>NC_050463.1:50521296-50826296 GCF_903995425.1 Onychomys torridus | reverse complement strand
AGACCATGGGACAGAGAAAAAAGATGTCTGGGGACAATAAATAAGAAGAGGGTCATATGACACATGTGGTGTGACATCATGACAGGGCTATTACAGAGGAAGAGGGCTGATGGGAGGGCAGCAGAACAGGAGAGAGGAGAGGAGAAGGGGAGAAAGAGGAGTACAGGGCAAGGGACATGGAGGGAGGACGGAGGAGGGGAGTGGGAAGAAGGACCCACAACTGCAAAGTATGGATGAAAAGGCTGCAACGAAACCCCTTACTCTGTGTGATAATTTTAAAAACTAAGAAAAAAATAATCCATACAAATACAGCTAATTCACACATGGCAAAGGAGCAATAGCCCCTCTGTGAGACCTGGTGGTTTTTTTTTGTTTGTTTGTTTGTTTGTTTGTTTTTGTATTTAATAGGCAGCTCTGGAGCCATAAAATATCCATATACTAAATTAAAGGATCCAGATAGACTTGCCAAGTTTCACAGTCTTTGATCAAAATAGAGTATAGACATAGGGGGCTGGAGAGGCACTTAGCAGTGAAGGATGTGTACTGTTGTGCCAGAGTTCAATTCCCAACACCCATGTCAGGCGCCTCACAACAGTCAGTAACCCCAGGGAATACAATACCTCTGGCCTTCACGGGCACTTGTACTCTTATGCTCAGACAGACAGACACACATACACACATGCACACACACACACACACACACACACACACACACACACAGAAAGAGAGAGAGAGAGAAAGAGAGAGAGAGAGAGAGAGAGAGAGCACTTAAAAATAAAATAAATCTTTAAAAATGTAATAGTACCCCGATTAAAGTCGATGTGCCATATCGAGTCTTTAAGCAAGTATGAAAATCATCCCCAACACACACAGTAGTGCCACAGAAAGCACCTCTTCACACCCACGCATACCAGACAATAACCCAAGCAACCAATATAACAACTGTGCATGAGACTATGAGTTTTTTAAACATTATCAATTCTCATACCGAAGCGCCTACCTCTCTACGACTCCGACTACGCACCGCTTTTCCTAAGAAATCCCGAACACCAGCACCATCCCCCATCCTTCCCTCTGCACCTGCCTCCCCCACTCATATTACCTCCTCGCCCTCTGAAGCAGAAGAACAGGTACTCCATCACCTAGGGAAGCAGGCACTTACCTGCCCTCGCACTCTGATCACAGCTGGTCGCCATTTCCCACTGCCGGCCTGTTGCGGACGCATCCCAGAGCAATGCTTTCTTGCGCCTCTCTCGACATTCCTAAAATCTCAAGCATCGCCGTTACATCCCCCACTAACATTCCACCCTTTCTTCTTCACCGTGCTGAAATCCATTGCTCCACATTACACACACCAAAAACACTATTCACACAGCCTTCAATAGCAATGCAACACAAAGTCATTAGAGGAGGCCCAGTAGATCCCATGTGTGTACACACACACACACACACACACACACACACACACACACACACACACGAGAGAGAGAGAGAGAGAGAGAGAGAGAGAGAGAGAGAGAGAGCGCCTCAAGCAGTTCATTGGAAGGTCAGATCTAAGTAAACTCACCAGCTGACTCACAGCTAACACACAAAGTTTGTTCTATATAGAAACATATTGCTGTTGTCAGAAAATTAAGGTCAAATATTTCCTGGCAATGAAGGCATCATAAGAGGGTGTCCAAGTGTCCTGGTGACGTTTTAACCTTGCCAGACTTTCCCTCATCTGCTGTTGGAGAAGCTCCTCATCAGGTGCTTAACCAAAACTTCCAGAGACTTCAAGGAGAAGTACAAGGTGAGGGTCAGCTGGTGTATTTAATTTTAATGTTCATTGCTACTTAACAGAAAGAAACCTTGGGGACGATGGGACTCTACTGAGTGTCTAACACAGTTTGGAAGCTGCTGGTTGGCTCTGTCAACTTGACACAGACCTAGACATACCTAGGAGGAGAGAATGCCTCCATAAGAATCATTGCTGGTTGATGTGGGGAAACTCAGCTCACTGGGGGGCAGTGGTAGCCCTAAGCAGATGGTCCTGAGTTAAGAAAGCAGGCTGAGCAAACCATGGGAAGCAAGACAGTAAGCAGCACTCCTCCATGGCCTCTGCATCAGCTCCTGCCTTTAGTTCCTGTCTTGACTTTCCTCAGTGATGGAGTACAACCTGGAAGTAAACTTCAAATCCTAGGTATCTTAAAAATACACGTAAGAAAGAGCTATCCTGGACCCCAGTAAATTCACTCCTGAAAGTGATATGACCAGTGGGTACTAATGCACATCTGGCATAGGTAAGAAGCTCAGCATGTTACACAGCAGGCACTGTCTGATATTTCTTTCTGTTGCTGTGATGAAAACACCCAAATCAAATGCATAAGGGAGGAGCTTACAACTAACTCAGCTTACAACCCTAGGTCATGGTCCATTATTGTGTAAAGTTGAGCAAGAACCCAAAGACACAACTGTTTTCTATCCTATATGGTACTATCTTGAACCAAGGAACTCAGAGTCAAGTATAGCAGGAGGACACTGCTGGCTGGCTTAGTCACTGCCTCAGGCTCAGCTAGCTTTCATTTGCAGCCAGGACTACCTGTCCAGTGCTGCCTACAGCAGACTGGCACAACTTTATCTGTTAACAATCAGGACAACCCCCATAGACACACCCACAGGTACTCTGATCTGTGCCTTCCTTTCCTTTAGAATCCCTTATCAGGTGACTCCAGGATGGGTCTAGTTTACAATTAAAGCTAAGAAGGACAGGTATGATTGCTGGGGATGTCTTTCTGTATGCAGTGAATGTGTTGCTCTGATTGATTGATAAATAAAACACTGATTGGCCAGTAGCCAGGCAGGAAGTATAGTATAGGCAGGATAAGCAGAGAGGAGAATTCTGGGAAGTGGAAGGCTGAGTTAGGAGATGCTGCCAGCCACAGCCGCCATGAGAAGTAAGATGTAAAGATACTGGTAAGCCACAAGCCACATGGCAAGGATTGTAGAAATGGGTTAATTTAAAATGTAAGATCTAGCTAGCAAGAAGCCTGAGTCATTAGGCCATATAGTTTTAATTAATACAAGCCTCTGTGTGTTTACCTGGGTCCAAGCGGCTGCAGGACTGGCAGATGAGAGAGATTTGTCCTGACCACAGAAAAAACCCCAGCTACAGTATGATAGGTAACAGGTTTGTAGTTCTGAGGTTCCTATTTCAGAAGGCTAGAAGAAATGGTTTTGGATGCTTCAGACTAAATAAACTATAGATTCTGAGGAGCTCTGTTTAACCTCAAGAACCTATACATATCTATTTAGAAGTATCACACATTAATGAATGTGATTTTGGTGCTTTATTCATCATTGAAAAGACATTTAGTTTTAAATAAAGAAAGTATAGGAGTACTATCCCCAAAGTCTTCTTATTACAGATAAAGTAACACTGACCTAGAGAGATCAGTATGCTTATAAAGTGGCAAGGAGGGATACAGCCAAGGGTTAGTCTGAATCTTGAATATTAGTCAAAATATTTTGTGTATATATACACACAGGTTTGTATGTATGCATATATAGAAGTCAAGGTGGACATCTAGGATAGTCTTCTATTGTTCTCCACCTTATTTTTGAGCCAGGGTCTCTCACTTAAAGCCAGAGCTCACTGATTGACTGGACTGACTTGCTAGCAATCTCCAGGAATGCTCCCTTTTCATACTCTGATGCCAGGGTTACAAGTGGGTGCTTGCATGTCTGGCTTTTTGTGGGGATTGGGGAATCTAAATCCAGGTCCCCACATTTTTCAATAAGCACTTTAGCAACCAAGTCAACTTCACTGTGATAATATCTTCTAAAATGTAAAATAATGTGTCTTTGATATACATGCATGTTAAAATGTAAAAGCATGAAAGAAACAGTAAATTATATATCAGCTTGCAATATCAGGGGATATTTAAACATTATCTTAGAGGCACTTCAAATATATGGGATAGCAATAAATATAGATTATTCTATGGATTGATAAGAACATAAAATGTGGTATATTTTACCCTCACCTACCTTTTAAAACCAAAACTTTTACATGTTTTCCTAAAACCAATGCTTGTTTAGCACATGATTAATTCATTTACTCAGCTCCTAAAAAAAAATCTTTCTATTTCCCATTTAATCCCTATTTGCACTTAAACAAAAGTCCATATCTAAAGTCTAGAGAAGCATTTACACTCACATGCTTTCAGGTCTTCCTAATGGATCACAGATAACCCCAGGGCGGGTTCTAATGTGAGCAACACAAACCATGCACTGCAGCCAGTGTTCTGTCCACCCTGCTTCTTTGAGTGGCTTCCGTTTCTCGGCTCCAGGAATCTTGTGCTGACATCTGCATGAACAGGGAAGGCAAAATGTTTTCAAGTCTGTGGGTTTTTCATCATGATTTCCATCCAACCATGGCCACACATCCAGGGTATTTGTCATAGGCCCACCACACTCAGCTCAGAGCTGTTTCTGTACACCTGGATGATGCTAATCCTGAATCAGCTGTCACTCAGCTAACCTCCAATAGTGAGACTGGCCTTTGTGTCCTTCCCCATTTCCTACTGCCTTTTGCTTTTTTGTTGTTGTTGTTGTTTGTTTGTTTGTTTTTGAGACAGGGTGTCATTCATAGCCTGGGCTATCTGTAAGTTACAGTGTGGCACAGGGTGACCTCCATTGCACAGACCCTCCTACCTCTGTCTCCCAGGGACTAAGATTACAGGCATGCAGGGGCACATCCAGCTCCTTCTGATTGTTTTTAAGATCCACATGGGGTCTTTTGCACCCTGCACTATCAATTACCATTTCATGGGCACAGATGTCTTTGTGTTTCCCCTCATGTGCTTGCTAACATCATGGAACATGATCCACCCTCCTTTGCATCACAGGATAACTAGTGTTCTTGTTTACCAAAGGCAAAGGTTCTTTTTAGGCAAGAAAAGGAATGTTGGTATAAATGAAGCTAGTATACAACTGAATTTACTTAATCATTCCATGATGTTAGGAATTGAACCCAGGCTCTTTTACATACTAGACAAGTTTCTACCAATGGCCCCATTCGTAACTATACTAAGAATAATAAGAACTTGTTTTAACATGAATTCAGGATACAATTCTAGAAAACTAAAATTAACTTTATGGCTGTCCATCAGCAACAAAAAATCACTGAAGATAATCAGCTAGATGGTAGAGCGCCCTCCTCCTTCTTAGCTGAACAGCTAGAGTCCCTCTGTTCCCTCATTTGCTGGTGGCAGATCAGACGACTAAAGCCTTGACCCAGAGATGGAAGAGACAGCAGAGACAGTAGAGACACACCTGTCAGGTGCTGACCACCTGACATTCTTGACCTCTTGATAAAATCATTCCAGGTAGCAGCTCAAGAAAACATTCCACTTCTCCAATTACGATGCTGTGTAAGAGCTTTCCTATAAAGTATCCACCAAATTTAAGGTACCCTGAAACACCTTGACAAAGTTTCTTATTTAACTTCCTGTTCAGATGAGTCTAGAATAAATTCATATCCCACCGGCAGTATAAATAAATAATTAAATAAATAAAAACTTTTAAAAAGCTACACAAACACCTAAAACCTGTCTTTCGGTCTGTTTCAATCTCTGTCTCTCTCTCTCCCTTCTCTCATAATGCCATTAGCCACAAACTCATTAACTTGTGGGTTAGAGAATGTAACATTTACATTTTGAGATTTTTTTTGATGATCTATAATTTCCCCATAATGCCATGCTTCACTTCATCAACTGCTTGCTTACCCTGAGGTGGCTTGACGAAATAGGAAAGGCAAGAAAATCCTCACTCTGTTTTGTGACTGTTATTTAAAAGTAATAACCAGTTCCATTGGCAACTCCCAAAGGTGACAAAATGGACCTTCCAAAATCATCATGATCATGGTGTATTTGTGAGTTTATACCATTCAAACTTTCACTATTGAGTTGATTATGGTTGCTGATTCAGAGGCATCAAGCTAAGTCTGACCCAAAAGGTTATTGCCCGAGGGGTAGCTTTTTCAATAGGAAGATTGCTATTTTAAGCTACCAAAAACAAGAAAGCAAACAGAAGTCTTTACCCAGCAGTGATGCTTATGAACCACAACAACGACCAGCATCTTAAGATATCCCAAAGGTAGAGCAGTGGCATTCATATCTTGGCTGTAACAATAAGCTAGGTAAACAGACTTAAGGCCTGCTCAAGAGAGAGAAATCGTGCCTGGTACTGGTACTGGAAAGCTAGCCTGTCCATTCCTGGTGAGGTAATGGGTCTTAAAAGAGAGCCTACTTTTTTTTTTTTTTTTTTTTGCCAATTACTCAATTAGTCTCATTTCTTTTTTTATTAGTATTTATAATATTTGTGTTTTAATTTTACACATCAGCCATGGGTCCCCCTGTCCTCCCCCCTCCTGCCCCCACCCCACCTTCCCCCCAGCCCCTCCTCCATTCCTGTAGATCCCAATCTGTACCTTCACATTGACTTGCACGCACAGAGAATTCCCCTAGGGGGATCATTAGTATTATATCACTCTGCTTGAACCTCGGTATTCCAATATCAGGACAGGATCCGGAAATCCCATCCCCTTCACAGCGATGAAGCAAGCTGCTCCCATGGTTTCAAGAGTCATTCACCAAGTTCCGTTACCAACACAAGCCAGAGCCTCATGTCTATTCATGACCCCGGTCCTATGGTCCCATTGCAGTCGTAGCGGTGACCTCCGCAAACATGTTTTACAAGGTATCATGTATGGTCTCTACTATAATCCCAACGATGTCGCCAGCGCCTTTGCATCCAGTTGGGGCTCAACATCAGCTTGTGTAAAGCTACGATGTGCTTTTTTCAGCTCTACACAGATTTGCTTTTCTCGAATCTTTTGTCAATGGGTCCCGTACTCACACATATCCCACACGACCTCTAGTAGCGTTGAGGAAGTATTATACTCCCTACCTTAAACAGCATTCCTAAGAACCAAAACTAGTGTTCAGGCCTCTACTATTGCGCGAATATTCTGTTTTCCGCACCCTTGGGTCAGCCCTCTCGGCCGATATGCTGGCATATTGATCTCTCTGCAAATTCTCTCATTCCTCATGTGACTCACAAGCAGAGCATTGATTTAACCAGGAGAGTGCATCCTTTAAGCACCTAAACTATGTGAACACACCATATTTGTGCATGGGAGAATGCAGGAACCCTTTGGAATCACTGTTCAAATTACTATCTAAAAACCTAAACAAAACAAGGTGAGGTAATGACTACCTAACCTTGATTTGACCCAAACAATTCAGGCGGTTCAAAAATAGGAATGGAAACCCAGGTACTTAGGAGCAGAGGCAAGTTGGAAAGTTCAGTGCAGCCAGGGATACAGAGTGAGTTCAAAAGGCCACCTTGGGCCAATTTAGCAGGAACCTGTCTCAAAATTAAAAAGTAAAAGAAGGATAAGGCTTAGTGTACACAGAGCCCTGGAGTTCATCACCCAGCACAGGGTTGGAGGTCCTATCTGTGTCCCAACAACAGGAGAAAAAAGCTCAGGATGCCAGGACCCCCCAGAACAATCTTCTAACTAAACCACACAGCAGGAGTATCCTCAGCATGTCATTCAGAATGCAACCTTCTATTTTCAATGGCTTTGCAAAGAGGTGGCAGACAGCAAGGCAGGACAGAACACAGAAGAAATTAAAAACCTCCTCAGGACTAAGCAATACAATGATGATAGTATGCCTATTATCACACCCCCACAGTTTAGATTTGCATATATAAGATTTGGGCATTTATCTACATATACAATGGACTTTGGCTTTCCTGCCTAGAACATCATGTATTCCTAACTCTACTCCCAGTCTGACAGAAACCAAAGAAGATTAAACACAAAATCTGTTTGTGACTACTGGTTGATCTTGCTGAAGACTCAATTAAAGCTCACAGTTCAAATTGTTATAAAAAACTTCATATGTATAGCTTTTTGGTGAAATGGTGATATGAAGAGATTAAACACACTATTAATGACAGTCATAATTAGCCTAGCATTTTATCTTCAGAAAGAGGAAACTTGGGCTCAGTGGTTAAGAAGAGCACTTGCTACTCTTGCAGGGATCCAGGTTCGGGTTCCTGGTACTAACAAATGGTCGGATCACACCACTTGTAACTCTAGTCCAGGGATCATGAGTCACATTTCTTGTCTACATGGAGAAGGCATGGTACCTCCCATGTGCCAACAAACCCCATATACATAACAAACTTCTCTAAACGTAGTTTTGGATTAACCTGCCAGTAACACTCTTGACATGCGCACATTTCAAATTCGCAATGCACAGTAAGATACGGGAATACATGATATCACTGTTGTGTGCAGATAAGGGTCACGTGACGTGGAGAATGAGGGACCTGTTCCCACACTTGAAAGACTAAGAAGAACAGCAAAGATATCAAGAGAGAGGTGAGCAATTGAGGGCATTATGTTAGGCTGTCCCTCCTCTCTTTCCCAGCCTCTGCACCTCTTGTGACCTCCTATAAAAACTGTCTCGGAACACTATAAGCAGAGATGTCATCAGCATAACTAACTACACACAAGGCTTAACTTTCTTAGATGCCTGGTGGCTGCAGTTGCATTTTTCCTGGCCAATCGTACACAGGGAATGCTCCCACGTACTGACTCTAAAGAAACCCTCGCGTAAAGCACATAAGTCCTAAATTAACTGATTGCGCCAGCCACCTGGCATATACCAGGAAAACCTTGGTGCCTTGTGTGTCACTCGTGGTACTACCCCTTACTCATCAGAACCCTAGGGCTCCTCAGGGTTAGAGCTCCCAGACAATAGTGTGAGAAGCATCACAGAACCCAGTTGGCTCCACTTCACACAAGCAGAGTCCACCTGTTCTCTCTTGAGGCACTTAAATTACCCCAATAAGCTCCATAAGTTGCCCCTTAAACAGGTCTTAGTGAATAGGATCCCCATGAGGCATATGGAGTCATGAATAGCCAGCTTCCTCAACTATCTAGCAGCCTCTGGCCGACTCCGGATGAAACCTGCTTGCCAACCACCGTGTAGGAACCCACCTCTAGAGATTCACTTTGGCTTCATTTTCGGGAGCTTCTGCAGCAGGACTTACTTCTTGGAGAAAGATTCTGTAGTTAGCACAGTCCTGGAAGAAGTTGAGCTTTCTAACAGCTGTATCTACTGGCAGAGGGACCTAAAGCTCCAGGTTTGGGGAGCGGCTGAAAATTAAGGAACTTGGACAGAACCAGGACTGCAGGGTAAATTCAGGAAAACTGCAAAATTGCAAAATGATGTGGGGAAATGTAAGACAGACTGAGATCCATCAAACAGACACCAGAAAAGTGATTAGAATGCTGTCTGTCTGAGAGAGCAAGCTGAAGGATGGTTGTCTATCAGAATCAGCTATCACCACCTACTGCCACTCTCCCAAAGACACCCCTAGTGATGGATTTTTCCCTGACTACTTGACATCGCAAATGAAAGCATTCGTCAGGCTCTCATGACACTGTGTGGCCATAAAGCTAAGTCCTTGTTAGTTGGGTAGGAGTGGTTTTAAGAACAAGGCTGAATGCCTTTCTTTAAATCTCAATACAGACTCCTATGGTGGAAGGAAAAGCTGTGTTTAAAATAAGCCACTGGGTGTGGTCATGAGCATGGAAATGGATTATAAAGGAAATGGATTATAAAGGAGATTGAATACACTGAAACCATATTTTAAAAAACCCTTCACCCTTGGAGACTGACCTCTCCTCTACTGTGCTGCTTGGAACAAACACGGTTTCTTGAGTGCTATATCTGGATCAAAGGCATAAACTTGCAGACCATAACCATATCCTTCTACTATGCCTCTACCTTTCCTCTCCATAGCAGTGTGTTCTGCAATCCACCCTCCCTACTATCTTTTTTGCCCTCTTCACCAATGGCCCCCTTTTTAGTTATTTGTGTGTTTAAATTGAAGTACCCACAGAAATAATAATAGGAGGCAGAGGGTAAGGAACATGGAAGGATAGCAAACAGGCAAGGGGGGAATAAATAACACTAAGGGTATTTGAAAATTCCATATAAAAACCATTATTTAACAGGCTTCACACACACACACACACACACACACACACACACACACGAGTATGTAATTGATTGGAGTTACCCTACACAAGCAATCATGGTCCTCTCAGAAGACATACATTGCCAAATAAAAATCCCAATGGCAAGTGTGGGATAGTTTCCTCAGTTGTTGGTCAGGGTTATGACAGAGACTCCCCAAGCAATGCTGACTGTCGCCACTGCTCTTGGTTGTCTCAGAACTTGATGCTGTGACCCACATGCTGAAGACACCACACACCTGAGTCATAAGACAAAGATAAATGAAGCTGGTATTGATCAGGAAGCTTCCTCCCTGCTGGCTAGCTGAGAGAGCAAAGTCAATAGTCTTATACAGCTGTAAAGTCTGTGATCTATGCTAAGGCCTGGTTGGCCAGATAGGCCCATGGATGTAATAGTGGCATGAATGCTATGACGGTAACCAACTGTTATCTGATAATATTTACATTTCACTCAGCAGGAAGAAACACATGGTTGGTAAAATCTCCCCCAAGAACTCATGCTGGGAATCTCATAGGCACTAGAGGTTAAACTAGTACTTCAATTTTCCAAAATATACCTAGTATCAGACTCCCCTCTAAATTCATATCACTATACACACAGATAATCAGAGAAGTTTCTTTGTGCAGTAGATGGTGGTTACTATAGAAACACACCTGTTCACAAACAGAGAACAAGTAACTTTGGAATGTTCAGGCACAAATGAGAGATCTATATCACCCCCTTTGAAAGAGCTGACAAAGTATGAGTTGGAGGTTGAGAAGGGCTAGAGAAAAATGATCATTTCTGGACATGACAGGCTTCTTGACTTGTAAACTCACAGCTGTGGTTGCCTGCACAAGACCTGCACAAGATAAAGCCAGTTAATGTCCCAGCATGGAGAGTATGTGTACATGTGTATTCGGGATCCTCCACCCTCAGCTTAAGAGAAATTGACAGTTGATGGCTTCATGGGGGAAGAAAAGTCAGTTTTCCTTAAGGATATGGCTACTGGTAGGCCCCTCATTATTCAGTGGATTGGTCTGTACCCATGAGTAGTAGAGGCAACAGAAATTGGGCTCTGGGTTATTAAAATGAGAGAACACAGAGTGGGGAGGGTTTGTGGTAGTGGGGGTGGACCTTAGAGGAGTTAAGGGGAGAAGTAGAGCTGAGGATAATAAAAATGCATCTTATTCATGCACAAAATTCTAAAAGAATTAATAAAAATATTTAATTTTAAAAGCAAATAAGAAAAAGCATACTATAACTTGGAAAGTTCAACATTCTTTAAAAATCCAAACGTTTAGAAGTCTGAGGTTTCTTTAAAAGTCCTAAATTGGATGTTGGCTCATTGGTTTGGGATTATGATTCTTACTTTAAGTGTGAAAAAATCTGAAATCTCTTGACCATGTACTCCTGTAGAATACAAAACAAACAAACAAAAAAATACTTGATTATTCCAAAAAGGAAGAACCAGAGCAAGGAACAATTAGATTAAAGCAAAACTAAATGTAAAGCAAAGGATAACCAGTTTGCAACCCATAGTTCTAGGGAGGCTAGCTAGTAAGAAGGACCCTACCAAAGACAAGGATCACCCAGCGATGGAGAAATGGATGAGATCTACATGAGGGAACTGGGGGTGAGGTGGGTAGTAGAGGGCAAGGGTCAGGGGAAAGAGAGCTTAGGGGAGTGGGAGGTCCCAGCTGGATCAGGAACAGAGTGGGAGAACAAGTAAGAGATACCATGATAAATGAAGACCTCATGGGAATAGGAAGAAGCAGAGTGCTAGAGAGGTCCCCAGAAATCCACAAAGATACCTCCACTGTAGACTACTGGCAATGGTTGAGAGGGTGCCTGAGATGACCTACTCTGGTGATTGGATGGCCAAATACCCTAACTGTCATAGTAGAACCCTCATCCAGTGACTGATGGAAGCAGATGCAGAGATCCACAGCCAAGTCCCAGGCGGAGCTCCAGGAGTCCAATCAAAGAGAGAGAGGAGGGATTCTATGAGCAAGGGATATCGAGACCATGATTGGAAAAAGTACAGATACAACTACCAAAACTAGTGGAAACACATAAACTGTGGGCCAATAGTTGAGGAACCTCCATGGTACAGGACTAGGCCCTCTGGGTAAGTGAGACAGTTGTTCAGTTTGAACTGTTTAGGGGGCCTCCAGGCAGTGAGACCAGTACCTGTCCCTAGTGCATGTGCTGGCTTTTTGGAACCTAGTGCCTATGGTGAGACACTTTTCACAGCCTTGGGGCTGGGAGAAGGGGCTTGGACCTGCCTCAACTGAATGTACCAAGCTCTGCTGACTCCCCGCGGGAGACCTTGCCTTGGAGGAGGTGAGAATGGGGGGTGGGAGGAGGGAGGACAGGGGAATCTGTAGTTGATATGTAAAATGAATAGAAAAATTTCTTAATAAGAAAAGTTTTTTTAGGGGCTGGAGAGATGGCTCAGAGGTTAAGAGCACTGACTACTCTTCCAGAGGTCCTGCGTTCAATTCCCAGCGACCACATGGTGGCTCACAACCACCTGTAATGAGATCTGGTGCCCTCTTCTGGCCTGCAGTCATAATGCTATGTACATAATTAATGTAATGAGTATATTGAGTTATAAATTTATGTTTTCACATTTTCCTCCAGCCTCCGCTCCCCCTTTCTTTCTTTCTTTCTTTCTTTCTTTCTTTCTTTCTTTCTTTCTTTCTTTCTTTCCTCTCTTCCAACTACTTACCCATGGACTGCATCAAACCACATGGAACTCTTGGCCTGGGGAGATTCAATATACTTCTCATTAATTTTCCTTATTTGAACTTCTCTATACCTGTGGGGGAGGTTTGCTGTGTTCTCTAGGTAGTCTAACCCCACCCCCATGATGGGGAAGGACAGACTGATGTGAGGAGAGGATGACCAGAACTGATGTGAGGACCTCAAGGAGGACTGGAATGCACCCTCCTGAGTCAGGAGGCAGAGATGAGAGAGAGGGCAAGAGTTAAATGGGGCTTTGGAGGATCTGCAGCTAGCCTGGGAGGGAGCTCAGAGATGCTGTCAGGAGTTAACAGTTAATTCTCAAGGAAGGGGGCATCTCCTGACAAGGTTTAGCAGCAGAATGATATGTCTAGACTTGCATCTGTGTCCTGCAGTTTCTGTCAAAAGAATGAGCTCAGGCCAGTGAAGAAGGCTGAGGGTGAGGCCCAGAGAACCCAAGAGGCTTCTGTGTCTGCAGGGAAGCCCGTGATAGACCTTACAGCATCATGGAACCAGAAGCTAGATGTAAGAGCTGGTTACATGAAGGCATACAGCCAGGGTATCTCAGCTCCCATAGCCCTCACTGGCCTGCCCCCTCACCAGAGATCACTCAGGGAAGAAAGGAAGAGCAAGAGGATTCTCTTCCCTCTGGTGTGCTGAGCATTTTCAACCTCAGAAGTGGGGTTATTCCAAGAAGTGATTAGCAAAAGCAACAGGGAGGTGGGCAAGAGACAAACACAGAAAGAAAAATAAACCTCAAGTCTACAACCAGGACAGGAGAAGCCAGCACACTGCTTGCAATCTGACTGGAACGTGTTTCTAGTCATATCCATCCTTTGAGAGAGGGCCTTGGAGAATCCATCTCTAAACCTGCTCTAAGCAAGGCACTTCCTCAGCTGTTCTGTGCCTCCTTTGTACAAAGCCCACTGAGACAAGGATGGCCTCCAGAGAGTTTCTTAGTGATGTGTGGGCTTACACTGCTCCCAGGTTTCTTTGAATTCATCAACTGTATCTTATTCTTACCAATACATTCGGTCATTAATATAACATAAATTAAGTAATCAATAAATGCATATTTATTAAAGTGCACACCCAAACAACCTTTTTTTGTGAAATGCATCCTGTGTATTGAGTTAGGATGCAAAGTATCCCTCAAAACCCTGTCCCCTGAAGGCTGATTCCCTGATTCCAGCATGAAGCAGGTGTGAGAATCTGGGGAAATGCTTGGAACATGAAGGCTTTGTGGTCACAAGTGGTTTAAATTTGAATAGATAACTAGGAGGAAGAAACTGGAGAACATGGGGCCTAGTTGTAGACTGCCTTAATTTTACTTCTATTGCTGTTATGGGGAAAAAAACTTGGTAAAAAAGTAACATAGGAAAGAAAGGTTTATTCATCTTATAATTCCAGTTTATACTCCATCAGAGCAGAAGTCCAAGGAGCATGAGCTTGAAGCAGGCACTTCCATCATCTCAAGAGTCAAACACAAGAAGGAATAAATGTACCCACCCTGTCTGCTTGTCTGCTTGTTTCCTGCACCTCACAGTTCAGCATAGGGAATGGTGGTGCCCACAGGGGGCTGTGTCAACCTACATCAGACAACTTGTTATTCACTTGCCCACCAGGCCAGACTGGTCTAGATAATTCCTCACCAAAACTCTTTTTTTTCCACTGGTTCCTTTGCTCCTTCCTCTTGGGGAACCTCTACAGGGTTCCCCAAGCTCTACCTAATGTTTGGCTGTGGGATCTTCTGCAACTGCTCCCATCAGTCACTGGACGAAGTCTCTCTGGTTTCTTCGATGATGATTCTTCTAGGTTCCAGTCTCAGAATACTCTGCAGGCAGGACAAACTGTAGATTGAAGGTTTTGTGACTGAATTGGCATCCCAATCCCTCCATTTAAGATCTGGTTACTGAAGATGACTGGTTTGGGCTTTGGGTTCCCCATTAGGAAGAGTCTTTGCTAGTCTTTACTGTTGCAGATTCCATGGAGTTTCTGTTGTATCACACCTAGCCCCTGAAATGCCCCCAATTCCATTCACCTCACCCAGTATTTTCTCACTCCTCCCACTTGAACCCTCCTGTTCCTAATCCCACCCACCCCAGGGTCACCAGAAAAATCTATTTCCTCTTCCTAAGAAGATGCTTGAATTCCCAACTTAAGCCCTCTTTGTTACTTAGCCTCTCTGGGTCTGTGGGCTGTAACACGATTATCTTTTATTTTTCAGCTAATACCCACTTATAAGTGACTGCATACCATGTTTGTCTTTCTGGGGCTGGTTTACCTACCTTACTCAGGATGATTTTTTTTTCTGGTTCCATCCATTTGCTGGCAAATTACATGATGTTGTTTTAAACAGCTGAGTTACACTCCATTGTATAAATATACCACATTTTCTTTATCTATTCTTCATTTGGGGGACAACCAGGTTGTTTCCAGTTTCTGGGTATTATGAATAAAACTGCTATGAATATAATTGAGTGAGTGTCCTTATAATAGGATAGAGCATCCTTTAGGTATATGCCCAGGAGTGGTAAATCTGGGTCTTGTATATCAATTTCCATGATTCTGAGAAACCACCATAATGATTTCCAAAATGGCTGTACAAATTTACACTCCCACTAGAACTGGAGGAGTGTTCCCCTGTTGGTGTTCTGTTTAAGAAGTTGTCTCCCATGCCAGTGCATTTAAGGCTAGTCCTAACTTTCTCTTCTTTCAAGTTCAGTTTATTTAGATTCATGTTGAGGTCTTTGATCCACTTGGACTTGAGTTTTATGCAGGGTGATAGATATGAATCTATTTGCATTCTTCTATGTGCTGACATCCAGTTGGACCAGCACTGTTTGTTTAAGATGCTTTCTTTTTTCCATTGTATATTTCTGACTTTTTTTTTTTTATTAAAAATCAGGTGCCAATAGGTGTGTGGGTTTATGTCAGGGTCTTTAATTTGATTTCATTGATAAATGTGTCTTTTATGTTAACACCATGAAGTCTTTTTTTTTTTTTTTTTATGACTACAGCTCTGTAGCACTGCTTGAAATCAGGGATAGTGATGCCTTGGGAAGTTCTTTTACTGTATACAATTGTTTTAGCCATCTTGGGTTTTTTGTTTTTCTATATGAAGTTGTGTATTGTTCTTTCAGTCTGTAAAGAATTGTGTTGGAATTTTGAAATGGATTGCATTGAACCTGTAGATTGCTTTTGGTAGAATAACAATTTTTACAATGTTAATCCTGCTGATCAATGAGCATGAGAAATCTTTTCATGTTCTGATATCTTCTTTAATTTCCTTCTTCAAAGACTTGAAATTTTTATCATACAGATCTTTGTAAAGTGGCCCATCAGGCAAAGCACTGCCCTTGTCTTGACTGCTGACAGTAAGCACACTGTCCAATCTGAATGGATAGGACATAAGAAAAAGCAACTGCTGAACCTTGCTAAGACAAGGTAAGACAGTCTTTCAAATTTTTCTGCTTCTGGAAATGGTCTGTCAGATATTCTCAGCCTGTAGCCAAAAGTAGATGCCCCAATGTTGCAAAGAAACATTGGGTAATTGTCCAAGTTGCTAGCTGTTTCTGTCATTTCTTGCGTATTTTTGCAAGTTGCTTGCTTGCACTTTCTGCTCACTCTGGTAACATTATTTTCCTTCTCAGGTCTTTGGTGGGACTGAAGACCAGCCAGTTATAGTTAAAATCCGTTCATATTGTAACTAAGAGCATTTCAGGTGCAAGATTTAGATCCTTCAGGATGGGCCAGCTATTGGAGTAATCCCTGTAACTTGCCAATTACCTTTGGCCTGGATATTTAGTATATGTGTCTTGCTTGATATTGTTCTTATTGATTGTAGTTCCATTTTTTTTTTAGATTATTACCTTTTATTTCTTCTAGGAAATACTTGGTAATTGTTCTTATTGTATAGAACTTTGTATTAGGTTTAGAACCTTCTTATTTAGACAAAAAGGTCATTTGCTCCATCAATGACCTTGGAGTATCTGGCCTGATAGAGGCATGGTTTTCTCTGGGTATGTGACTACTTAAAACCGAGGAGAGTATGCATGCTTGTCCTTTCTTATGGTGTTGGAGACTAGACTGCTGGTTCCATTCACCCCTGGGCAAAACAGAAGGACTCTGCAACTGGATCTACTTTGTCCTATATCTGTGAGTTGTTTCCCCATAGCACCCACTAGTAAATTGATCTATATTCTTAAATACACCATTTTGGCTCTCATTTCAGGTTTCTAACTTGCTTGGTTAGAGTTATCCCAAGAAATTTTATATTGTTTGTGGCTATTGTGATGTGGTTTTTCCTAGCTTCTTTCTCAGCCCCTTTGTCATTCATATATAGGAGAGCTACTGTTTTGGATTTTTGTTTTTGTTTTTGTTTTTTAGTTAATCATGTATCGATCCACTTTGCTGAAGGTGTTTATCATCTGTAGGAGTTCCCTGGTAGACTTTTGGGGGTTGTTTATATAGTTTATATACTATCATATCATCTGCAAATAGTGATACTTTGACTTTTCTGTTTTCAATTTTTATCCCCATGATGTCCTTTAGTTGTCTGATTGCTATAGCTAAAGAGCAAAATGGAGAGAGCAGACAGACTTATCTTGCTCATGATTTTAGTGGATTTGCTGTGAGTTTCTCTCCATTGAATTTGATGTAGTATATAGGCTTCCTGAAAATTGCCTTTGTGATGTTTAGTTATCTCCTTGTATCCCTGTTCTCTCCAAGACTTTTATCATGAAGATTTTTTTATCAATTTATCTCTCTAAGAAATTTATTATGAAGATTTTTATCAACTCATCCCACTAAAATGTAAAATTATTTTTCTATGAAAAGAAATGACATAAAAGTCAATGACATAACTCAACATTGTCTCATTTATACAAAGCATTTATTTGATACTTTAAAAAACAGACCACACCCTGCCCCCACACCCATTTGCCCAAGAACCCAGCTACTTCTTGAGACTCAGAGACCAGCCCCCAGCTCCCATCCACCCGGGAACTCCCATCTGGACCAGAGATACCCTCCAGTGGACACTACAACCTCAACACCTTGCCCCCCACACCCATCTGCTGGAGACCCCAGCCACTTCCAGAGACCTAGAGACCAGTATCCAGCATTCTATCCTGCTCCAAAACTCCCATCTGGATAAGAGAGCCCCCAGCTCCCATCCTCCCTGGATCTCCCATCTGGACTGGAGCTTCCATCCTGTCCCGGAACTCCCATCTGGACAAGAGGAGCTCCCATCTGGACAAGATAAGGAGACCCCAGGGGCTTCCTGAGACTCAGAGCCCAGCTCCCCAGCTCCTATCCGGCCAGCACTCTCATCTGGACCAGAGCTCCCATCTGAGCCAGAGCTCCCATCCAGCCCAGAGCTGCCATCTGGACCAGAGAGAGGCTCCCTAAATCTATCAGCTCTGTCTGGACCAAATGCACTGATAAGACCAAGAATGAACACATGAGGAGATGGGCAAATGCCAAGGCAGAAGTACATACAACAAAATAAAGAGCAATACAGCATCACGAGAACCTAGCCCTTCTCCAACAGCTAGACCTGAACATCACAGAATGGAAGAAGAAGAAGAAAACAACCTTATAAGTAACATCATGAAGAGGCTAGAGCCTTATATAGAAGAAATAAAAAATAAAGTGGAGGAACAGACAAACAAAAAATGGGAAGAACGCTATAAAAAACTAGAGGAAAGGACAATTAAAACAGAAGAAAACAATAAGTCCCTGAAAGAAAATCGTGAAAAAGCAATGAAACAGATGAAGGAAACAGTCCAAGACCTGAAGAGGGAAATAGAAAAAATAAAGAAGATACTAGAAGAAGGAATGCTGGAAATAGAAAATCTGAGTAAACAAACAGGAACTTCAGAGGCAAGTATAACCAACAGAATGCAAGAGATGGAAGAGAGGATCTCTGGTGTTGAAGATACATTAGAAGAAGTAGAGTCATCAGTCAAAGAAAACACTAAAACCAACAAAGTCATGACCCAAAATGTCCAAGAAATTTGGGACACCATGGAAAGACCAAACCTATGAATAATAGGGATAGAGAAAGGAGAAGAATACCAACTCAAAGGCACAGAAAATATATTTAACAAGATCATAGAAGAAAACTTTCCCAACTTAAAGAAGGAAATGCCTATGAAGATACAAGAAGCCTATAGAACACCAAACAGACTAGACCCCCCCCCAAAGTTCCCTCACCACATAATAATTAAACAACTAAATGAACAGAATAAAGAAAGAATATTAAGGGCAGCAAAGGAAAAAGGCCAAGTGACTTATAAAGGCAAACACATCAGAATAACACCCAATTTCTCAATGGAGACTTTGAAAGCCAGAAGGACCTGGTCAGATATAATGCAGACACTAAGAGACCATGGATGCCAGCCTAGACTAATATACCCAGCAAAACTTTCAATCATCATAGATGGAGTGAACAAGACCTTCCAAGACAAAACCAGATTTAAACAATACTTAACCACAAACCCAGCCCATGAAAACACAGGCAGTAGATAACACCACAGCAGTAAACCCCAAAGAAGAGAAGTACACACACACTACCACCAAAAAATAAAAATAACAACAGGAACAAACAATCACTGGTCATTAATATCCCTTAATATGAATGGACTTAATTTACCTATAAAAAGACACAGATTAACAGAATGGATACGAAAATAGGACCCATCTCTCTGCTGCATACAAGAAACACACCTCAAATTCAAAGACAGACACCTCCTAAGAATAAAAGGCTGGGAAAAGACTTTCCAATCCAATGGTCTTAAGAAGCAACCTGGTATAGCCATCTTAATATCCAGCAAAATAGACTTCAAACTAAAATCAATCAAAAGAGATGATGAAGGATATTACATACTCATCGCAGGAAAGATCCACCAAGATGAAGTCTCAATTCTGAACATTTATACCACAAACACAAGGGCATCCACATATGTAAAAGAAACATTACCAAAGCTTAAATCACATATAAAACCCCACACATTAATGGGAGATTTCAACACCCCACTTTCACCTCTGGACAGATCGGCCAAATTGAAACTTAACAGAGACATATTCGTCTTAACTGATGTTATGGCTCAAATGGACTTAATCAAATCAATATTTACAGAACATTCCACCCAAACAAAAAAAATATACCTTCTTCTCAGCACCCCATGGAACCTTCTCTAAAATCAACCACATACTTGGCCACAAAGCAAATCTCAACATATATAAAACAATTGGAATAACCTCCTGTGTTCTATCGGACCATCATGGTTTAAAGTTAGATTTCAACAACAGAAAAAACTACAGAAATCCTACAATTGCATGGAAAATGAATGATGCTCAACTGAATCACCAATGGGTTAAGGAAGAAATAAAGAAAGAAATTAAAGACTTCCTAGAGATCAATGAAAATGAATACACCACATACCCAAACTTATGGGACACTATGAAAGCAGTGCGAAGAGGGAAATTCATAGCACTGAATGCCCACATAAAGAAGCTGGAGAAATCTCACGCTAGTGACTTGACAGCACACCTGAAAGCTCTTGAACAGGAAGAAGCAAAGTCTCCCAGGAGGAACAGATGCCAGGATATTATCAAATTGAGAGCTGAAATCAATAAAATAGAAATAAAGAGAACAATACAAAGGATTAATGAAACAAAGAGTTGGTTCTTTGAGAAGATCAACAAGATAGACAAGCCCTTATCCAAACTAACCAAAAGACAGAGAGAGAGCATCCAAATTAACAAAATCAGAAATGAAAAGGGGGACATAACAACAGACAATGAGAAAATCCAGAGAATCATCAGGTCATACTTCTAAAACCTCTACTCCACAAAACTGGAAAATCTAAAAGAAATGGATAATTTTTTGGATAGGTACCACATACCTAAGTTAAATCAAGACCAGATAAACCATTTAAATAGTCCAATAACCCCTAAGGAAATAGAATCAGTCATTAAAAGTCCCAACCAAAAAAGCCCAGGACCAGATGGTTTCACTGCAGAACTCTACCAGGTCTTCAAAGAAGACTTAATACCAATACTCTTTAAATTGTTCCACACAATAGAAGCAGAAGTAATATTACTAAACTCTTTCTATGAGGCTACAATTACCCTGATTCCTAAACCAAACAAAGATGCAACAAAGAAAGAGAACTACAGACCGATCTCCATCATGAACAATCAATACCACTAAAATAAGGAACAAGGCAAGGCTGTCCCCTCTCCCCATACTTTTTCAATATAGTACTTGAAGTTCTAGCAAGAGCTATAAGACAACATAAGGAGATTAAGAGGATACAAATTGGAAAGAAAGAAGTCAAGCTTTCCCTGTTTGCAGATGACATGATAGTATACATGAGTGACCTGAAACTTTCAACCAAGGAACTGATACAGCTAATAAAAACCTTCAGCAACATAGCAGGATACAAGATCAACTAAAAAAAAAATCAGTAGCCCTCCTATGTACAATAGACAAACAGGCTGAGAAGGAAATCAGAGATATATCAACCTTTACAATAGCCACAAATGATATAAAATACCTTGGGGTTATGCTAACTAAGCATGTGAAGGACCTATATGACAAGAACTTTAAATCCCTGAAAAAAGAAATTGAAGAAGATGTCAGAAAATGGAAAGATCTCCCATGCTCATGGATAGGCAGGATTAACATAGTAAAAACAGCAATCTTACCAAAAGCAATCTATATATTCAACGTAATCCCCATCAAATTACCAACACAATTCTTCACAGATCTGGAAAGAATAATACTCAACTTCATATGGAAAAACAAAAAACCCAGGATAGCCAATAGAATCCTGTAAAATAAAAATACCTCTGGAGGCATCACAATCCCTGACCTCAAGCTCTACTATAGAGCTACCATAATAAAAACAGCTTGGTACTGGCATAAAAACCGACATGTGGACCAATGGAATCGAATTAAAGACCCTGACATTAACCCACACACCTATGAACATATAATTTTTGACAAAGAAGCCAAAAATGTACAATGGAAAAAAGAAAGCATCTTCAACAAATGGTGCTGGCATAACTGGATGTCAATGTGTAGAAGGCTGCAAATAGATCCATATCTGTCACCGTGCACAAAACTTAAGTCCAAGTGGATCAAAGACTTCAACATAAACCCAGTTACTCTGAACCTGATAGAAGAGAAAGTAGGAAGTACTCTTGAACTCATCGGCATCTGAGATCACTTTCTAAATATAACACCAGTAGCACAGACACTGAGAGAAACAATCAATCAATGGGACCTGTTGAAACTGAGAGGCTTTTGTAGAGCAAAAAACACGGTCAACAAGACAAAGTGACAGCCTACAGAATGGGAAAAGGTCTTCACCAACCCCACATCTGACAGAGGGCTGATATCCAGAATATATAAAGAACTCAAGAAATTAGACATCAAAAATGCCCAACAGTCCAATTAAGAAATGGGCTATAGAACTAAACAGAGAATTCTCAACAGAGGAAGTTCAAATGGCTGAAAGACATTTAAGGAATTGCTCAACATCCCTAATTATCTGGGAAATGCAAATCAAAATGACTCTGAGATACCACCTTACACCTATCAGAGTGGCTAAGATCAAAAACACAGAAGACAGCTTATGCTGGAGAGGATGTGGAGCAAGGGGAGCTCTCCTCCACTGCTGGTGGGAATGCAAGCTTGTACAGCCACTTTGGAAATCAATATGGTGCTTCCTTAGAAAATTGGGAATCCATCTCCCCCAAGACCCAGCTATACCACTCTTGGGCATATACCCAAGGAATGCTCAATCATACCACAAGGGCATTTGCTCAGCTGTGTTCATATCAGCATTGTTTGTAATAGCCAGAACATAGATGGAAACAACCTAGATGCCCTTCAACTGAAGAATGGATAAAGAAAATATGGTACATATACACAATGGAGTGCTACTCAGCAGAGAAAATCAATGACATCATGAGGTTTGCAGGCAAATGGATGATCTAGAAAAAATCATCCTGAGTGAGGTTACCCAGACTCAGAAGGACAAACATGGTATGTACTCACTCATAGGAGGATACTAGATGTAAAACAAAGATGACTAGACTGCTACACAACTCCAGGGAGGCTACCTAGAAAATGGGTCCCTAGGAAAGACCCAGGGATCACCCAATGACAGAGAAATGGATGAGATCTACATGAACAACCTGGATGAGAGTAGGGGTAATGAAGGGCAAGGTTCGAGGGAAAGAGAGCTTAGGGGAGCAAGAGATCCTAGCTGGATCAAGAACAGAAAGGGAGAATGAGGAATAACAGACCGTGATAAATGAAGACCACATGAGAACAGGAATAGGCAGAGTGCTGGAGAGGTCCCCAGAAATCCACAATGATACATCTGCTGTAGACTGCTGGCAATGGTCGAGAGAAAGCCTGATCTGACCTAGTCTGGTGATCAGATGGCCAAACACCCTAACAGTCGAGCTGGAACTCTCATCCAATAACTGATGGAAGTGTATGCAGAGAACCTCAGCCAGGCCCAAGTGGAGCTCCAGGAGTCCAGTTGTTGAGAAAGAAGAGGGACTGTAAGAGTGTGAATTGTTGAGGCCAAGATTGGAAAAAGCACAGGGACAAATAGCCAAATGAATGGAAGCACATGAATTATGAACCAAAGGCTGTAGAGCCCCCAACTGGATCAGGCCCTCTGGATAAGTGAGACAACTGAATAGCTTGAACTGTTTGGGAGGCATCTAGGCTGTGGGACTGGGACCTGTCCTTAGTACATGAGCTGGCTGTTTGGAATCTTGGGTTTACACAGGGACACTTTGCTCAGCCTGGAAGGAAGGGACTGGACCTGCCTGTACTGAATCCACCAGGTTTAAATGAATCCCCAGGGGAGTCTTGGAGTAGATGGGAATAGAGGGGAGGGGCTGGGGGGAAGGTGGGGGCAGCAGGGGGGAAGGACAGGGGAACCCGTGGCTGATGTGTAAAATTAAAACACAAATATAATTTAAAAAATCAATAAAAAATCTCAAAAAACCCCTTTAACTTGATGTTATTTATGTCTTCCTGCAAAGAATAAGTACTATATACAAACAAATATGTTAATAAGTGAATAGATAGTGATGTGATATTTTTGTAAGTGATTTATTTGGAGTGTTAATAATGGTGTTAATTTTTAAGCCATGGTGTGCAATGCCAGTGTCTTGTAAGAATGGATAATACATTTCTAACTTTGTGTATTACAGAACTTACACATAATAAGATTATTTTTCAGATGAATGGATATACTGATGGATGATAGATGAATAGGTGATTAATGGATGATGAATGATGAATTGTCAGATGATGGATGCATGCATGGATGGATGATGGACACATGGGATGGTAGAAGAGTTGGTTAGATAAATGGATAGATGGATATGTAGATTAATTAAGAGTAGACTGAAGAACTGGTAACCATGTACATGGACAGTTATGTATATAGAAGTATATATGGGTAGGTAACTGAATAAATGGTTTGGTGGGTGGGTAGATGGATAGGTGGGTAGATAGGTGGGTGGCTGGTTAGATGGGTGGGTGGGTTGGTGGTTGTAAAGATACCAAGAAGTAGCTGTGATCATAGCAGTTAATAAGTTTTCAATCCACCTTCCATCATACTTTATCTACATCTATGCATTGTAAACCATTCAAATACTTTCCTAATTGAAAAATCAATACATCACATCAATAAGATGGTATGAATGAGCTTAAAGAGTTGACAAGTGAACTAGTAGAATCACTCTGAATTGCAAGTTTCTAATTTATATGTATTTTGTACTGATTTATAATCATAAAATTTGGGAAAGTAGAGTTAATTGAATACTGGAAAGAGTTTAAGAAATATTTAATTTATATTTCAAAGAATACTGAAGACAGATGCTGGATTCATGATCCTTTCTGGGATCAAGTGTTTGTGTCTCGGTTGCAATAATGGCAAGAAGTGGAGGCTTCCAGCCACTGGGTCAAAGGACAGTTCCTGGATGAAGTGAGCGTTCTTGAAAAGACAGCCTAGGGTGCTGTCTTATCCCTCCACTATGTAAAAGGCCCTATCAATGAAAGAAGCTTGATCTTCATCAGAAACAGTCAGCTGACCCCTCAGCAGTGGATTCCTCTAGAATTAGAACTGTGAGCAATAAAGAGCTGCTGATGACAAACAGCCCATCTATAGGTGTCAGTGAGACAGGCATGGCTGCCAGCTGTACGGTTACAGCCCTGGTCAGCTCACGTTGGCTTTCTTAATTTTCAGTTCAGATGTGTCTTCTAATGCTTCATAAAATATTTCCATTTTACTCACCTGTAACCACAGCACAGTTTCTCCTTTCTCTCCTTGTGGGAGGCCAGATCACCACTCTCAGCCCTAACAGCAGAAAAGACAAGAAACTTCAGGCTCCTACATGGCCACATAACATGTGGAAACCCAAAGTTAATTGCAAAAGAACAAGTGTGTGTGAGCTTGGGATAGCCTCTCTAGCTACACTCTAGTCCATTCTTCCCTAAGGTAAGCAAGATGTTTTAAGGTAAAATGTTTTAGGGCATCATCAGCTGATGGGGTGAGTGTGAAAAGGTTCTGTGGATACTAATATTCTGTGAGGATTCTGCACCATGTGGCATAACACCAAATGATCACCAAGCACTTTCTGTAGACAGCACCTGCTTCACCTGTGTCTCCCTGTCTTGCAGGGTACAGAAGCCCCGTTTTTTCCACAGGTTTTACAAAGCAGGCTCCTCCATGTGACATAACATGGATTAATAAGGTGCTGTCTAGAAAACCCACTGCAGTACTATTTGGTGTCAAAGTAGCAATTAAATACAGCAGAAAAGCAAATCTAGTCTCCTGATGTTAATCTCATTATCGCCTTCTCAGAGCTACTTGCCAAAAAGTTAACAGGCGTTAAAGCGCTGCCGCTCATCCAATCAGAATATTAAATTAATCAGCGTGTCCCTGACATGAACGCTGCCAGCAGAGCTGATCTTAGCCTCGTTAGATCAAAAGGGATGCATGGAGGCTTTGCAAAAACGTGTAATGTGTTCTCGCTATCTAATATGCCATGGCTTTTTCAGAGGACGGTGGTGCACCTGCGCTCTCATGCCTTACCAGGCTGCAGGACTCAACAGTGATTGACATTGCCTAATGGCAATGAGAGTTACAACCTTCCTGTGAAACAGTGGGTGTCCACATTCAGGCGACATCCCACTTTGTGCAACTTCACAAATGGAGTCTTTTATAGCAACAAAGAGCAATTCCCTTGGTCACCTACAGTGCTGGTGACTATAGCCCACCTGAGCAAGGCCAGCACAGTCATACTGGCTGGTCTACTTGCACAGGAAACACTGTGAACTCCTAGGGAGAAAAATTCTGGACTGAACACAATATGGTGTATCACATGGGCCCAGCTCCCCTGTGATGGGTGAGGGAAACCTTGATCTTGTCAGCAGTTAGCAAACCTGAAAGATATCACACACGCTTCCTGCTCAGTCTCACCACTTAGATATTTTGTAATGTCTGTGTTTGTCCAGTGTTGAGAAGAATAGAACATTCAGAAGTGTATGGAGCCATGGAACCCCAAAACTGAATTAATATATATTTTCTCCCAATGCTTTATCCCAGGAGCCTGACACATGACTGCCCACAGACCAACAGTTTAGGATAACCACTTTTTCAGGTAACTGGTACTTCCTTCTGGAATGAAAGGCTCAAAACAACAACAAAAGCCAGACCTTGGATTCTCTGAATCTATCTGTTAGTCAAATGTGCATATTTTCTCGTAATTGTAATACTGAGATAGGGAGGGCCCCTCTGGGTGACAGACAGACAGCAGCGTGTCATGAATATGGATGTGCCTCTGAGAAAGTGAATTAGGAGGGGCCAGCCACTCTAGTGAGCCACCGCCGTTGTCAGCAGTCAGTGTGACAGTGAGGGTCTGGGCTGCATGACTGTGTCTGACAGAGTCTAGCTCATTTCATCTCTGGATTATTTTAAGCACTGCGAGGCACTCAAATAATTCGTCATTGAATCACCAACACTGGCATTTAGGATCGGCTCACGCCATACATTATCGCCAGTTACCACTTGAAACTAAGTCCTGCCGTTACATCTGGAGAGGTGGAGGGCAGGGAACGAGTTTAACAGGTGAATCCCCACCCCAGGCATGCCAACCTGGGCCCTGTTGAGAGGACCACAAGATGGTAGGTGACTCTCCTCATTCTCCATTGCTTGCCTTCAGGTCAGACTCTCACGGGAGGTTGTAAAAAGCATGCTCACTTGCAAACAAGACAAATGAATGTATCAAGTCTAAACTACCAAACCTGAATTGTGCTGGTGAATGACTTGAGAATTCTAGTAGTTCTTTTACCTAGCTGCTCTTGGTCAGCGTGGTGCTGAACTACCTGTGCTTCGCCAGTGCAGTACTTAACTACCTGTACTTGGTCAGTGTGATGATTACCTAGTTCTGTTTGATCAAGGAGGCTCTTGGTTTGGAACCATCTGGATCGTTTGCATTCATAACAACTGGCACAACTTGAAAAGACTGCCTAATGCAAACCACTCCCACATCAGCTTTCCAGAGCAACTCAACGTCCTGTCTTATTCATGGCACACACTTTCTGCCACTGCCTTGCCCCTTACTGTCCATCAGCAGCTGTTTGGCTGTGACCAGAAACTACCTGTTCCACTTTCCGACGCCCAGCACCAAGCACAACTCCTGGAATATCACAACAAATGAGAAATCTTAGTCCTCTCCATTGAGGAAAAGGTAATTTTTTCAAATCAAACACCAACTGTTGGTCTATAAAGAGTGAGAAGAAAGAGAATAACAGTGCAATTGGACTTTGCGTTTTAGACTCAATGAATCACAGCCCCCAATCAAATGACTTGATGTCTTGGCAGTAAATATTTCCTCATCGTCCAGACCTCTGAGACCCTCCTCATCTGCAGCATAAGAGATTAATAATCATCTCAGAAGCCCAGAGAGATATTAATAGTAAATGGTGGCATAGCAATCGACTCCTCTGAAGCCATTAATACAAAGTAGGATGCTAGATATAGAAGTGGTGAATGGAATGACTACTATAGAGACATTCCTTAGAACCTTGTTTAATAGGACACAGGGAGAATGTGAGATGATAGAGTCAACCATAACTATTTCGGGTCCAGTTTCATATTCCATAATGAGCTTTTCCAACCGAGGCAGGGATATAAATCAGGATAGAAGATGCTGGTGACATATTTGGGACAGGCAATGTATGATGCACCTTACAGAGGTTTCCCAGAGGACCATTCCTATCAGCAAGGGCCAGCTGCTTACTTCAGTTTACCGATTTATACGTTCATCTCATCCATAAGCACCTTCCTATAAACACTCAGAATACTATCTGGGTACTCTGTGGCATGGAGCAGTTGACATATACAATTAGGCATCACAGAGACTTAGCTCAGGTCCTCATTGTTTTCCTTCTTGTGATGGCAGTCAGGTCTCACTTAGTGTCTCTGGGACATCTCCTTTATTCCATTTGCACACAGTCCGAATAAGCTTTCCGAGACTCAACCTGCCATGTTCCACCGAACACCATGAAACTTATCCCATGGCAGAACTCAGGATGCTGCAGTGAGGACTCAGAATGGCAGGGTTTCCTGACTTGACCCTGCTCTACGTTTGCAGCCTTGTTTGAGTGCCTCTCCAGGGGGGCACAGCCTGCTGTGGCCCTTGGCTTGCTCCCTGCCTCCCCAAGCTGTGTTGGACACTGACTTTGTAGTTGCATGGACACAGGAAAGACTTCCTGCCGTGGGTAGTTGCAGCCCTGTGGGAAAGGTAGCTAAAGAGACAGATACCCAGAGCAGATGAGATTGGAGATCAAACTCAGGACTTGGTAGGGTGCTCTACCAGACCACAGGCAGAACACTCAATTCTAGGGTGCACCTAGGATCTGATAGGAGTTGGGGGAGGGGGAGACATGATCAAAATAAATTATATGAAAATGTTTAAATAAAAAAAAGAAACAAAATAATCAGGGTAGTAATTGTATCAGTCTCAGAGGCAGAGTCAGGGAACAGGGGCATTGATTATGCAAGACACTGAATGCCTGACCCAGCAAGTCTCAAACACAGCCTTCAGTGTCATTAGTAGCAGATCTGTGGCAGTGCCTCAGCCTATCTTTCCTATTGCCCACCCCAGCACCCCCGCCTCAGTAGACTTGTATGTGCGTGAGCACCATCAACTCCACAGCCCACTCCTGGGCCCCAGGACCGCATTTGCCTTCAGATCTGCTTGTGTGTGGACACTGTAGCCTCCATGGTCACCCCCTCCTTCACCAATATGACATGCATCTTGACACCTGTGTGGACGAGGCTGCCTCTACCTGCTCTTAATATTTCCTTGTTCCATGTCTGGGTAAATGCTCATCCATTCTAATGAGCCTGTTCTGACATCACTGCAACAAAGCTCTCTTAGGCCATGGTCTCCACCAGGTATTGCGTATTCCGTGAGTGTCTGTTAATTAGCACTTGTATCCACTTCAGGCAGATCCGAACTGCACAAGTATGACTATGAATTTAGCCTAACACAAACTCATAAACCCACTCAAAACATTACCTTTTTTTTTTTTGTATTTTCTAAAATCTGTAATTTGATTATGCAGTTTCCAAATGCTAACTGTGTAGATGATGACATAATATGATATCACAATATCAAAATGTTGGTATCCCTTTGAACCCATAATTTCTAGAGGAAATAAAAACACATTCTTACACACATATATTCTTTCTACTTAATGTTCAATTTCCTTAACTATGAAGACGTCTGTACACTAGCACACATGTTAGTACTTAAATTAAGCACCCTGAATCTTGTAGGACACTCAACACTTAGACTACACCTTTCTCCAAATAGGGACCAACTAGAGTTCTCTCCCGAGAGGCTCCTGCTTGCTCCATTTTACACTAGGAAATGCTATACTGATTTCCTTACTCCATTTCTTCTCAAATAACTTAATCATTTTAGATACATTATTCTGCTTTATCAAAGGTTTATTCTTTAATTTAGCTTCTCAGTTTATGAAGGGAATGGTCCGTGTTTAATCAGATGACCAATAGTAGTTATTTTCCTTTTCTTCTGTTTTTAAAATGTGATATATTTCATGTTTGAAGCAGCAAATACACTATTAGGGGCTAAATTACCCAAATGCTCTTCAAACACAAAGAGACTTTTATCTTGTTAGCTGACTCCGCAGTGACAGCCAGGAGCTTAGCCTCCTCTGAGTGCAGCCAGGGAGCCCATGCCTGCCCTTGCATGCACGGGAAAGAAGAACCAGGAAGCCCTGTGGGCTATCTCACAAACCCAATATACAAGGAGACAGAAAGGGTAGGTCTGCCATGTAAGCTGGCCGTATGAATTTGCCAAGTCAGTGAAATCCTATGTATTGTGACTAGATCTTTCCATTCCCCCAAAGGGGGAAAAATGTGATAGTATTTCAGAGAAGCAATCTACTTTATCTCAAACCCTAAGTGGTGGAATTCTTTGTATAAAGAGCAACCATAGCCCACAGCACCTTTCTCCTTCTGAGAATTTGCTCTATCACCTTCATCCCCCCCACGGTCTTCATACGGACTCTGGCTGCCTAGGATGTCCCAGCTCAACCTTCTTTATCAAATCCTGTCTACACCAGATGGCACAAGAGCCATCAAGCCCCTGTGTCTTGCTGTCCCTCAGCCCCATTGCAGACACCTCTGAATTTCCTCAAATCCGGTAGAAAAGCCTAAGACTTGCTAACAATGGAATTATTCCCAAAAGTTACAAATGAATTCAGAGGAACATAGAAGGAGTTGTTACGTTGAATTCCTAGAGGAGTTGTTAGGGCAATTGAAGCCCCATCACAGGAGGGAGGCAAGATCTCACTTCAGGTACTCCACTGGAGGGGAAACTTCTCCGAGGAATGCTGGATGAAGAGGGTCCCCAAAGTCCAAAATTTAAAGTTCAAAGCATCACCAGGCATTGTGGGAAGGCAGCCGAGCACAGCCTAATGGGGCCAAGTAGATTGTGACATGCCCAACTGTGTGAAGTTCTCTGGCCTCCTGACTAAAGCAGAGCACACCTCCGGGTGGTATGTATTTCCAGGGACCTCCATATCATAGGAACGATGTTGGGCGCCCTCGACTCTGTAGCTCTGTCTTCTATTCTTTTGTCACAGCTCCAATAGCGCTCTAATGGTTTCTTCTGCATTTGTGTTTCAGACTGATAATCAAACTCAGAGCAAGTCAAAACCAGGCCTTCCCGCGCTACTGTGCAGAGAGAGCCTCGGCTGGCTCACAGATGTCCCACAAATGCTAAATTAAAAGTGCGAGCATTGCAAGCTTTAAAAAGTCTGCCTTGATTGGGTCTTAAACATAGACAGAAAGCAAACTTTTGTGGCTGTTCACATCTTCAGATGGTATTTAAATACAGCATGTCCAGAAATGGAAATGCCAGCAGCTGTCTGGCATGTGAGCTACATGTTTGACTACCCCGGGGAACATGTTTCCTGGGGGTGCTTAACTTGTACATAGAGATCTGGGAGGGTAAAGGCTCTAGGAATTTTGAGGGGAGGATTCAGGAGTCACAGTTATCTGAAACATTGACCAGCTATGTTTGTTTCTGCCCTTCTGCTGTTAGATTTGCCAGTCATCTCACTCCCAGCCCCCACTTCTATCTTCTGCTGTAAGAATTTTTCTCTTAGAGAAAGCAGTTTAGGGAACTTCAATAATAAAGGAGGAATACAGAAATTGCCAGTACTCCTTGCCCTTCATTCTGTCCTTTGAGTAACTATGTGAATTACCAATATCTTTAGATACAGACATTCATTGGCATGGCTGTCTCCTAGGGCAGAGAGGCAGGGACAGCTTTAGATTGCCAGCTCACTCTGGGCCTAACACACTGGGAAGGATAGCTCATTCTCAACTCTGATTTATGAAGGGTGTAGTTAGCAATTACATCAAAACAGAAACTCATCATCAGAACTGATTTAGTAAAATTGTTAAGGGTTTTGATAAAACTTCCCTGACTATTAGTAAATTAATGTCATGGGTTTCTAGAAGTGAGATCACATGAATTAAAATTCTCAGGTCCTAAACTTCAGTGGGAATTGGCGCTTCATCCACCCCCAACCAACTTTGGCTCAGAACTCCCTATGTCTGCTAAGGGATTCTGTCAGAATGACAGAGAAGATCTCTGGGTGTGTCTCAAACACCTGCAGACACTATAGCTCACACTCCACTGGAGGTCAGTCCCAGAGAGCAGGCTAAGCACAGCTTCAGTGGTTTGCTCAGAAGACATGTTGACACTTCTCTTAGTGGAGAACACTCCACCAGCTTCCAGACTATCAACAAGAAGGACTGTCTGGCCAGCATCTGAAGAATAAAACCCTTGAGGTAGCATCTGAGCCCCTTGTCCCATTCTCTCTTCTTCCCTGTGTCTCTCCCATTGTAATCTGCAAGGATTGAACCAGATAGAGGATCTATCCTGACCTGGAACCATAGCTAACATTATCTTTTATCTGAGAAGCATAAGATCTCTGCCTCAGTTGTTACACGAAGCTGTATCTAGCACTTTTTCTGGCAAGCCACTCTGAGCACATCTATGCCTTGCTAAAGTTAATGTGTTTTTTACCTAGCAATTTGTGCTTATTGCTGTCAAAATATGTAAGATATTTATAGACTAAAAACTTGGCCATTTATTTTTCAAGATTGATTATTCAAATATTTTTAAAATTATTGTTGCAAGGATGCTAATTGGTATGGATAGATAACAAACCATACAACTGAACTGTGCTGACAAATGCTGAACACATTTCCATCTTGAAAGATAACACAAAATGGTGTGTTCCCACCGCAAGTTACAGATCATTGCCATACTTAACACCATGTAGGGCAACTGTGCATCACACATGAAGACCCCAAAAGATCATGCCACCTAGTGATAGGGACCATCCTACTGTGTTTCAAAATGACAAAATGGCCTGGCCAAACGGTGTGCTTCTTAGAATATTGCCCTGTTGTTCTAGGTATCTGGCTACAGACAGAGATTACTTATATTGCATGATATATGCAAGGTAAATGTTTCTGATTATATATAACTCAACTGTGTATGGTTGAACAGCTACTGCAAATAGATGGAGCTATTCTAGGACTTGGTGGAATCTTCAGTTGTGTCCTGGTTTGTTTAATATAATTCCCACTAACACTTGTGGGTGTTCCACATAATGAAACCTCTCAAAAAGGGCTTGACTTGTAGTGTGTCCAAGAAGACCATGAGAAATGAGTAAACCAGGATGGCACAGTGTCTCCAAGCCTCAGTCTCTGAGTGCACTCTGAAGGGCTCTGGGTATACTCTGAAGGCAGCCATGAGAATGTTTCCCTGAGAGTATGGCTAGAGCCCCAAACATAACCCCCATCACCATCTGCCTGTGGCCTCTGGAACCCAGCTGTTCCAATGTCAGTGAAGCAGAAGACCATTTGGAACTGTAGCTATTTGTGTTGATGTAAGTCCAGGAGCATTCAGGACAGAGATGAAAATGATGCCCCCCCCCCCAATCCAATGTACTCCACAGGATTAGTGTAGGCAACAAGCCAGCTCCTGGCTCCTGGCTCCCTTACACATAGATAGGTCTGTGTTTCACACATACTGAGGCAAGGGCTCTGCTTTCCAAAGCAAAGATCTTCGTTGATAAAGCATAAGACACCCTACTCTTGTCCAGCAAATTGGGAAGTCACAATGAAGGAGTGAAGAAGGATCATTTATTTGTAAAGGAGTTGGATGGAAGGAAGATCACCTAGGTGTTAAAAGGCTGAAAGAACCAAGGCCTGTGAGCACCCAGCTGTTGTTAAGTTCAGGAACATCCAACCCCCACTCTTGTGTAGTTATGCATTCAATCCAACATAAAATTGTACACTGACTTTAAAATATTACAAGATTCTTTTTCTTCTTTCTTCATGTTATAACTTAATTGAGCTTTTCTGAGGTATGAACTTGGTGGATGACAACATCTTGTCAAAGCATGACTCAATATCTCTCTTGCAACCTGTGGGTGGCAGGCTGGACACCGCTGGATTTAATGTGTGACCTGAGACAATTCCCCATTTATCTGTGGCCCAGAGAAGCCCAAAGTTTAAACATTTTTGAATAAGTTTAGACATCAACTTCCCTGAACAAGTGTCACAGGGAGAGCTGACAAAGTATTCCTCTTGGAGTATCTGTGAGGGTGCTCCCCAGGGTAAGATGCTCTCTGGTCCAGTAGAGACCCCTCATTGAGGTAAATCAGATCACCCAAGACTCTGAGGGTTGGTAAGGGATGAAAATGTGCTAGGAGAACAGAGTGCTACTTGATTTTCACTGTCAACCTGACACAACCTAGCATCATCTGGAAGAGATTCTTGGTGGAGAATTATATGTAGATCAGGGTGCCTGTGGGGGGTGGGGGTTGTCCTGATTGCTACTCATGTTGGAAGATCCACCTGTTATGAGAAACTTCTTTCTCTGGTCATAGGGTCCTGGACAGTGTAAGAGAGAGGAAATTCAACTGAGAACAAGCAAGCAAACCAGAGTCCACATCCATTCTCTCTGCTCTTGACCATGGATGTAATCAGTCACTTTAAATTCATGCCTTGACCTCTCTTGCTACAATCGACTGTGACCTGGAGCTGTCAGCCAGATAAACCCTTTCTTTTCTACGCTGCTTTATGTCTGGGTCTTTGTCACAGCCACAGGAACGAATCTAGAACAGGCAAGCTCTTCCTCTGTGTTTGATCTGCAACATCCTTTCTTCTGCCCTGGTTTGCAAGCTTTTTCTTCACTCTGGAACCACAGCACTCACCTTCCTGGAAGACCCTCTGTCTGTATTTGGGCAGTTCAATGCACTTCTCCGCCTGCAGAACCCAACTCTCCTATCTCCTCATGGATCCTATTCTCTGGGGAACTATGACTAACCCAGCCCCCTTTAATACAGCTTTGTCTAGTCTGTGCATTATATGCTTAGGCTTCTATAACTGCACATTGATATTCTTCATGGGAGACTTCTAACGTTTTGTAAAAGATAGACACGAGTTTGTTGAGATAATTTTCACCATCGCTTCCAGCAGAGTCATTTCAGTGGTTTCCAAATGATCTTCAAAGGCATACACAATTTGCTAGGCTTTCATTAAACCTTCCTATTTGCCTTACTGAACAGTGAAATTTTTAGAATCTAATTGTATAAATACAAAAATTAGTTGAGACCTATCTTCCATTACTGAGAATGCATGTTATCATCTGAGATAGTTGTAGAATATGCCAGCAAGAGCATTAGTTAGTTTCTGCACTGTCCATGGAATTGAAGGGTTTTCTCTGAAGAATAACTGTGTCCAAAGACGTAGCCCTTGAATATCTTGTGTGAGACACAGAAACTCAAAGCCAGTTCCACTTTGGTTTCTCAGAGTGCACATGTGAACTTGCTGTCCATGTTCTCTATGTGAAGACTCAAATATTCATTTCTAGAGTGAATTGTTAATACAGAGTGTATCCTGCATGCTGCTGTGATACTGACAGTGTGTGACTTTCTTTAAAACAGGGGTTTCATTAGTGGACTAGTTAAAACGTTGCCTAAGGGACTCGTGCACCTTCTCTTGCCAAGCTAAGAGTATTTTCCTGTCAGCTTCTCTACCCTGGATCTCTTTCATGTTGGGGAGGGAGACACAGATAGACCCTATGTAGTACTTACTGGGAGAAGGAGAAACAGCTCTGCAGGGAAGTTCAGACATATGAGCCTCCAGAACATAGGGACAAAGCATGTTAAAGGTGCATCGTGCAAGATAACAGAGTCCTGTAGTTGGAGTTTTCCTGCCTGGCCCAGTCAGGACAAATCTCTCTCACCCACCAGTCCCACAGTCTCTCAGACCCAACCAAGAAAGCACACAGAAACTTACATTGCTTACAAACTGTATGCCTGTGGCAGGCTGCTTGTTATCTACCTTTTCTATCTTAAATTAACCCATTTCTGTTAGTCTATACTTTGCCACATGGCTTGTGGCTTACCAGTGTCTTTACATGTTGCTTTTCATGGTGGCGGTAGGCGGTGTCTCTCTCCAGCCTTCTACTTCCCAGAATTCTCTTCTCTCTTGTCCCACCTATACTTCCTGCCTGGCCACTGGCCAATCAGAACTTTATTTACACAGAGCGATATCCACAGCAGAGTCCATTCTCTGCCCGTCCTGGATTACACCATCCCTTGGATAAGGAGTTTGAGCATGCAAGAGACACAGTGTTTCAGCACTAGCTGGAACCCCAATCCTCAGATGCCCCCTCTCCAAAACTACACATGTCCACCAGAACTGACATTCCCCTCATCACTGCCATGATTATGTAAGAGTCTTTCCAAGGATTCCCACATTTCACAGTCCAGGGCCTGTTCAGGAGTAAAAATGTTTCTATATTGAGAGCCAGGCCAGCAGAGCTAGGCCAGCAGAGCCAGCTGTACCGAGGACACAGAGACGCAGTCATTTGGCCATAATTTAATATATTCTTGGGCAACACATACAAAGTGTCATTTAGTGAACTTGGGTGACACTCTCACAGAATAAATGAAGACCTTGCGTTATCAGGATGTTCAGTGTCTGGCACTCGAGGGATACCCATTGTTCTCATCTCTTCAGATACAGCTGCCCAAGACCACCTGGGAGCCACAGGAGAGCCACTGCAGAAGGAGCCTTGCATCCAGCCTTGCAGCCAGGTTAATCCCACTGACACCTGGGAGGAGGCTTTACCATGTGCACCTCCCTGGCTTAAGGACCTCATAACAAGGCTTCCTTCAGGACCTCATGTTCCTGTCTGTATTGCCTAGAAAGGACTATGTCCTGCCTCTGCACCTGTGCCTGCCAACCTCAGGGAGCCTGAGTCCTGTGCTGGTTCTTTTAGATGAGTAGTGAGGACACAGTGCTAAGAGATCACTCATGCAAATGAGAGGGGAGCTGTGGTTTGTGGTAGTACTGTGTTCCCCAAAATATTGTGCACCCTAATAAACTTATCTGGGGTCAGAGACGGAACAGCCACAATTTTAAACATGAGGATAGGCAGTGGTAGCACACGCCTTTAATCCTAGCATTCCAGAGGCAGAAATCCATCTGTTCAAGGATACAGCCAAGCATGGTGACTCACACCATTAATCCCAAGAAACGAGCCTTTAATCCCAGGGAGTGATAGTAGAAAACAGAATATATGAAGCGTGAGGACCAGAAACTAGAAGCATTTGGCTGGTTAAGCTTTCAGGCTTTTGAGCAGCAGTTCAGCTGAGATCCATTTGGATAAGGACACAGAGGCTTCCAGTCTGAGGAAGCAGAATCAGCTGAGAAATTGGCAAGGTGAGGTGACTGTGGCTTGTTCTGCTTCTTTGATCTTCCAGCATTCACCCCAATACCTGGCTCCGGGTTTGATTTTATTAATAAGACCCTTGAAGATTCCTGCTACAGTGGGTCCTTAAGTTCATCCTAGTGTCACATACGGCCATCTCCTACTGTTTTACCCCACAGCCCTGTCATCTATGCTGGGGGACACTTGCCTCCTTCATCTTCCCAACTTGTGAGGAAGATCAGACACAAGGAAGCTCACACAGGGAGGCTTTCTGCCCACCAACAACTTCCCATCTCTTCTTGCTGGCAAGAAAGCAGCTCCGTTTGACAGGTGTTTTCTAGGTAGGGAAAGATCACCAGCTACATTGAAGTCTGCTTGTGACCCTAGCTACTGGGGAGAGAGGGGGGAGCTTAGCTCTAGGTCAACTAGTGTTACACAGGCAACAAGTGAGACCTAGACCCAAAGTGAACATCTGAACCAGAGTCAGATCAGATGGTGCCTGCTTGCAATCAGGAGGATCAGAAGCACAGGGCATGCTGAGGCTACAGGGCAAGTTCAAAGAGAGTATAAGCAGTTTATTGAGACCTTAGGAATCCTGAGTGTGCACACACACACACACACAAACATACACATAAATGTAGGTGGACCTTTTCTGTCCTGACTGTCCAGTCCCAAATAAACACATAAAAGCCTATATTAATTATGGAATGCTAGGCCATCAGCTCAGGTTTATTATTAACTAGCTCTTACATTTAAATTAACCCATTTCTATTAATTTATGTATTGCCATGTGGTCTGTGGCTTTACCGGTCCTCTAGCATCTTGCTTCTTAGGCATCTCACATCTCTCCCAACTTTGCCCTTCTTCCCAGCATCCTCAGTTTGACCATCCCACCTAACTTTCTGCCTGGCTACGGGCCAACCAGTGTTTTATTAAACCAATTCAAGTGACAAATCTTCACAGTGTACAAGAGGATTACTCCACAGCACACATGCATATACACAAACCTCAAGAACTTTCCAGAATGTTAAGTCTGAGTTCATCTAGAAATCTTGTGTGTGTGGTGCTGTGTACTCAGCAGTGTGCTGGCATCTATAAACTCCTGGAATCCTGAAGACCTTTAAGAAAGAATGTTGCCCATTCTCTGCATGGAGCAGCTAGCTGGCTACATCTCAGAAAAGCAAGCAGACAAGCAGTGAAGGTGAACAGTGTTATCAGAAGTCTGTGTCCAGACAGATTCAAATTCATGGTGGTCCATCCTACTGCTAAGATGAGGTGAGACACACCAAGCCTGGCATTAAGAAATGTTTCCACCGGGCAGTGGTGGTACATGCCTGTAATCCCAGCACTCAGGAGATCTCTGTGAGGCCAACCTGGGCTACAGAGCTAGTCCAGGACAGGCTCCAAAGCTACAGAGAAACCTTGTCTTGAAAACCAAAATAAATAAATAAATAAATAAATAAATAAATAAATTTTAAAAAGAAGTTTGGTCTTCTCAAAGACTTTCGCTGTGATACTGTTAGTCCATGGGGATTCTAGCTCCCAAATACCCACATCCCACTATTTCTCAGTCTTATTTCAGTGAAAGATTTGAAATATTGTCAATATCTAAGTGCATTATAACAGGAAAACCCCAGGGAGTGAGCTGTGGACTGGTTCCTTATTCTCAACAAAGACCAGACCAGTGGGATGTGCTATGGAACAATCCTTTTCTACATGATGAATATGTATTATTCTCATTGGCTAATAAAAAGCTGAAAAGAACTTAGGTGGGAAAACCAAACTGAGAATAATGAGAAGGAAGAGGATGGAGTCAGGAGAGATGCCAGCCAGCTGCTGAGCAAGCAGGACATGTAAATAAAAAAATGAGATAATAAGCCATTAGCCATGTGGCAAAGCAGAAACAGAAATATGGGTTGATTTAAGTGTAAGAGTTAGCTAGTAACAAGCTTGAGCTATGACCAAGCATTTATAACTCATATTCAGCCTCTGAGTCAATTGTTTGGGTGGTTGGGACAGGAAACTCCATCTACAAGCTTACTGCTGTGGAGGCCATGGAGGTACCCTGATCATGAGGTAAAGTCAGAGAAAGTCAGTCCTGCCTCCCTGGACATTAGCTCCTGAACTGGGGTGACATCAGTAGCTAAGAAGGAGCAGCTGAGGGCCAAGTGTGCTTTGAGAATGACAGAGGGAAGACTACTTGACCACTGGAAAAAGGGGACCTAGAGGACAAAAATGAGGTGAATACAGTTAAAATTCATTACACTAGAACACATTGTTTTACACAGTTATTATATATGAATACTTTTCTTCAAGAGAAAAAAAATGAAATCAGACTCTATTCAATGCCATTGCATTCTGTTTCCAAGGCTCAGATTCAGAGGTACTGTCCTGAATAAATCAGCCACCTGCCAGGACAGAGGCCACCTGGCTCCAAGTCTCTGAGGCAGGGTCTGCAAGTGCTCCCTATAAAGGAAGCCTGCATCTCCTGGCACTTGGCACTGAAATGAAATGTGCTGACCTCTTAGCTTGTCTGACTGAGCATCTATCCTTGTCTCCCTAGACAGAGGCCAACCATTTTATCTATCTATCTATCTATCTATCTATCTATCTATCTATTTATTTATTTTCATGGTTTCCACTACAGATTCTCAGGGCTAGACTCTCTTCCTGGCTCATAGAGGAAGAAAAACCCATCCTTTCCCTGGGGATGTATTTCCTCTCAAACACAATATTAAAGATGTATACATATCTCCATGTAGTTAAAAAGCCATATTTTCACAATACTGGTAATCTGCAAAGTAGGTATGTGTAGAGGAGTGTTAAAAATTAGAATACCCATTCAGATTTTTTTCAGGAAAATCTTAGTTCACAGTCCTCACCATGGCACTAATGCTACCTATGCAGGACAGTTTCCTGCTGGACATCCACTCCAGGGCAGTGACCCATTTCCCCATCCAGCCAGGGCTGGCATTTTTCAGGTGCCCTTGCCCAGTGCAGGCTCCAGCACTTGGATGCCTTCTCTACAGCCAGGGCCAGCTGCTACACCAGAGCCAGGACTGGGCATTTGACTGGAAGTTCCATGTCCACATGTGAAATGCAGGCTTTGGCAGTCGGATGGTACGTGAACTCCTGGAAAGTAGAGCTGACAGAGTGGATTGAATTCACAGAAATAAGAAAATCCTTCCCCTTTTCCTGTCTCCTCCAGTAGAAAAAGTGTCAATGTTTATACATTTTAATTGGGTTTTATGAAGTGTCATTTTCTCTGGGAAATCTGCTGTTCTGCTAGGTTCCAAGGTCCCCTGAAGCTCTGTTTCAATCCACCTGTCGCTGAAGTAGAAGGCGCTTCAAAATAATGCTGAAGGAACAGGACTCCATCATAACCAGACAACCCTGGGGGCTCGAGAGATGATGTTGTTGATAAAGTGTTTGCTCTGCAAGCATGGGGACCTGTGTCTGTCCTTAGAATCCAGGCAGGCCTGGTGGAGTACTTTTGAAACCCAGTGCTGTGGAGACAGTGACGAGCAGATCTCAGAGCTCACTGCCATCCAGTGCAGTCTCATTGGTGAGCTACAGGTCTGAGTGAGAGGTCTCCACAAACGAGGCAGATTGCACCAAAAGAGTGACCTGAGGCTGACCTCTGGCTTCAACACGCAGGTGCACACATGTACACCCGCCCACACTCGCATGTGAACCAAAAGATTAGACAGTCTCTGAAGGTGTGTTGAGAAGAGCCAGCAGCCTAGCTTCCACATGATCCAGGCTAATTTCATCCACCTTAGTGGCTTCAGTGCCTTCCGGGTTTTGTTATAGTCTCCTCTGTGCTTTGAAGGTAAAACTTTTGGATTAAAAGGAAAGTTTATTTTGACTATATAACAGTTTCCTTAACTGTTTCTTAAGATTTTTTTTTTTTTTATGATGTTGTCTTAGTCAGTGTTCTGTTGCTGGGAAGAGACACCCTGACCATGTCAACTCTTATGAAAGAAAGTATTTCATAGGGCCTTGCATAAGTTTCAGAGGTTTAGTCCATTATCAGTATGGCAAGAAGCATGCAGGCACATAGGCAGAAATGGTGCTGGAGAAGGAGCTAAGAGTCCCATGACCAGATCTATAGGTAGCAGGAAGAAGAGAGAGAAGCTGGTCCTGGCTTGGGGTTTTGAAACCTCAAAGCTTACCCCCAGTGACATACTCCCTCTAACAAGGCCATATCTCCTAATGATTCTTAAGTAATCCCACTCCCTGATGACCAAGTATTCAAATATATGAGCCTTGGAGGAGAGGCATTCTTATTCAACCACATATATATTCTAAAATGCAAGAAATTATGGTACAATCTCACTCCAGTTAGCAATTTCTGAAACATCCCAGGCTCTCAGAAAACAGACACCCAAGGGAACCAGGATCTAGAGGGTTAGAAACAAAGCCCCTCCCCATTCTCTCTGACCAGAGTCACTACTCCCATCTTCCCCAGCTGGGCAGGACCTTGGAAATGACTTGCTGCCGATGTCCAGACCCTCCAGACACTGACTACCTACCATTCTTGTAGGCTCTTGGATCCCCACGGCCATCACTGAACTTAAGGAAGAATTTTCATAGTTTTAATTCACTTAAGTCCAAACAGCAGCCAGTCAGAGCTGCCTGAGACAGTCTGGATTAATAGCAGCCTGATTAATAGTCAGACCTAGGAAAAATCAGCTGTTGGCTGCACTGACCCATGCAAACCCTGTGCTGGTGCTAAACTCCAGTCATTGCCTTGTCTCAAGGCTGCAGACCCTCGAGTCACTGGTAAAGTGGAAACTCCTGTGGGAATTCAGTTATGATCCTGTGAGGTGGTGGACAGAGAATTTCCCCCATAGGCTCAAATATTTGAATGCTTAGTCATCTGGGAGTGGCACTACTTGAGAAGGATAAGGAGGTATGGACTTGTTGTAGTAGGCATGGCCTTGTTGGAGGAAGGGATGGGTTTGAGGTTTCAGAAGCCCAAGCTAGGCCCAGTGTCACACTCTCCCTGTTGCCTGTGGATCAGGATGTAGAACTTTCAAGTTCTTCTCCAGCACCATGTCTGTCTGCATGCCTCCATGCTTCCCACCATGCCAATAATGGACTAAACCTCTGAAACTGTGAGCCAGCCCCAATTAAATGCTTTCTTTTATAAGAGTTGCCATAGTCACAAAGTCTCTTTGCATCAATAAAACACTGACTAAGGCGATTATGGAACACCTGCTTGCTGCACAGTAGGCACCCAAGAGGCTTATCTCTCACCCCACAGAGCTACAGACTTGTCGGTGGGAGGACACAGTGTGACCTCCCTTTGCCCTCTTCTTCACCCTGCAACATTTCTCAGACCTCATGAAATATTGAAAATGGAACAAGATTGAGCTTCATCTTGGATCCAACCCCCTAGCCAAGCCATTGGGAACAGATCTTGTATAACCCTGTTTGTGAGCTGATGCGTGTGACATCACCAGCTCTGGAACTCTGAAGGCCTCAACTCTAATCCTGTGTTCTAATGCAAAGCAGGGCCTCCGTTTGCAGCAAGCCTGCAGCAAATATTCCTGCTCCAGCTTTGCCATCCCAGACTAGGAATCCTGCTCCCCAGTCGGCTTCCATATCTTTTTCATCAGGACGACTAAAGGGGGAGATGCTCCAAGTGCAGGAGCTCACTCAAGCTCTTCTAGATCCTTCCCTTCCAGCCGCTGCCCCTGTCCCTCACAACCAGAACACACAAGGCTCTACTATAGCAAGCCCACAGCTCAGAAGCCAGCATCTGACCCCACACTTGTGCGTTCATGGCTGTTCTCAATATAGAGCCAAATGTCCAGTACTCACTGTCGGTTTCATTAGTTACGGAGTTTTTGTTTGTTTGCTTGTATTTGGTTAAGGGGTCTTGACTGTGTCTTGTTTTTCTTTATTTTGAGTCCCCATTTGTTGTGAGATTAATGGTCTCATATTGAAGCCTGTGAGTAATTGGCATTTACTAGACACAGGCGTGGGATTTTATAAGCCAGAAGGGGTTACACTGACTCTCTTTACTGCTTCCTGAGAAATCAACACCACCAGATTGTGGAAGGCCAATTACCACTGCACACAAGGTTAGGCTGCTTGGCCATGACAGCTTAATTGGGAGGTAAGAATAAAATTTAGAACAGGCATGCTGCAAGATCGTAAGCATTGTAGGGCTCTCAGCTTTTGGCATGGAGAACCATCAATGGACTTTGGGTGAATGGGTGAAGAAATGAATTAGATTTACAAAATAGCATAGTTTCTTTCTTTGTTACCTCCCTTCAAAGCATGGTTTGAAGTGAAGGAAAATACACTGATTTAAAAAGTTGTATAAAAGACAGAAGTGGCAGAGATTTATATTAATAGATTGTGTGGGTAACAGGAACCAGGTGTTAAGCTTTTGATCTCCTTCCTGTGAATAAAAGTGTAGAATGAGGCCCTTGGCCTGCAGTAGTGGAGGATGCTCTTCCTACTCCCTACCTGCTCAGGCCTGGGGCAGCAGGCTGCAGGACGCTGGAATTACTTACCACTGGCTTAGAGCAGCTGTGGGCCTCACCTGGGCTGGGGTCCCAGGTGAGCTGCAGAGTGGCTGTATCCTTCCAGGGCACAGTAAAGGTTTTTCATGGTGAGAAAAATCCCATTATCTGCCCTCAGAACCCAAAGATACCTGTTTCAGCAAGATTAAGTCAGAAGGAGAAATGTTTTGGCCAAATGCTAGGGCTGGACTAGAAGACAGTTCCCTAAATAAATATGTCACTTTGTTGGGACTGTTCCCAGTTAAATGACACTCCCTAGGGTTCCAAAGGAGTCCCAAAGTGGGCACTTCTTCACAAAAAGAGCATACGTACCCTACAAGCACAGGGCAGCCCTGTGTGGCAGTTTGCAAGGACCACTGCAGGTGTTGAACATGTGCTTACTTCTGCTGAGGGATCTGGGAACTGGACACAGAGAAGGAATTGCCAGCTCAGCAACTCCAGTCTTATGGAAAGTGATGTTCAGAGAGCATGCATTTCAGGATTCTGGCAAGCAGGGTCTTCAGCCAGGGCCCATCCTGACACGTGTTCTGGCACACCCTGGGGTCACAGCCAGGGTTCATCACAGCGGTGTGATACCACCCATCTGTGAGTCTGTCTAGGGGATGAAGACAGCAGACTGCTCACAACATTTGCATTTCATGAGCTAACATTATTACCCTTGTTGTCACTGTGTCCAAACCAGAATAATTCAAAAGTGTAGAAACTCCCAGCTTGAGATTCTCCTAATTAACACATTGTCTGCTTGGTAAATAAAACTTTTTGGTTATACTTTGTGATTAGAAATATCTATACACAACACTGTAAGTAGAATAAAAGAAGCAAGTGTGCATATGTGTGTGCATGTGAGTGTGTGTGTTTGTATATATATGTGTGTGTGTGTGTGTGTGTGTGTGTGTGTATGTGAGTGTATATTCTTATGTGTGTGTCTCTATGTTTGTGCATGAGAGTGCATGTATATATATATATGTGTGTGTGTGTGTGTGTGTGTGTGTGTTTGCTTATGTGTCTGTTTCTCTGTGTTTATGCATGTGAGTGTGCTTGTCTGTGTGTGTTCATGCATGTGTGTGTGTGTGTGTGTGTGTGTTTGTGTAAGCATGTGTGCATGTGTGCATGTTTGTAGGGAGGGCTCACTGAGCTCTTTTTAACTCAAACATTTGCACAGGTTTCATGACCGCTCGTCAAGGTCTTGCATAGTGAACGGCACCATCTCTACACTTGTGTCTAAACCAATGGACACGGGGGCTGTGACATCACCAACCTGCCCAGTGAGAACACAGATCCGTGGGTTAGGGACAAAATACCTTACTCCAGAGTCCATGGTCCTGTGTTGAACATGGTAAAAGTATCTGTTCCACACTAATGCAGGACATGAGTGGGGCTGTAACCTGAACCTCAGTCTGCAGAATCCATCTCCTCTCGCAGAGACCCCCATCTTCAGAAATTCTCACCCTGGATGGAGGACAGAATCCCCAGGGAACTTTTATGGAGCCGGCACCGCTGTCCCCCAGACCTGGGAGATTAGAACCTGGAGAGTTTATGGCTCACCAGAGTGTGAGGTAAACAGGCAGGTGAAATACCTTCCTACCTGTGGTAAGAGGAGCTTCCCTACCTAGGAACACAAAGGGATAGGGAGAAGGTCCAATGTGACTACCAAGTACTGGGGACTTTCCCTGCCCTCTTACTTCTTTTTGGTGGGGTGGGTCATGTGTTTTGAGACAGGGTTTCTTTGTGTAGTCCTGGCTGCCCTGGAACTCACTCTGTAGACCAGGCTGGCCTCAAACTCACAGAGATCCACTTGCCTCTGCCTCCCAAATGCTGAAATTAAAGGCGTGTGACACCACCGCCCAGCTCCCTTTCATATCTAAATATGGGGGTTTTAAGTCCTTTTGTCTCTCCATACAACTGCCTTTGTGGGGGACCAAGTTGGAGATAATTAACTTCTCCTCAGATTTTCAAATTGTTTGACAACTTCCTAAGAGAGCAGACTCGCTGCTTAGTCTGTATGATCAGTGTTGGCTGAGTCAAGTTAATATGTTGTTGCAATTTTCTTCCCTTTAGAATTCAGGAGCCAGCAAACAATGTGGAGCCATGTTTATTCTAGAAGGATTATCTCCACCTGCATAATTCGCCAGCTCTCACCCTGGGGAGGCAGACAGCATCAAAGAGGCACAGGGCATTTGGAGGGCGAACACTTTGAAAGGATGAGTCTCTCTAGACTTCCAAATCTGACTTCTACCACAGCTTTTCCAGCTCAGGTGTGACTTGCCCAGCACTGAGCAGCTGTCCAGACCTTGGGGTCTCCTAGGAGCACAGGCTCCATCTGTCCTGGAATTCAAGGGCACTGTGGAAGTCACGGGATAATTTACCTGGGCATAGGACCATTCCTGCTCAAACTCTGGAATCTGTTATACACACATTTGTATATAGTGAAAACCATATATATATAATAAAAGGAAGATAAGTATAAGAGCCTAAGTGTGTGGCTTGGTATTTCTGTGTATGCCAGGCCAGTGCAAGTCCCTGTGTAGAAAGTCAAGTCAGTGTTCTGACTCCATGATCAGGTCTGTGACTTAGTGGTCTCAACTTCTTGTGACTACATGTGGCCTGCCTCTGTCTTTCAAGGGTTTTCTCCTTTACCACTGTCAAGAGAAATTCTATGGATCCTGTGGTGTGGTCCACCATTACTGATAGAAATCACTAATAATGTAGGAATGTGAGCATCAGGTCAAGAGCAGATACAAATACACTCCTGCCCACATGCATACTCACATTTAAAATAAACAAGATTAACTCAGTATGGGAACCCTGGTCCCGGCTGCATTTCCAGAATAGTCTTGTTTTTAATCTATTCTTTTGTACTTTCATGCATATGGTATTCATTTCCATTATCCTCTCTCAACCTGGGAGCCTTTCCTCTTCCCAGCAAGTCGTCGTACTCCAGAATATATGTATGTGTGTGTATGTGTAACATTATGGGCACACACCACCACACCCAGTACTTGGTGATTTTGATTGGCTATCTAAAGTCAAATAACTTACAGGGTCCCCCACCTCACATGTGACAGTCAGAGTTGGAACCAGAGCATGGTCCAAGTTCTTTCCTTTAACACTGCTGGCTCTGAGCTGGGCCAGAGAAGAGGGAAAGAGGACAGAGGTGAAATGATTCCTCTGTTGATAGAATATTTTATGATTTGGTCACAGAAAATGAAGGCTATTGTGGCGGCACTCTGCTGATTTTTGGCTAGTGCTGTGATGTCCGTGGCTTCTTTCATTAAGTGAACAAGTGAGCATAATGGGGACAATGAGGGAAACACCAGGGAGCAACCAGGACCAGGGTCTCCAGAACTCTGCGGAAGAAAGCCTGGGAGCATGGGAGATGACAGCCATGTCTGTGTCTTTGGAAACATGCAGCTTCATGTTTACACACAGCGGAATCCACCACCTTCCCAGTGAGGAAATGGATGGTCATCAGGCACGGACATTCTGGGCAGTTTCTCAGAACTCATGTGTGACTCATATCTTTTTGGAAGTATTAAGTGAGACTTGCTGGGATGACACTAAACACACATCACATGGATTTTGGCATGAAAACTATTTTTCTTATCAGAAATTCAGTCCAGCTCTGACTATCTCTAACTCTGTCCAGATATCCCCCTGTGGAATTTATTCTTTTGAGAATGGTGTCATAGAGCTCAACAGCCAGAGAAACAGTGACACAGGACAGGAGCTTGAACAACAATATTTACAACATGGGGCTGCACGGTAGTACTGCAGAATAATGGGCTCAGCAGTACCAGGGAGACTTTAGCTCTCAGCTTTGACCCTCACTTAATACAAGAATATTTTCTGGGACTAGAAGGATGGACTTCTTGTACAAAATAAACATCTAGCATCTGGAAGCTAACAACCACTTATAACTCCAGCTCCAGGGGACCCACATCGTCTACTGGCCTCCACAGGAACTGTACTCACACACACACACACACACACACACACACACACACACACACACACAATTAAATGTAAATAAATGTAAAAATGATATCTTTAGCCAGGCGGTGGTGGCACATGCCTTTAATCCCAGCACTCGGGAGGCAGAGCCAGGGGGATCTCTGTGAGTTCGAGGCCAGCCTGGTCTCCAAAGTGAGTTCCAGGAAAGGCTCAAAGCTACACAGAGAAACCCTGCCTCGAAAAACCAAAAAAAAAAAAGTTATCTTTAATTACACACACACACACACACACACACACACACACACACACATATTAGCAGATGATAGGTTTGAGCCATACCTCATCATGTAATGATTGTCTCTTGGTTGATTTTTTGTTCAGTAGCAGGTGACGACCTCCAGCCTTCACAATTACACATCATAACACATTAAGACCACTAAACAGCTGTTCACAACCTACTACCCCATCTGGTCCAGAAATGGGACACTTGTCCTTCCCAAGCCAATCATGGCAGACATTGGGTGACACACTAACCTTCAAAGCATCCTGTCCTTAAATACAACAGCTAGGGATAGTCTGTTTGCTAACAGTGCTGTATTGTACTCGAATTTTGCTAAAGAGTACAAATATAATGTTTAGAATTCTGACTACTCCAACTACCAAAAACAACATGGCAAAAATAACAACAAAAATAACACCAAGGGAATGGGATGGATCCTGGGAAAGCAATTTATATGTGCATGGATTAATGGTGGTCATACTTATCCTCAGACTCACTGGGTTGGTGACATTAAATGCAATTTCTATAAATGGGCTAAAAAAGTAAAAGCAGTTAGGTAGTAGTTACTGCCACTTGTAAACATGTTTCTAAAGAGACTGTAGAAAGAGTCACTGGTACAGGCTGAGCCAGCACTACAAAAGCCTGCTGTCACTAGGGTCAAAGGCAGAAAAGTTGTGCAAAGCTTCAAAGTCAGTTTATTAACCATGGAGCATGCACACATGTGTGTTCATACACATGCTAAGTATAAGTGTCATTTTCAAACAGTGGGATGGGTAGAAAAGCAGACTAGAAATACAGTTTGAAGAGAAGCGATCGGGATCCACTGAGTTAGGCTAACAGGGGACACCCATGACAGCACTTAATGAAAACATTTTACATTCACCGTGAGGAGACTCTGTGCCCTGGGAGGAAGACAGAAGTGAAGGGGGCAGATGTGAAAGCTGGGAATGCAGGAGGGCAAAGCCTACATACACACTATGTGAGGGCATTTCCACAAGTTAAGTCTTGCACGATAAAAATTAAAAAAAAAAAAACAAAAACAAAAACAAACAAACAAACAAACAAAAACCTCTTGGAATGTGTAGTTGTCCTGTGCTGTGTCCTTTGTTCGGTGCACAGGGGGAAAAATGTTTCCACCATGAGACGATGCAAGTTAGAGCCGCTCACAAGGGGAATGCTACCCGTGGAATAGAGAATTGTGCAAGCAGCAGGGACAGCATGTGCAAAGCTCAAGTTAGACAGGTGTGACTTCCGGAGGATGTGCCTGCAAGAAGGACAGAGCGAGCAAGCCCTGGGAGAGGAGGGCAAAGGCCATCTTCCAGAGTTCTGAAGGCCAGTGGATGGTCACTGAAGTCCTTTCAGCAGGAGACTGACACCTTTAACCATAGAACAAAGGTGTGGGAGTAGAGAATGGGATGCAGGGAACCCAGGGAGGTGCTTGACTGTTAAGGTGCCCTGATAAGACCACGGTGCCATGTCCCAGACACTGAAATGACCATCAGGACGTGTGTGGGTCTATTGAGGGGTGTGCAAAAGAAGGTACTCAAGATTAAAATGAAGGAGGCAGAAAGGGAGCAGGACCCACTTTGATTCACTGGCCATAGCAGGAAGGTGTGCCATGGAGTATACAGGGTTGTTAGAGTAAGAGTTCAGGTGGGTGGGGACAGAGACGCATCCTGCCTCCCCTGTGGCATACCTGCTCCTCTGTTATTGCATTGAACTCATCACAGGCTCTCCGGTGGGAAACACCAAACCTTCTGATTTCAAAGAGCACAAAACCTGAAACTTGGAGAATTAACCCTTCAGATCTCACTGGTGTAAAGCAACTGAGATGGAGTGGAGATGGAGCCATGATTTAAATTTCTGTAAACCTGGAGTCACTTGTCAGCTGTCACCACTACAGTGTGACACTTCCTGTTTACAGAACATCACACAAGCGTGATGACACAGCCCTAGAGTCGGGGCTGCTGTCCGCCCTGATGGAGGGCTTGAGTTCCCCGTCCTTCAGTCCAGGCCGAGGGCATGGTGTGGTAACTAAAGATGTGAGTATTTAAGATGGTTCTGCTTACTGATGTGCCTAAGCCAGGTCCACGGGGTGAACTTTCCTTGGGAAGTGTCCCCGGACATAGAGATATCCCTGTCTTGTTTTGATCCTATGCATTGTATAAACAGGAGCATGCATTACAAATTACAGCTGGGGGTGAAAAAAAAAAAAAAGAAGTCTTGGCTAATTAAAACACTAACCATTCGAACAAAATGGTTCAATTGTGAGAAGCTGTGTTGTAAGCTCACATGGAACAAAGATTTGGCATGGAATGTCTTCTAGGTTGAATGTTCTGCCCCAAACATGTTTGAAGTCACAATAAATAAACAGCACCACTGCTTTGAAAAAACTGCAAATGGAGATCAGGAGCAAGCAGACAAATGAGCCCTTTATAGAAATGGTGTTTCTTCTCTTTAACGCTGACTAATTGAGGATGGTGTGAGTCTTTCCTTTTTCTATTTCTTTCCAGAGGGAGGGAGAGATTTGCGTTGGCCTGGATCCCATCACTGGCTGGAGAGAAGCCATCTGTCCCAGCTGCTGTGCCGTCAACTGCCACTCCGATTGACAATGAACCCAGAGACCTGTAATAATTGTGACTTGGGCAGGTAATTCCTTCCTTTTAGGGCCCATCTGTCCCTGCTCTGTACCTCTCTCCTGGGGACACCACTCTCTGGAAGGCAGAAGAACTGCTCGGGCTCAGGATCGGCCGTGGAGGAGAGTCTGAACCAGGGCTTGGAGACAGCAGGCCCACAGAGCAACTGACAACGTGTGAGGTTGTAATCCTGTCACCAGGAACTCAAGGCATCTGCCCCTCAGCCTGCACTGTTGGGGAGACTTGAACCAACTGTTTTTGCTTGCCAAGCTTTGCTTGTGAGAAATACTTATTTCCAGGAGTTGGTTTTTCATTTCTTTATGTTTTGTCAAATTTACCTTAAGCCTTTTTCTTCCTTCCTTCCTTCCTTCCTTCCTTCCTTCCTTCCTTCCTTCCTTCCTTCCTTCCTTCCTTCCTTTCTTTTTTTAAGTGTGTGTGTGTGTGTGTGTGTGTGTGTTTGTGTATGTGTGTGTGTATGTGCATATGTGTGTGTATGTAGAGTATGTGTGTGTGGGTCTGTGGTATATGTGTGTATGTATGTATGTGGTGTGTGTGTGTGTGAGGTCTGTGTATGTGTGTGTGTGTATGTTTGCATGTACATGCACAAGCTCTTGTATGCATGTCTGTGGTATGTATGTGGTATATGTGTCTGCGGTGTGTGTGTGGTGTGTGTGTGTGTGTGTGTTTGTGTGTGTGTGTGTGTGTGTGTGTATGTTTGCACACACACACGCTCTTATATGTGTGCCTCCATGATGTATGTGGAAGTGGAGATCAAAGGACAGCCTCAGACTTCATCTTTGGAAATACTACCCATCTTCTTAGGGACCAAGACGCTCATTGGCTTAGAACTCACTAATTTAGCCAGAAATTCTGGCTCTTAAACCACAGGGTTCCTCCTGTCTCAGCCTTCCTCATGGTGGAACTACAGGGGCATGCCACCACAGCGGGCTTTTCACAAGGGTTGTGGGTCTCTAAACTCAGGTCCTCATATGTGTAGTCATGTGGTAATGGAGAGATCTCACAGCCTTTCTCTTCTAATGTCTGGCTTCCATAAAGCAAAGCAATGGTGTAGGATGCATGCTTCCTTCCTGGAATTTCACTGTACCTGAACATACGAGTCTCCTGTCCTGAACATGACTCTAAGAGGTTTATTATTTTTATTTGTTTTGTTGTTGTTTGGTTTTGGGGTGTTTTTTGTCTTTTCTTTTTTCACAACTCCAGAGTCTGAAAACACCCATTTCATGATATGCCATGCTGACTAGACCTTCCACAACCACCCGGTGAGACAGGAGTGAGGAGATGTGGGGAGCTGAGCCAAGGGGCCTGGCTATGGTCAGCATCTACTTCAAATGCAGGTGAGGGAGGCCACAGCCACGTCCCCATGGATCTCAGGTGGCTTGCGAAAGCAAATTCTTCCCCCTATGCTGTCTGTTTCTAACTGTGTCTTATTTTGTACCCTTGAAGAACATGAAACCTAGATCCCGGCTGCCAGGAAAGCATGGGAGAAAGATGCAGGGTGGCTAGGGTTAGTAGGTTCCCAGGATACAGAGACAAACTCAAGACAAGCCTTTTGTTCACTCCTGGTTCTGGAATGGCTACAAAGAATGTGGCAATCCCACAGAAAGCATCGCCTTGGTCTCGCATGAACCGTTCAGACACTGGTAGCAGACACAAGTGACGCAGTGACCTTCGCTCCCCATCCACTCCTAAGAAAGCCTCACATAGCCAGACCAGCCAGTCTACGGGGAAGCTTTAGAAGGTGGGAGTTGTCCCAACCAGGATCAAGAGAAGTTGCCTTCCTCTGGGGGCTGAAAGGAGGGTGGAGAGGCTGGAAACCACTTTTCCTCAAGCAAGAAGAGGGAGGAAGGGGTAGGCACTGAGCCTGAGAGTTAGGATTTTGTGCAGGGAGGGAAAGCCACAGGCTTCCTACAGACTGGAAGGAGGACTGAGCAGGCCAAGTGGGCAAGCCAGAGTCCACAGACAAGACTAGAACAGGAAATTAACCCAAGGAAGCAATGGGGACAGTCTCATCAGGCCACAGAACTTAGCAAGATCCCAGTGCCTCGAGTTTCACCTGTAGACACAGAGGTCCTTTCTTACTACAAAGTCCACCTTCAGTTCCTCAAGATGTAGCAAAACAAACAGAAATGAGCAAGTAAGAAGTCTCAAATGAGCTGCTTGGATGTGTTAGGTCAGGCTTAAGGTGGGCATGAGGATTAAGGCTCAAGTCTGACCAAACGGGATGTCTAGGGATAGCTGTGTTTGCCTTTTTATTTTTATTTTTTCTCTTAACCCAGGGAAACTGAGATTTTAGACTTAGTATTGCCTTTGCATCTCCATGTTATACTTTTGTTTTGTTTTGTTTTACTTTTTTTTTTTTTTTTTTTTTGAGACAAGGATTCTCTGTGTAGTCCTTGCTTTCCTAGAACTCACTCTGTAGACCAGGCTGGCCCGGAACTCAAAGAGATCCACCTGCCTCTACCTCCTGAGTGCTGGAATTAAAGGTGTGTGCCAACACACCTGGCTACTATACTTTTAATTTGTTTTTAATTGTTTCCTGCTGGTTTGGGCTCAATATTCAGAAGAAAGAAACGCACTCAGAATCAGGTACCAACTTAGCCTTGTCCAGAGGCCAGAGCTTCGGGGTGAGAGGCAGGGATCCCTCTGATGATCTCATCCATGCCAGAGATCTGTAATCAGACTGGTCACAAAGACAACCCTGGTATATTTGAGGACATTCCTCAAAACAAGAGGTTTCAGGTCATTCAGGAAAGTGTTTGCTATAAAAACACAAGTCCAACCCACAGAACCCACATGAAAGCCAAGCATCAGGGTGCACTCTTTAATCCCTGAGGGGAGGTGGAAACAGGTGGATCCCTGGGCCTTCCTGTCCAGCCAACCTTCCTTATTTGGTGAGCCCCATATCTGAGTGAGAGACTCTGCCTCCAAAAACTGGGTGAGATCTGGATATGATAGAACATGCCTTTAATCCCAGAACACAGGAGGCAGAGGCAGGTGGATCTCTGTGAGTTCAAGGCCAGCCTGGTCTACATAGAGCATTCCAAGACAGCCAGGACAAAATAGAAAGACTCAGTATCAAAAGAAAAAAAATGAGGGAGGCTGAGTGAAGGTCAAAAGTTGACTTCTGACACACACACACACACACACACACACACATACACACTCACACACACACACTCACATACACACACACACATACACACACACACATACACACTCACACACACTCACACACACTCACACACACTCACACACACACTCACACACACTCACACACACACTCACACACACTCACACACACAGGAATGAACACAATTCTCTCTCACACTCTCTGTGTCTCTCTCTGTGTGTGTCTCTCTGTCTCTTTCTCTCTGTCTATCTCTCTTTCTCTGATTTTCAGACCATTGGTGAAATAACTTAAAATCTTGGAGCTGACACCAATTCTCTGAACATTAGGGATAATTTTCTCCTTGTCCCTATTCTTCTAAGTGGCACCCCTTCATTTCATGCTAAGTAATTCCTTTCACTCCCTCTCTTCCCTCCTTAGCGGCTGCTTAAGTCACATCCCCCTTTCAATACCAGACTTTGGTCCTTTTCAATCTTTCCCTTTCTGAGCCAATTCTTCCAATTTATGTACGTTCTTGTGAGCACTAGAAAAGCCAATATTCTAAAAATAAGCTTATTTTTAGATGCAGGACCATGAGCATCATTACATGTTGCTTTGTCTCTTGCCTTGTGCTCTCTGGTGTTTACTGTTCTTTGGTCACTCCTTACTTCATACATGTGTGCATGCATCGTTTTTTAATTCCTTATCTATTCACAGAGCAGAAGTTCCTGGGAAGAACCCACCTAAGCCACTGTTTCTGTCAGAGAGGCCAAGTAAAGCAGATGTGCCGCAGGTCTCCCATGGGTCAAACATCTGCCTGTGGATGTTGATACAACATTTGAAAGCTGTGAGATAGCTTGCCCCAAGTACCAACAGAGTGGCCCCAGGTGGGGACAGGATGTACCTAATGATGGAGGATGCAAGGAAGGGAGTCTACTCAGTGATGCTATGTAGATCCTATGCTTGACCCTACATAAGAGCTGAGATGGAGGGATGTCAATGTGAATGACACAGGTGTGGGAGGGTTAAGAGGAGGGACCAGAAACTTAAGAATGATGATGACTTGGAAGGGATATGCTTGAGAGAGAACACACCTAAACCTAAAGATGGCAACTGCTCTTTTGTTTGTTTGTTTTTACTTCTTTTTATTATTATTATTATTATATTTGTGTTTTAATTTTACACATCAGCCATGGGTTCCCCTGTCTTCCCCCTCCCGCCCCCACCCCCACTTTTCCCCCATCCCCTCCCCTCCATTCCCATGTCCTCCAGGGACAAGACTCCCCTGGGGATTCATTTAAACCTGGTGGATTCAGTACAGGCAGGTCCAGTCCCCTCCTTCCAGGCTGAGCAAAGTGTCCCTGTGTAAGCCCAAGGTTCCAAACAGCCAGCTCATGCACTAAGGACAGGTCCTGGTCCCACAACCTGGATGCCTCCCAAACAGTTCAAGCTATTCAGTTGTCTCACTTATCCAGAGGGCCTGATCCAGCAGGGGGAGGGGGGCTCCACAGCCTTTGGTTCATAATTCATGTGCTTCCGTTCATTTGGCTATTTGTCCCTATATAAAGAACTCAAGAAATTAGACATCAAAATGCCCAAGAGTCCAATTAAGAAATGGGCTATAGAACTAAACAGAGAATTCTCAACAGAGGAAGTTCAAATGGCTGAAAGACATTTAAGGAATTGCTTAACATCCCTAATTATCTGGGAAATGCAAGTCAAAATGACTCTGAGATACCACCTTACACCTGCCAGAGTGGTAACTGCTCTGTCTTGAGTTGTCCAAGGAAGACTTCCCAGGGAGGTGAAGACTTCAGGAGATCATGTGAATCTTCCCAGGGAGTGAAGACTTCAGGACAGCATGGTGGATCTTCACAGGGAGATGAAGACTTCAGGACAGCATGGTGGATCTTCACAGGGAGATGAAGACTTCAGGACAGCATGGTGGATCTTCCCAGGGAGTGAAGACTTCAGGAGAGCATGTGGCTCTTCCCAGGGTGTGAAGACTTCAGGAGAGCATGTGGCTCTTCCCAGGGAGTGAAGACTTCAGGAGAGCATGTGGCTCTTCCCAGGGAGTGAAGACTTCAGGACAGCATGGTGGATCTTCCCAGGGAGGTGAAGATTTCAGAAGAGTATGGTAGATCTTCCCAGGGAGTGAAGACTTCAGGAGAGCATGGTGGATCTTCCCAGGGAGTGAAGACTTCAGGAGAACATGGTGGATCTTTCCAGGGAGGTGGAGACTTCAGGAGAGCATATGGATCTTCCCAGGGAGGTAAAGATTTCAGAAGAGTATGGTGGATCTTCCCAGGGAGTGAAGACTTCAGAAGAGCATGGAGGATCTTCCCAGGGAGTGAAGACTTCAGGACAGCATGGTGGATCTTCCCAGGGAGGTGAGGACTTCAGGACAGCATATGGATCTTCCCAGGGAGCTGAAGATTTCAGAAGAGTATGGTGGATCTTCCCAGGGAGGTGAAAACTTCAGGAGAGCATGTAGATCTTCCTAGGGAGGTGAAGGTTTCAGAAGAGTATGGTGGATTTCCCCAGGTAGTGAAGATTTCAGGAGAGCATGGTGGATCCTTCGTAGACAGGAGCAATATAACAGGGCTGATGATGATGGAGGTGGTGGAAGCAGAACGTGCCCCAGTATAGTCTCAGTTCTCAAATCTTCTGAGGGTGAATAAAGAAAGACCTAATGTATCAGGCATTTGTCTTTTTCTGGTTCTTGGGGCTTGTTTCACCCTCTTACGAGCTGAGAAAGCCCTTCTGTGCACCTCTAGCATCTAAATCCTCACAGTGCTTTCTCAGATCATGTCCACCATCAGTAGGAGAAACTTGAGATGCTCCCATTGCCTTCTCCACAGCTGGTCCAGGATTTCTCCATCCTGCTCTGTGTGCCTGGAGCCCTCTGTGTGGATGGAGTACCAGCTCTCCCATCACCTGTCAGCACCTCACAGGGACAACTAGATATTGATCATCAAGCATTTGAGGAAAGGCATGCACACACCACATGGCTTCTTTCTGTGGTGTTGCCCACTGGTGACCAGAAGTGGGAGGGTCGCCATGCCCCACTTTCACCCAGTTGACTTCCTTGAAACACCACACCTAAGACTGATGATATAAAAATGAGATGTGGTACTTGGGCCCCTCTGGGTGATGTTGTTTGTTTGTTTGTTTGTTTGTTTTGTTTGTCCAGACAGGATTTCTCTGTGTAGTTTTGGTCTCTGTCCTGAATCTCACTCTGTAGACAAGGCTGGCCTTGAACTCACAGAGATCCACCTGGCTGTGCCTCCCGAGTGCTGGGATTAAAGGTGTGTGCCACCACTGCCCAGCTCTGGGTGTGTTTTGAATGACGCTTGTGTGATTTTCTTAGGTTACTCATGTCTCCACAGTAAACATCTGCACAGCCCTTCTTCCTCAGTTCGGTATGACATTTTCAAAAGGACATCCTTGAAATGTGTTAACACCTGAGGGTGGGTGTGTTTCCTCTGACACCACTTCCTGGGTCTTGTTGGGATAGGTATAATTTGTTTTTCCCCTCACAGGATCAAGTTTGGGTTCTGTTAGTTCACCTCTTTTAATTTGTGACCGGGTCTTTCTTTGTACATGAGGCTTTAGCTATAGATTGTGTGGAAGCTGTTTTCTCAGATCAGCTGTAGATATGCTGTCCTGTTTTAAGTATTCCTCATGATAATGCCTGAATAAGAACTGCCTTAATTCCATGCTGTGTTTTGTCCTGCTCCATTCATGTAAAGGATTTGTTGCATCGCTGAATATTTTAGAACCATGAAGGCCTTTGATGCTGTGCTTGAATATTTCTGAGCATAAATGATTTGATTTATAACTATTGTGGAACAGACTTGTTTTGATACCATTTTCATAGCATGATTCATCAGGAAGACTATTAAGGAAGGTTCTACCAAGATACCTTATTGAATGTCTTTGATTTGGGTAACACTGTGGAGAAGCATATGAACAAGGCAAGGCATGCAATCTTGCCCTCAGGAAATTATACATACATATTTACAAGATTATCCTTATTTATAATATGTACCTGGATAGTTTTTAAACTAGAAAAAAAATGTATCAGTGTGAAAAAAGTCTCATAGATAGCAAAAGTAGGTTCCCATTTTGTTCCTTGTAATTCTCAGCATTGGTGTGCACCTCTCTCCCTGTGATCACTCTCCAGTGGATGATACTTTCTCAGTGAATAGGCACTACAGTTTCCTTGTTCATCTCTACATCAGACTGTGGGGCCATGTGCAAATCTTGGCTATACTGGGAGGATGTACTGCAGATACCTATTTGAGACATGCATTCCATTTCCTCCAGGGGTGCACACAAGGTGGATTCATGGGTCTTATAGAGTCCTGTTTTTAAATCCTTTAGAAACGCCCACCTTTTCCATAATGCCTGAGCCAATGTGTGTTCCTGACTGTGTAAGCCTTCCCTTTTACCATACTCTAGCCAAGATCTGTTCTCTTTTGACTGTTTGATAGTAGCCAGCCTAGCAGGTGCAAGATGGCACCTCACTGTGGATTTGCTGCATCCCCCGCTGACAGCCTTTTCCTACCCATGTTGGCCATCATTATGTCTTCTTTGGAGAAGTTTCTTTTCAAGTCTTCTGCCCATTAATCAGATGATCAATTTTACAAACTGAGTTGAATCTGATATCAACCCTGGAGTTACCACTGCAAATATTTTCCCTCATTTATAAGCTACTGTTTCATTTTTGCTATTCCATTTGCTATACAGTCTTCTACTGATGGTCTGATATATTGCTGTTTATTTACTTCTGGTTCTGCAACCTGAATGTCTGTCATACTATGGAAATCATCATCCATGTTAATGAGCCTTTCATGTTCTCCCCCAGGGAATCTGTTACATCTGGTCTTGCATTTGATTCTTGCTTGTCTTAAATTTTTGTATTTGTACATGATGACAATAAAGCCAGATATCATCCCTTTGCCTATAGAAACGGAAGGAGAGGAAAATGTCCCACAGAGGTGGTAAGCAGGCGCTGTCCCTGCTGCTCATGTCCTCTGGCCTCCCTGTGTCTATTTCAAGGTTGAATATACTTGATCTGTAGTTTTCACACAGCACTAATGATTTTGCACACTGGGAAGGAAATGTTTTAAATCTCAGAAACTCTGCAAACAGATATTTCAATTATCTCTAAAGTTACGCCCACCATGACGTGATCAAGAGAGAAACGACTTGTTGATCTACATACTCAGATGGAGATCGCAGAAGCAGACATCTGAACATAATTAGTGCAAACCTCCCTCCAGGCATCTTTCAACGAACGTATAGAATAACACAAAGAAAAAATGAAAAGCACCATGTCTAAGTTCTTTGCCAAGGAAGGGGTCTATCAGGAAATGGCCAGAGTTGCTTTGGTCCTTTAGGACTAATGTCATCATTTATTAAAAAAAAAAAAAAAAAAAAATTGATGGTAAACTTGGACCAAGAAGACTCAAGAGAGAAATAAATTTTAAAAATGTTTTCAGCCTTCATTTTTAGACAGTTTAAATTTCCCTGCAGATCCATGGTAGAGGTTTTCCTTACATCTCTGGATTTCTATTGAAAAGAAAAAACAAATAAACAGAAAACCAAGAATATGGGGCTGGAGAGAGAGCAGAGTAACACAGCCAGTCTTCTGTATACAAAGCTCTATGTTGGAAGATGGCCATTTAGAAGCTGCACCAACTGGGGGAGCAGGGTCACATTTTGGTAGGAATCTGTGCCTTTGGTGACAACGGAGCAATCCATTGGCAATCCAGGACCAGACCAAAGAAAGGGAAGGATCAAGGGAAATGATAGGTTTGCCATAGAACGGAGAAAAGAAGGAAAGGAGCCTCTGAAAATGTCCCAGTAGATATGGCATGCCCTTCCTCTGGCAGACTGTATCCCAGGCTTCCTTCTCACAGCCACAGATGTTCATCATACTAGAATGTCATTTTGTGTGTGAGTGTGTGGAGATGGAGACAGGGTTTCTCTGTGTAACCCTGGCTGTCCTGAAACTCGCTCTCTAGACCAGGCTGGCCTCCAACTCACAGAGCTCTGCCTGCCTCTGTCTCTGGAGTGCTGGGATTAAAGGTGTGCACCACCTGGCTTGGAATGTTACATATGAAATGAAGTAACAAGGATGCCCCCAGGCCTTGGCCCCTCCCTCACTAACCATTACAATGCAAGCTCTGCTTGCAGGAAGGGCAAAAAGCAGAGGCTCCAGTGCAACATCTCTCATCTGCTAAACCCTGCAGAATCAACAAGCTCACTCAGAAGTAGGTCCTGCCCCAGCTGGATTTTTGAGTGTGGTCTAGCTGATGCTCTGCCATGCAACCCCACATTCCCTGACTATAACCACCTGAGTCTGTGTGTTGTTCAAAGCTGTTGAGTTGTCGTGTAACAGAAGACGACTTTGTCATCGGTGTTTTTATGACCATAGACACTGACACTATGTGTACTGTTCAAAGCTTCTGATTGGCTAAATCTAAGATGATTCTGTGGTTGACAATCATTCTCAAGAGGTTCTGAACACAGAATTCAAAGGTCACCCTGAAAAAGCACATTCCATCCACAGAACAGGAGGGATAGAGATTGCCACAGCAAGATGAAGGAAAGTTGGAGAGTTAGCTCAGAGAAGCAGAGTAAAGGACGGCAGTGCCCAGAGGCTGGCTGGGTGGTCATGGGACAGTCACAACTTCACTTTGATAAGAGCTCTGTATCTGAGAAATCTGTTGTATGACATGGTGAGCAGTTAAAGAACAGTGTTGCACTCTTGAACACATTATCAATTTTCACTTCAGAAAATAAGTGAACATACGCATCTGACATTCCACAATGATGTATATTTTAAATTATCATGTTATGGACATGTACAAATATCTGAAAGATTATTGACAATTAAAATAATTTTTCTCTCCTTTTTTATTTATTATATTTGTGTTTTAATTTTACACATCAGCCATGGGTTCCCCTGTCCTCCCCCCTCCTGCCCCCACCTTCCCCCCAGCCCCTCCCCTCCATTCCCATCTCCTCCAGGAACAAGACTCCCCTGGGGATTCATTCTTTGAGTTTCTCTCCATTTAATTTGATGTTAAAATATATGAAATTTGGTTAAAATCTGTTCTTTGAAAGTTCAGTAAAATGATCATGTTAAAAAAAATTTTTTTTTGAAGAGTTGGCTATTGTTTCTAAATGCCCAAATTAGAGGTCTGTAAATTATGGTCTTTGGCCACAATATCATTTACTTTCTGTTTTTATAAATAAAGCTTTTTGGCATACATTCATGAACATTTATTCATACAATACCATGGATGCTTTGTTCAATGACCCCAGAGGTGAGATGTATCCATGAAAGCTTAAAACTATATACACTTCTTCTGAGCCTACTGAAAATATTTGCAGAATCCATCTTCTCTTAAGAGAGATGGAAATACAAATCAGAACAGCAAAAACAGGTCACCTTTTGAGAGCAGACGCACACCACACGTGAGTGTGTGGCACAGCTAACACCTTCTGCATCATTATTGAGGAGCCATGAGAACTTTTTACCAAATCTTCACTCAGTAATTGAAAATGTTTTAACAGAGATTTCGGTATTGTGTTTTACATTGGTGATTAAATTTCCAGCTCCTAGTTGGGAGAGAGAATTTTCAGGCTAATATGTGCCCTACAGTTCATTGAGTCTGTGTCTTTTTATATGAGATATCTCTTTCATTAAAAGAGGTAGTGAAATCAAGGCATGGACTTCCTGTTGTGTTCTGCTCAGTTCAGGAGCCTTGAGTTCTTCTCGCCTCCCCTTGGCATCTAGTCTACAGCACTCCATACTTCTTGATGCATGCTTAATGGATTCACTTACGGATGTTCTATGGCATCTTCTTCGGTGGCCAACACCCAACAAAACAGGTGAATGACCTTAAAACAGCCTCTGCTTTAGGCGGATCTGAGACCAGGATGTCAATGGGAAGAAAAATGACCTAAGCCACTTCCTGGTTTAGCCTTCACTGGACTAAGATTCCGGAAGACTGAACTGCCAAAGAAAGTCCCATGGGAGCCATCCTCGGGAAGGAGAGCCCATAGATCAACACCACCCTCCATAGATGGCAACACAATGACAACTGAGCTGAGCCAACACATGAGCAGGTTCATCACAGTGATTGCAGTTCCACAACTCTGTGTGGAGCCCTGCGGCTCAGCATGAAGGAGGTTCACTGAAAATTAAAATGATAGAAGCCAACTCCAAGTGGTGAAAGTACATTTTCAAGGTCCATGAGGTCATCAGCCTTCCTTGTTACAAGTCTCTCCTTCTCCAAAGATAAGTCAGTCACACTCTAGGTGGAAACCTACGACTCATCAACTGCACCAGTGATAAGCTTTCACTTGTGTTTATCCTCGGGAGCACACAGCAGCCTGAAATAAATATTGGTGCTACATGAAAATGAACTTGATGGTCTGATTTCTCAGCCTGTAAAATTAAACAATTATCAGCAGTCTAGGAACACACCACACACACACACACACACACACACACACACACACACCAGCATAAACAGAAGATATTAAAATTAAGAGGAGGGACTCACTCCCATAATACAAGAGCTGTTTATGAAAAGCCCCCCCCTTGATACCTAAAAGAATAACCCCCCCATCAGTGTTTCGTGTCTTTGTGTCCATGGACCCCAGGTACTGTACTGAGTTTAGAAGAAAATAGTGAGAAAGATTAAGCCTCCTGGAGCGGCTCACAAGGAACCCCAGAAGAGTTTCCCTCAATGTTCTGTTGATGTGGTAAAATGCCTGAAGAAATCAGCTTACAGAAAAAGAGACTTGTTTTCATCCTCAGCTTCAGAGGCATTGGTCCCTGGCTGAGGACCACAAGTACAGGGGCCTGACAGGCACACGCCCACTTAGGTGTTCAGAGACAGAAAATCTGAATGGTGGGAGGGAGGCGACTCCTTCCGTTCTCCAGGCTAGCGAGAAGTCAGGGATTTATTCTCAGCTGATGGGAGTCCACTGGGGTGCTGAACACAGGGGAGGAAGGGAGCTTGAGGCAAGGCATAGGAGCCAAAATCTGTATTAAGAAAGTGCTGTGGAGGCTGCCAGGATGGCTCAGTGGATAAACACTCACCAAGCCTGACAACCTGAGTTCTATACCTGGGAACTCACACAGTGGAAGGGCTTTCTGAGAACTAGAGATCTAGGGAGCTGGGCAAAGTGCATACTGTGCAGCTAGTGGACCAGAAGGACCTGAGTCTGGATCTGCAGAACTCGTGTAAAAAGCCAGAAATGGTAGCACATACCTCTAAACCCAGGTCCTGGGGAGGCAGAGCTGGGCAGATCCTGTGATCTTGTTGGCCAGACAGTACAGACAGAATTTTGAGTTCTAGGTTCAGTGAAAGACCCTGTCTCAAAAAGTGAGGTGAAGGGTGATTAAGGAAGACACTCCGTGTTGACCTCTGACCTCTACACATGCACACGTGAATGGAATACACACACACACACACACACACACACACACACACACACACACACAGAGTCATTTTGAGTTGAAGACATCTAATAACAGGAAAAGACAGGCTAAGACCAGGCCCTCATACTTGAAAGTAACAGCAGTGGAGTTGAGGAGCTGCCATATAGGTGAGGTAGGCTGAAGTCTTAGGCATAGGTATTGCAGGAAATGGGAGAATAAAGAAAATTTGCTGATGATACTTAGGAACATGTTAGTGCCGTGTGCACACACATGTGCTGTTAACTGCTTTCTACCTCTGTGCTTGCTGATATGTTACATTTTTTTTTTCTTTTGCAAATCCATTTTCCTTCCTGGGAACTGTTTCATCAAAATATAAAAACAGAATAAGATATATCCAACTTGCACTGCCATTATCTAAACCTGTGAGGCAAATGTATGCACATTAGTTCCTGGCTAATTGTTATTTCCACTCCAGAGTCAATGCATGGGGGAGTTCTAGTGCAGCCACATGGATATGGAGAGGAGGCTGAGAGGATTCCGAGAGGGCTAAACCAGTCTCAGAGGCACGCTGTCATCACCGACCTTTCAGCCTTCAGCCTTCATAATTCTGGGAAGATAAGCTGAACTCTGTCATTAACCACATCCCCAAAGACTCCTATGCTCATAAAAGATCGACCAGAATGTTTGGGGGAGCTTTGCTATTGGTGCATTCTATCATACATAAACAGAGCATTTGACAAACTGCCTTGAACCAATGGGACCAGATGGACACTCAGAGCACCGCAGAGCAGACTGTTGCCCTCCGCTCACAGGTCTCCCTACAGGGCAGGGGTGTCGATACTGAACCCTCTCATCTACAATTCTCAGACTTAGAGAAAAACCAGAGAGATGTACACAATTTGAATCTGCAAGCAAACCCCACCCACCCCAACCAGAGAGAGGTTTATGATTTGTTTATACTTTTATTTCCTGCTCTGAAGGAGAAACTCTACATTTTCTCACCTTCTCAGTAGGCTCACGACTCCAAGCTGAATGTCTACCCAGTGGCAAGCCTCTCATTATCTGAGCAGTCTGGAGCCATTATCTTCACAGCAATGTATTAATGCAAGGCCATTAAACAAACCGGGTGCTCTTTGGAAATGGTTGATGAGGCTCATTCTGGATTATGAATATCATATTTATTGCTGTTTTATGTGTAACCCTCAAATTGATGGTTAATTCTTCTACCAGCAGCTCATAGTGAGGGCCATTAAAAGGGGGGTAGTCATTTTCCCCCTTTTAAATAGGTAAGATGTGACATAATTTTAATGGGAAAACAAACAAAATGGTTACCTTTTTAATAAATGTTGAAACCTGAAGTTGGGGAGATGATAGCTCAGTGAGTGAAATGTCTGGCATGCAAAAGGCACAAGGACCCATGTTCAGATCCCATGCAAAGCCAGATGTGTAGGGCACACCTGTAATTCCAGAGCCCTCACAGGAAGATGAGAGCAGACAGAGACAGGAGAGTCCCCAGAAACTCATGAGCCAGCATGCCTATGTGCAGCTGTGCTAACAGCAAAAGTCTTTCTAAACAAGCTTAGGACTTTAGTGTCAATGTGAGTTTCAGACTAGATAGGAGAGCTCAGGCCACATGGAAAGATCATATAGAGCAGTGGTCCTCAACCTTCCTAATGCTACGAACCTTTAATACAGTTCCTCGTGTTGTGGTGACCCCTAATCATAAAATTATTTCCATTGAAACTTCAGAGCTATAACTTTGCTACTGTTTGAACCATATGTAAATATCTGATACACAGGATATCTGATATGCCATCCTCAAAGGGGCCGTGACCCACAAGTTGAGAACAGCTGGCATAGAACAATAAAGAAAAACAAAAAAAAAAAACAACAACAAAAAAAAAACAAATGACAAGTCTAGAATCAGTTCTTATGGAGGGGGTGGACTCTGCAAGGAATCCCAGGCATGGATCATTCCTTAAAAGCCAAATATTTTCCAAGCACAGCTCAACTAATACCATTAGCAGTTAAATTTCACCAAGCTCCTCAAACTGAGGCCATGTCCATGTTAGCATCATTGTGACAAATCGGCTGTGATGCTGTTATTGCATTCTGGATGGCCATGGATAGGATGTCTGCAGTTGAGAGTGTATATGGGAAGCCTTTATCTTGAGTAGCCACCATCACCAAAGTCCTTGAGACAAATGACTTCCCATAAAGACTATATTAAGAAAACCTGGAGCCAGGGAGTCATAGATAGGAAAAAAAAATCTAGCAGCAAGACTGCAAACAAAAATCGTAATCCAGTCATTTGAAGAAATAAACCATATTGTTACATTATGATGTAGGTGAGTTCTACTGTTCACCTACAGTAGATAGAATCTTCCAGAGCAGCCTGGGATGCTTAGATGGGTCTATCCATGCTGTCCCTTTGCCTTTGTAGTGAGGACAGACATACTGCTCAGCACAGCCACCAGAAACATATGTGACTTGATGTGGACTGGGGTGACCAAGGAGCTGAGTTCCTCATTGTACTTTTATGTGATTGACTTAAAATTCTAGGAGCCCCTTATGGCTGGCAGAAACCATCCCCACCAAACAGGATACTGGTTACAAAAGCATTAAACTCCACTGAGCTGGACAGCTGCTCCTTCATTCAACTGATCAAAGTCATGGGATGTGTCCACTTCTGTGTTTGGCGATGAGAGACGTGGATGAAGGAGCGGCCCCACCCTGAGAATCCTGCCTCTGACAGGGGACAGAGACAAAGAATGAAACTTGCACAGGCCTCTGGACTCTGAGGCACTGAGGAAGATGTATGTAAGCAGTGCGTTTAGGTGGACTCCATACTTGGAGTGGTTGGAGTGAGGATGCATTCGGAAAATTGATTTGTTTTCTTTTGCCATTTTAGAGACTTAAATTTATCAGGAACTGAAACATTTGGCTCAAGGCCCTGAAGTTTGAGGCGTCCAAGGACATGGACATCTACTCAGTATCTAGTGAACTCTCCTTGCTCTATTTACTACAGCAGGGGCATCACACAGCAAGACACATCAGTATGCTAGCTCAGGACTCCCTCCTTTTCATAGAATACCCAAGGGCATGATGTGGCCTGACCCTCAGAACCTCACCTAGTTTATGACTATAAATACCTCCAAATGCCCCACCCCCAGATTGCATTAATATGTGATTCTCAAACATGAGCTTTTAAAGAACACCCTTAAACTATACCAGTAAAGAAAGACCAACTAGGACATTCAAGAAAGAAGAAATGTACAAACCAATAGTAGAAGGCAACATTGTATAAAGCAAGTTAGCTATATACAATATTGCTAAACACAATATAGCTATCGAAGCAATATAGCTACTTCCTCTGAATTTTAACATTCTCTCCTGGAAAGAACAGAAAGATTCATGGCACCTGGCAAGTAGAGAGAGTGTCACATGTTCAGGAAGCTACTGAGTGTAGAGGATTCTCAGAGCCCTGCTCAAGATTGCATATACAGTAATGGTTGCTGAGGAGAGACATGGCTCTTCAAGGTATGCAGGAAGATCCAGGGAGGCAGGTTTCATGAGCTGTCACCCATGCTAGGTGGAATGCGGCATTCCAGATGCCTCTGAGTCACCCATGGTTCACTCAGCTACACTTGGGTGGAGTCATTCCTTAGGTCTGTCATTCTGCATTGTTGAGCTATCTGTGGTTTAAAAGAAAAAATGTTTTCTCTTAGATCCCCAAGAAAAGCCACACATCCTGTGGCACCTGGGTGCAAGGAAACCTCTCCTTCACGCTGCCTTCATCTGAATGTCTGTTTCCCATGGAGCTTTTGTGTACTTACCACTCAGCCCACAGGCTTCTCCAGTGTCCCCTTCCCTCTACATGTCTGTGTTTCTACTCTGGCCAGTTGTTATTCAGCTGACAAGTGTCAGTCCCTGTGGCTCATAGCCTGCTCATGGGAGCTATTCCTATTGAATCATCACATGACTAAATATCAAGAAAAGCAGTTAAGAGAAGAAAATTGCATATTTAAACACTAGCAAAACGACTGCAGGAGTCTGGAGGAAGGGCCACAAAACAGAAAGGGTTTGTGAATTGCTTTGCATTCCATTTTAAAGACCAAATCTGGAAGTTATATAGAAGGCATACATCTTCAATTTGTATAAGAAAAATAACGCACAACCCAGCCAATCTATACTCAGAGAGATCTTGGCGGTATGTCAGGATTTGGCAAATGGGTGTGAATTTTTATCTTTTCCTGTGATAGTAAGATACTGAAGACAGTGCGTATCAGTTTTCTGACACGTTGTTTACGCCAATTTTTCAATTAACTGATGAATTGCCTCTCTGGTTTCTATCTTGTTGTGACCTCTATACTGAACAGTCCATCATGGCAAGAGTTTAGTGTGGCATGGAGATAAAAAGGGGCGCTGAGGAGGCCAGCACCACGCCCATGATCAAGGCAGTTCATGCTTCACTATTAACAGAGGCAAAACAGAAAGGATCAGCAGGGGTCAGAAGGGAGTGGATCTCCCAAGCCACAGCTGCATTTCATTCTAAAGAGATGGGGACCTAAGCTGAGAGCAGGAAATACAAGCTTCATGAGCAGGCTGAGACAGCAGACGTCAAGTGGTACCTTGGCAGTAGCAGCAAGAAGTGGAATTAGGGGCTGAAGAGATGATTCAGTGGTTAAGAGTACCCACTGTCCCTCCTAAAGGACCTGGGTTTAATTCCCAGCATCCACATGGCAGCTCGTAAGTGACTGTAACTCCAGTTCCAGGAATTCAATGCTCTCTTTTGACCTCCTTGGACACCAGGCAAGGACATTGTGTACATATATACATGCAAGTAAAACAGTCATACACATAAAATAAAACAATTTTTTTTTTCTAAAAAAGAAATGCAATTGTTCTGTTCTTAGAAATCCAGCCAGGATGGGAGCTGAAGACCTGAGTTTGATCCCCAGAACCCATGTGAAAAGAGACAGGGAGGGCGTGGGGACAATGTTTGTAGTCCCAGCACTAAGGTGGTGGAGACAGGAAAGTTGCTGTGGCTACTGCCAGATAGCCTAGCTGAACTGGCGATGCCCAAGGCAAGTGAGAGACCTTGTCTCAAAAAACCAAGATGGAGAGCAACTGAGGATTGACAGCTGAAGTTGATGTCTGGCATCTACATGTAAGCACACACACATGCAGGTGCACACACATGCATGCACAAAAACACACACGTGTACACACATATGCATGCACACCACACACGAAGTGAAACTGAAGAAGAAATCCAGAGGAGACACAGTGTGAACCAGAATATCCAGAACACAGATGTCTCACTGGACTTGTATCCTTTCCTCACACACATGGGATGTGTGAGGGTGGAATTGAACCTACAACTGTAGAAGGGAACCCTGGACAACTCACAGGAAGCAACAGGCACCCCTCGTGGATGACCAGCCTTTATCGATGAAGGCAAAAGCCTGAAGGAAAGGAAGGTGAAGACACATGCCAGCTGACCAGTCAAGGGGTGTGAACTAGGTGAGCACATCTGGGAAGCATGGCCTGAGCAAGACTGCACATCCCTGTGCCGTTAGACACGTTCTAGACATCAAAGCCCGTGCTATTAGTGGCTAGCTGTGTGAGCACAAGAAGCATGTGGTATTTCCAGCAGGACTGCAATTTTCCTGTCTCACGGTGTTTAACTCAGTGTTATGACTAGGTTGCAGATATATGCTAATAAGTTACATAAATATGATATGATAGGTGAATTTCAAGTGACACATATCTAACCCTCCACTTTGTTATGCAGACATAGGCTGTGAGGTAGAGACCTCTGGGTGAAGATTTGGCTTGGTGAAGAAAGGTCATCAGCAAAAAGGAGGAGTTGCCACATGCCAGTCAGGGAAGGCACTGAGCCCTGGGCAAATTTCCTCCAAGCTCTGAATGCTAGTCCTTAACATGCCTTCCAAAGAAGCTAAACAGTTCGATAGTCAGAGAAAGGCTCTTTTGTGAACACACTGGACACATTCTAGGTGGCCGGTACCTCAGGGTCAGAGGTTAATGGCAGTTAATCTATTTAATATTTTAAAATTTAATTTTATGTGTATGGATGTTTTGTTCACATGTATGTCCTGGTATCATGTGTGTCTAGAGGCATCGGATCTCCTGGAAGTGGAGTTACAGAAAGTTGTGAGCTACCATGTGGGTGCTGGGAATCAAACCAGAGTAAACCAGTACTCTTACTGAGCTAATTAAGACCTACACCCCCAGCTACAGCACAAATAATGACATGGCTAAGCTTTAGATGCCTCTGCGATATTTATACAAACAAAGACAGAAAAAACTTAGGTGCACCTGTGTGTATTTTGTAGAGAGTAGTATGTATCATGACAGATAATAAAGTCATAATTGCAGCCACACATAAAGGGTTAGCATGCGAATGTGGGTGATGTTGAGAAATCTCACTATCTGTGATGACAGGTCGGTGCTCCTTTTCTCCATTTCCACGTCACTACAAAAACAAGCAATGTTTCAGTTAACTGGGTGTGAAAGGACCAGTAGCTTTGTCAGAGGTCTGGAATATTGTCTCAATAATCCTTATAAGCTTTCAGAACTTATATTTTACACATCAGCATTCAATTCATTCTGTGGTACAAGATTTTTTCTGCGGTGCCATCAAGAAAAGGATGATTTTCTTTACTGTCAAGGCCACATGGGGTGCCAGAGAATACTGACAACTCAAGACTTAAATTCCAGCTTCTCTCCTTACAAATGTCCGGGAACATGATAAATAATTTTCTAAGACCTTATTCTATATGTGAACTTAATAAAGGAAGCAACCTCAACCCCCTAGTGTATCAGAGTAAAAACCAGCATCATGCAGCCATTTTGTACAATGATCAGTACATAATAGGCCAATAAACATTAGCTATTACCACAGTACATCAAATAATTATGTCTGGGATAATTAGAAAATACATACAACACCTTGGAGGTAATGATGAAGGTCGACTGCAGGTCTGACATGCCAGAGAAGATCCTGATATCCTTTCCATCAGGGCTCAACACAGCATATTATTTATAGAAACAACAGCTTTCATTATTGTTTTAAGTTGAGTTATGTGCTGGGGACACAGCTCAGTGGATAAAGCTCCTGAATTTGATCCTCAGAACCATGTAAGAAGGCTAGTGGTGGTGCTTGCACTAGGGAGGTGGAGCCAGGGAATCCCTGGGACTCCTTAGCCACTCAGTCTAGCCTGTTTGATGTGTCTCAGGTCAGGGAGAAACCTTGTCTCAAAACACAAGATGAATGGTACCTGAGGAGGGTCATTCAACGTTGTCCTCTGGCCTCTACCCACATGTTTGCATGAAATGTAACCCACATGAACATGAAAATGCACATGTATATGAGCACATAAATTTACACAAAACAACACAACAGACTATTTGAATTATTACACAAATTCGGAATGGTCAGCTGAATCCTAGGGATACTCATGAAGTAAGAGTTTTCTAGTCACTTGACCATAAGTGAGGTCAATTCCAGAAAGACCCGGTCATTAAGTAGGGCAAGTCAAAGGGTCTATATGATCCTCTTTAAAATGGAGACTCCTGGGAGTAAGGGAGCCATCACCACAGGTCTAGGTGGGATCCATCAAACACACTCAGACCTCAGGACTGGAGGTTCCACAAAAAGAGGGAAAAACAACCACAAACAAAAACCTCAAACCTATAAAGGCAAAATTTGTCTTCTTTTTTTTCCTCTCACCCCCCTCCCAAATTTATCTTCTGATCCTCCTAAAGGACCATCTTCCATGAAACACAAGCCGTCTGAGACTGGCCATAGGAATCATGACCACCAGGGGACAGGAATAGGTAATTTCCAGCCCAGATAGAACACGGATAAGGCAGTAGAAAGAGGCCAAAGAGCAGGGGAAGGGAGCAGCTGTAGAGGACAGAGAGACTGCACCTGTGCTGGTGATCTGACTCAGAGGAGGCCAGCAGAGGGATGGAGCTAGTTAGGACCAGACAGAACCCACAATGACCACACAGAAGGCCACAAGTGGCATCGGGCAAGAGGAGCACAAGAACCCAGGTGAAGGTCTGCTTTTTTCAAGAATCTGTGAACCAAGAAAAGATCTTGACATGGGAAGAGAGAGCTTCAACCCACAAACACCCAGTAACAACCATGTGCTGGTTGGTGACTGCCCCACGCACTGCTTTAGAGCCTTGGTGGTGATGGGGGGTGGTATGTGCATTGTAGGGCATCTGACAGCACCCCGAGCATCTACTCGCTCGATGCCAGCAGCAACCCACCCCTGTCTGAAGATGTTTCCAGATGTCTCTTGCTTGAGGAACAGGGTCAGAATAACCTACAGAAAGAAGTTCCTGTTTCTCGCTCGTGAGGTTTCGTCTTGGTTGAAAAGGGCTTGCAAGGGAGCAACTGATGTTTCCAGAACCCAACCCTTCCTCAAGTTATGAAAGCAGCCTTGCATTTGCAAGCATGACAACACACACAGCAGATATCATTCATTTATTGTTTTCCTTGAACCTTATGTCACCACAAGAAGCCCACTGCACTGTAGTGAGGGGTCACTTCACCTCACCTGGGCTGTGGCTCTGCCATGAATAGGTTGTGCCTCCTTCCTACCTATATCCCTGAAGCCCAATAGGGTTTGTGGCAATCCTAGTTTTTCCATGAACATTAGTTAGTTAGTTAGTTAGTTAGTTAGTTAGTTAGTTGAATAAATAATGGATGAAGCAAGGAGTAGGACATAGGAAAATGTGTGCTGTCTATATACCATAGAAGACTCCCCACCAAAGGCCACTGTGTATCACTTGCTCTATCTGGCCTGGCATTGAGCTGGGAGTGCCAAATTTAGCACAATGATTCTCTCACAGGCAGAGCTGTGAAGCACAGAATTTTTTCCAGATTAAGAGTTGATATCTAATTCTCCAAACTAGGGTCATGCTCATGCAGCCACCATGAGCCAATGAGCAACATGCTTACAGCCATCATGGGTGACATCTGTTCCCATATTTGACATGCTCTCTGCAGCCAGGACAGGGCTGATCTTCAGGCTGCTGGTGCCAAGCAACACATGGCTCTGCAGCCTATGTCGCTCTGATGGATGTGGCCTCTTCTTTACAGCTGGGTATGGCTCGAGCCAAAAGGTTACCGTCCCCTTGAAAAATGAATGAAATATTCGTGTGTGCTGCTGTGAGTTATCAAATCGGTCCCCATGAGTTACCAAAACAGATGGCATTCCAGGGAGATTCTCGTCCATTTAGACACAAATATTCTCTTCCCTAAGAAAGTTCTCATGTGTTCAGAGCACAGCAAGGAGAGCCCCGAAAGTGTGCAGAATGGCACTGGGAATCTAGACCAGTTAGAGAGAGGCTTTCATCTGCTTCAGTCTCCAGAAGCCACAGAAAAAGCCCCAGGTGTGACAGTATACACTTTCAGCACCAGCGCTGGGTAGGGAAGAGACTGGTAGATTGCTGAGGTTTATGAATCAGACAGCATGGAGTCCTTGGCGAGTTCCAGGCTGGTGACATATGAGTTCCAGGCTGGTGACATATGCTCTAGAAAAAAGCAAGTGGACAATGTCTGAGAAGCAGAAGTTGAGGCTGTCCTCTAGCCTTGGGATGTACTCACATGTGTACATATGCACCCTTACCCACACATGCATCTACACATACATGGACACATGTATATTTATTCCCATGTTTGCCTACACACACACACACACACACACACACACACACACACACACACACACATGCACGCATAAACTGATGCATGCTCTTCAGCCAAATCAATTATCTTAGTAACTGTTCTATTGCTGTGAAGAGACTCCATGACAAGGCAACTCTTGTAAAAGAAAGCGTTTAATCAAGCGCTTGCTTACATTTTCAGAAGGTTATTCCATTATCATCATGGGGAAAGCATGGCGGCATGCATGTGGCTGGAGCAGTAGTTGACAGCTACATACACCCAGAGAGTGAGAGAGAGAGAGAGAGAGAGAGAGAGAGAGAGAGAGAGATTGAGAGATGCAGATGCTAGGCTTTTGAAACCTCAAAGCCTGTGTCTACATAGGCCACACCTCCTAATCCTTCTAATCCTTCTCAAATTGTGCCACTTCCTGGTGCCTAAGCATTCAAATACAGAAGCCTCGGGGAGCCTTTCTTATTCAAACCACCCTCATCAGTCTTCAGTGGATTACCATGCTGTGCAGAGCCTGAGGCTGCCTGTGCTGTGTCCCCTACAGAGGGTGCTGAGTCCTGTGTCTATCTCTTTATTTTATGAATCACTGTTATGCCCTCAGATGCCACAATTATTTTCAGACAGTTCGATTCAGCCTGCTCTAATCACGACAAGCACGAAGACACGAGTGGCCATGAAAATGTGTTCTGGAGATGATACCAGCATGTCCTGGATGTGTACCAACTCCATCACTGTGACCCACAATTTTCCTTGGAGACTGAACACCTCATCACCACTTTCCTCTCCAGGGTCCTCCCGTGCAGTAGCCACACCTCAGCAGTGGTTTTGCTTTCTCAGGCTTCTGTTACCCCTGGTAGATCAAGGTGGAAAAGTCTAGAATTAGTAAGTTTTATATAATATTTATTACAGTGTATTAGCATTCCATTTTATTAGTTATTGCTAATATCCCACTTGCATAACTTATTAACTAAATATTATCATAACTGTGCACTATAGGAAAAAGCACTGTCTGTCAACAGAGGACCACCTGAGGCTCCCAGAGTCCATCACTGGTCCTGGAATGTGCCCTCCTTGAATGAGGCTGTCACTGCAGTCCTTCCAGCTTGGTCCTTCCAGGAGCATGGCCTTGTCGCTTTCCTGAGGGCCCAGCTTTCTTTATTCTACTTCAAACTAACATCTCTTAGATATGACACTTAATTTAATCACAAAATATCTGATTTCATTGGTTCTCCAGCACTCTGTCAGTCCATTGAGTGTCAAGAACATGGACTTTAGGATGAGTCTGTGTGGTATGAGAAGGCTCCATGCTGCTACTGCAGTTCAAACAAAGACAAAAAAAAATGCTTTGGCTTTGGCAATGGACTGTGAGTAGCCTTTGGGAGACAAGGCCAGTTGGTGGTGAAAATTGTTCACATGGACAGCCCATGTGATCTGCTTACGAGGTTGACCAGGGCTGGAGAAGCTCAGATGTTGAGCTTGCAAGCGACACAATCAGAATTGGAAATACAGGTCCTGATTATATAGCATTAGTGTCCCCCAGTGCAGGTGACTCAGGAGAGGTGGAATACAGGAAATGGAGTGCTCTGCTCCGAAGCACACGGGTTCATCTTAGCCTCTCCACAGAAGGTATTTCAAACAACTGAGACATAATTTAATTGTCACAGACCTAAACTGCTGACTTCTTTCCCCTGTGACAGTAGGTAAGGGACTCTGAATTGAGCCCAATGCAGCCAACACTAAGGCGGGCAGTGTCTCCAGATGTTTCCTGACTGTCACTGTTCCTCCTTGGAGAACTTTCTCCCATCAAAACCTGCTCCAAGAACCTTGAAAATCATCACTGCTACCTGTCTCCAGGGCTTGAGCTCATGTCTCTGGAAGCAGCCTCCTCCATCCATGCGTTAAGTTTTGACTTCGCTGAGACACTGCAGTCACACTAGCTCTCTCTATTTTCTGGTCCCTCCGCAAAGCCATAGTGATGGTGTGTGTGTGTGTGTGTGTGTGTGTGTGTGTGTGTGTGTGTGTGTATATATGTGTGTGTAGTGTGTGTGTGTGTATGTGTGTGTATGTGTGTGTGTAGTGTGTGTGTATGTGTGTGTGTGTAGTGTGTGTGTATGTGTGTGTGTGTCTGTCTCTGTGTCTGTGTGTCTGTGTGTGTGTTTTCATGTGTATGGCCTTTAAATAACAGAGAAATCCCTTTGTAAAGCAGCTTTCTCATTCAAAATCACTTGGAAGAAATTTTGAATCTAAGACATCCCAACTTTTTTTTTTCAAGACAGGGTTTCTCTGTGTAGCTTTGTGCCTTTCTTGGAACTCACTTTGGGGACCAGGCTGGCCTGGAACTCATAGAGATCTGTCTGCCTCTGCCTCCTGAGTGCTGGCATTAAAGGCGTGTGCCACCACTACCCGACGACATCCCAACTCTTGTGCAATGCAACATCCAGCTTCCTGTCACTCTTGGCATCACACTTCTCCAAACATTCAAGCTCTATAGGAATTTAGACCTCACCCTTAAAAGGGCATCAATGTATAACCATGGTTTTTTCTAACAAAAGTGTCTAAAGGTATTTGATGATCCACTTAACAACACACACTTCTAAACAACTCTCTTTGAAAGATGGAAAACAATGCCAGATACAGCAGCACAAGCCTGTAATCCCAGCACTTGAGAGACACAATGTGCATTATGTTGGCCAATTGTGATGTGCTGTTTAAGCTTGCTGAAGAGTGCGTTCTGGAAGTGGGGTAGACTCACTGCCCCAATTGCACATCTGAGCATGTTTGTCTCAGAACTTCCTCCAAGGCCCTTTGTCTTGCCATAGACTGTCCCCCATCCAGGATCTGTAATAGCGAGAGAGAAAAACAAAGAACAGCTAGTGGGGCTTTAAAACATCAAATCCTTGAGAACAGCTATATGGCAACTAATCTGAACATATTACTGTTCCTTACTCTATAATATAGAATTCCCTGCATTGTGACTGAGAAGCCCAAAGCCCGTCTACAGATACAAGCTCAGTTGGGAACTCCAGCTGGCTGCCTCGTCTTCCCTAGTCAGTGTCTGCTGGATGCTGTAAACTTTCGATTTAATAGCATCTCCTTCGTTCAGTCTCTCTATCAGAATGCCCTCCCCACACCCATCCCCCCCCACATCTGTTGGATGCTGTAAGCTCTGATTGGATGATGTTTTACTGTCTATCTCCTGCTTCTGGCTGTCTGAATCTTGCTATTTGTTCTTTTACTTTTGTTGTCTTTTATCCTTCACAAACTCCTTCATTCACAACCGAAAGTCTGCCTTTCAGCTATAGTTGGTCATTCTCTGGGCTAGGCAAAACAGGAGGGAGAGAAGAGTTGTCTTGAGTCCAAGAACAGTCTAGGCTGTGTAGTGAGTACCAAATAGGCTGGGGGAGAGTTGGAAAACAATGACCACTCCCATCAGCTTTAAAGGGAAAGAGGAAGAGGATGAGAAGGATAAGGGAGATCAGATGTGTTGGAGGGTGGCGTAGCTGCTTTTCTTGTTTCTAAGATTAAAATACCTCACAGAAGTAACTTAAGAAAGGGAGAGTTGATTTTTTAGCTTAAGTTTGATAAGGGAGACCAGTCTGAAGCCACTGGTCATCATGTGACAAAAGTTAGTTAGTAGAGAAGACTATGTTGTTTCTTCCTTTTTATTCAGTTCAGGACCCCAGCCCACCGTATGGCTGATCACCTCTGTTAATCCAGAAACAACCTCATTGAATGCCCATGGTGATTCCAAATCTTGTCAAGTTGGCAATGAAGATGACCCAACCTAGGAAGGGGAAAGTGGAGTGGACAAGTAGAGGAACAATCTAGAGGAGCCAGTCACTGGGCATGAAGGATAGGGAATCCTTCCGTTCAAAGGCAGAAAAGTTACTGGAGAAGTGAGCCCACAGCTGCCCTAAAGTCAACTCCACATTGTCATAGACTTTTCAGTTCTTCTCATGTTTGCAAGAAAGCAGTGAATGTTAGTGATGGGTGGAAATGTGGAAGATATAGGTGGACAGGAAGCAGAGTGCAATTTCTTGTCTCTGTGACACAGGAAGGATCATGTAGCCCAATATAAAAGGAAACTGTGCACAACATTCCACACAGGAGCATTCACTATAGCAACAAAGGAATCGATTTGCTAAGCTGTAATTGTTTTTATATTTACAATCTCACCAATAAATTAAGGTTTAGTGCTCTAATTACACTGTGTATTCCAGGACCTGAACGTGCTGGGCTCACTCACTCCACAGCTGGCAGATGGTGTAGAGCAGATGATTCTCCTGTGGGAAGCTATGGAACTCTACAGAGAGGGAGATAATTGTACACAGTAGTTCTTAGCTGTTCTGACCATGTTGATGATTCCAGCCCAACTGTGCATCACCTACAATGTCTGTGTTGCATCCTCATTTTGAAAACTTCATATTTCTTATTATCCATCATTTTCGAATGGATTTTCACCATTACACAAAAATGCAGGCATATAATTAGAAAACATACTGAGAATATTCCTGTTAATTGATGGAGCCTATATATCTTTTGGGTGGATTTCTTGCGCTAACTAAACTCTTTTCATTCAGAAACGTGTAGAGAATAAGCCTTGAGTAGCTGCTGAGCAGCTGAACTCAGGCAACAGACCAGACTAAGATCACTGCACAGATATGGAGGAAGAATGTGGGAATTAGATGTCACCACTAACATGCAGTGTAAAATCTCCTTAAAAAAAAAAAAAGAAGGTCATGGGTGACCCAATACACACACAGAGTCACCGGGTCACCGGTATTTCCAAAGTGCTTGGAAAATTCCAGTTCTCATATGCACAGAATGTCCTCTCATGGATGGAGTTGGGGCCAACATCTTACCAGACATGTGAATTGACCCAGATAAAAAGAAAGCCTGATCCTCTCTCCTACTCCTTACTATGAGGCCCCCTTTAGGACACATGATCAGTGACATGAAACACTTGATCATTCTCAAGGGACTCAATTCTACCTTGGACTACATCCACACATTCATTGCTTCTGGCACCTGTAGCATCAACAGAGTCCCCAGCAGAGCTGTGTCATATGTTTGCCTATCTGTGTGGCTAGGATTTCTAGTTTGTTGAGACCCAGATAACAGCTATGGAGGAAAGAAAGTTGGGTATGTGACCTTTTTGACCCTCAGGTTTCCTGATCACTTTGTATGTAACAACTCTACATATTCAACTATAAAAATATAATGGAAGTAATTAATAATGTAAAATAAAATATTTTTTAAATTTCATTATAATATAACCACTTCAAATAATGCCCTCCCTTGTAGACTCATAAAACAAATTGCCATTTAAAAACTTTTTCTTAAAAAAAAATATATATCAAACGCCGGGTGGTGGTGGCATACACCTTTAATCCCAGCACTCAGGAGGCAGAGCCAGGTGGATCTCTGTGAGTTTGAGGACAGCCTGATCTACAGAGTAAGTAAGATCTAGGACAAGACATGGAGAAACCCTGTCTCAAAAAAATTTTAAAAAAGTATCAAACAATCCTAAATTATGGGTTTTACTAATGTTAACTTGTTTTTAAATACATTGAATTTTTTTAAAATTTTGACTCTGTGAATATTAAATATTAAATTTTTATATCACAACTAAACATGTTGTTTTTTATTATAAAGTAAAAATCTAGAGCTACCTTTGTAGTTATTTGCTGTGTTGCTGTGATATAACACTGTCCAAAAGCAACTTTAGGAATAAAGACTTTGTTTGGCTTAAATCTACCATTGAGGCAAGGCAGGAACCTGGAAGCAGGAACTGGAGCAGAAGCCATAGGAATGCAGCTTTCTGGTTTGTTCCCAATGGCTTGCTCAATTAACTTTCTTACATACTATGGGAGAACTTATCTAGGAATGGCACATCCCACAGTGTGCAGGTCACCTCTGCATTAAGTAACAATTAAGAAAATCTCCTACATGCACAGCCAGAGGTCAGTCTGATTAAGGGAATTCTTACTTATGATTCCTTCTTCCCAGATGACTATAGGTCCATGCCAAGTTGACAGCTGAAACTAACCATTGACACTGTGGGTGCAGACATATGGTCCTAATAACAAGGTAAGTAAAGAAACCCATCAATAATGGACACATCCACCTAGATTAGAAGAGGTAGGATGACAGTTTCTACAGCCTGGGGACCTGGATGTAACTAAAGAGATGACTCAACTCTGTGTATCTTGGGCATTTTCTCAGAGCTCGGCATTTATAGGTGGTTTTTAATATAGGTGTTTGCCTGCATGTATGTATGTGCACCACATGCATGCAGTGCCTTCAGAGTCCAGAAGAGGGCATCATATCCCCTGTTATAAATTGTTAGTTTTTGAGAGGTGAACCCAGGCCCTATGCAAGAGCATTCAGTGATCTTAACCTCTGAGAAATCATTCCAGCCCCCAACTTTTCTTTCTCAAATTCTAAACTCACCTGTACCATTAAGTGACTGAGTTAGAATGCAGGGGCTTTTCACAAAGGGATGTGAAACTTAAAAAGGGGGGGGGGGAAAGTTTGAAATGTGTCTGTCCACATTATAAGTCTTTGGCAAAAAGCCTGAGAGGAGAAAGAAAAAAAAAACCCTAAAACTAAAAGAATCGAGGATTTCTCTAGACTCATGACTTCACAGGCATCTGTGGCAACTTGACTCTTGTTTCTTACCATGGTGAGGCAGAACATCATAGAAAACATGTGGGAGAACAAGGGGGTCATCTCTTTATGGAAAGGAAGAGAGAGAAAGGCAGGGGTTGGGTAAGATCGACTTCCAAGTGTATTCCTGTGCCAGTGAGGTACAGATTGGCCCTGCCCACTGGATTCCAGCCATCCCCAAGACCTCATTGAATTTTGACATCATCATCCATGGATTATCACATCAACTAAGTCCTGGGTCCCTTCTGATCCAGTCACTTTTCAAAAATCCCACTCTGGACATTCCAAGGGAAGCCTCAGTTGAATGACTTAGGGGACAGGGAGGTATTCAATATGCAAACCATAGATTCTCTCCTGGCTCCTAAGACTTAAGCCTACCTCATAGTGCAGAAAGCAGCTACTTCATCTCTAGGTATCCCCAAAGTAAGTCCAGCATTCCTACAAAGACCCAATTCATAGTCTCCACTGAGAATGAAGGTAAACACTCAGCTATGAGCCCCTGCAAAGATCAAAATACAGACTACAGACTTCCAACATGGCAGGGAGCCACCAACCCATAACCAAAGGGAGGAACATGACACCAAGGAAGGATTCAAGCAAAGGAAGACTGGAACCCAGAAGGTCAAACATCCATCCCTATAGCTCCATGCCCAGCATTTGGAACATGTGGTCTTTTGATGCAATCCTCCAAAGGCTTGAACAGCTACATTCCTGTGGTCTAACTGGTAGCACCCCACGTGACCACCATCTTGGCCAGGAGCTACCTACTAGCTCTGGCTTTCCTTGGCAGGCATTCATGCTCCTGGCATCTCTCATTTCCTGGAAGCTCCATTGTAATGTTGGCTTCCCTCTCACAGCTTCACACATTGCCATATAGGAGCTCACATTGCCTGGAAGCCCATATCTGCCTTAGAAATATGAGTGGAAGCCTCTGTGACCCCCATAATTCTTTTATTCTTCATGCCTGCAAAATAAACAATACATGAACAATGCCAAGATCTGTTGCTAGCCCTAACAGTATTCAGTCCCATTTGGACCACAGCTGCAGTGGCCTCTGGGTAGATGGAAAGAAACTGAATGGAAATAAATTGTATGGAAATGAATTCCAAAGAAACAAATTCTTAGACAGCCCTATGTGATCAGGATGCCCTGGGGCTCCCTTCCCAAGAAAGATCTCAAGAAAATCTTTCCAAGGAGTCTATACCCTTGAGCCTGCCCTGAATGTAGTTTTATTGACACCTGAGATATGCTCATAGCCTGCCTCTTACCCAAGTTTAAAATATTTGGCTACTTCCTCCGGGGCTGCAGTGATGACTTGGTGGTTAAAGTGCTTCCTCTGTGGAATGAGACCTGAGTTCAGATTCCTAGAATCCACATAAATGCCAGGTGGGGCATGGTGGCCAACTTGTAATCCCAGCCTGGAAATGCAAAGACAGAGAAACACCAGAGTGATCTGGGTAGGAAAACTAGACACATCAGGAAGCTCTGAGAAACCTTGCCTCCAGGAATATGGAAGCGTGCTTAAGGATGATTCTTGACATCAACTACAGACTGCCACATGCATCCATGTGTGAGAGTCAGTGCACACACACACACACACACACACACACACACACACACACACACACCATATATACACATGAAAAGAAAAGAAAACAAAAATTACCTGGCTATTTTTTTTTTAATGGAACTAAAGCCAGACCTTCCTTGGCAATGTGTCTTCTTTCATTCATGTGGTCCCTTTCCTGACAAACTGAAAGCTTTTCAAGTTCTAAGGCTTCGTGTTTTATGCCCAACCCTCACTGTAAATTTGGCTAAAAGTGGCTGGTAGTAACCATGCCACAGCCTGGTTGCTCTGCTGTTTCTAAATGTCCCTCACCTGCAGAGCCTCCAGGCATTGGTAAAATTGAGGTAGATTCTTTGACCTCGTGTAAGATGAACAATCCCAATTCTCAGTCCAAACATGACATGACAAGCCACCTGCAAAAAGCAGCTTAAACAAGGGGGGTGGAATGGTTTATCCTTTCTGGGCTCACAGTTTCAGAGAGCCTGATTTGGGTCTGAAATCACCTGGTTCTGTCTGTTCTGCATCAGTGTAGTAGGAAGGGGAAGGGGTCACAATGAAAAGTAAGTCTGCTTATGTCATTTAGACAAGAGGGGAGGGGCCAGTGTCATCATATACCACTCAAAGACACCCCATAGTGACCCACTGCCTCTAACACTTCTAGAAGCTACTCTCTATTTCCACCAACTTCCTCTCAGTAACAGCAACAGATGATGGATTCATCTACGTATTAGCCCTTTGGCTAGGTCAGAGACCTCTTCATCAAATCATTTCCTAGATCTGTACCCCTCCAAACATTGCATTTGGGGCCAAGCCTTCAGTGTGTACCTACTAATACTCTGATGTAAGCATGGCTGGCCCACAAAAGTTAAACAGATAAAGATGACACCTGAGTTATTCTGTGCTCCCCAGCAAAGATGATAGCACTTCTAACAAGGAGGACAAGATCACCAACTTCAGTCCTTTCTCAAACACTGGAGTGATGGAGCTCAAGAGAAAGCTGAGTAGTTACATTACTCCCTGCTCTTAAAATGGTCCAGAGTTCAGGAGAGCTGTATCTGACCCCCACTGGCTGCAACACTCTGGAGACCAGGCCCTGCACCTCACCAGGGCAGCACAATAGAGCCAATCCTGTTCTTGCAAGCGTGGTGAGCCATGGGAGAAATGTCCCCATTCCTCATCTGTCTTGTGGTAGCCTGGATGGGGGAATTACTCCCTTCCCGCCACCCATCAATGTCTGAGGTAGGTGGGAAAGCTGGCCCTGTGGTCATAAGAGTGGGAGAGCCATCCCTGACCCCCACCAGCTGCAACACTCAGGGGAGCAGTCTCTGCATCCTTACCAGCACAATAGAACCAACCCATTAGCAAAGATGTGGGTAAGCCAGCCCCAAAGCTGTGATCATGGGAGAGCTGAACCCATTACCCATCTGTCTAGTGGTGACATGGATGGGGAACATCACTGCCTGGGACAGGTGGGAGGGCTGCCCCTGTGGTCATAAGGGTGGGAGAGCCAATCCTAGTAGTGCAGGTATGGGTGAGCTGGCCTCAAAGTTGTAAACATGGGAGAGCTGTCCCCATTTCTCATCTGACAGACCAACTCTACAGCTGCCTAGGCCCAGACCCAGGGTTATGATTTGAGGGACCTGACCTGCAGACCCAAAGCTGCAGAATCTCCACAACACAGGCCAACAAAAGGATTCCCAGAAAGAGTCTTAATGAGGACCCAGCATTGACTGTGTAATAGAAACCAGAGGCCTGGAACCAGACCAATGACTCTTTGCAACAAACACTTGCAAGTAAAAGTATGGACAAAAGGGTCCACAGCGTGACTTACTGTGTCACACTGCAGTTTCCACTATGGGGTTTTTAATTTTTTCCCTTTTTTACTTTTTTTATGTTTTTGATTTTTTTCTCTCAATTTTTTTAATTGGGGAGGGAGTGCAGGGGCAGAGGGCGGATACAGAGGGGAAATGAATGAAATCAAGATACATGGCGTAAAAGACACATAGAATTTCAAAAACAGGAGGGGCAGAGTTCAGTTTCCAGCACTCATGTCAGGCAACTCATAACTGCCTGTAATTCCAGCTTCAGAGGACACAGTGACCTCCTCTGGCCTCTTCAGGCAGCTTTGTATATATCCACATACACACATGCAGACACAGACACATACAAAGTAAAACATAAAATTTATCTAAAGGAGAAAAAGAAAACTGGGTGAGTATAACTTTCAAGGCCCACAGGGGAGTTGACCATCCATCCCATTTGTGGATGCTCACTCCTTTTAGTACCACAGAAAAAGGAGCAGCCATTTGACATAGATTTCCAAAGTTAAGATTTGCTCCTAAATTGATATCTGTCATAATCCCCCCCCCAAAGTCAACAAGATCAGTTGTTTAGTCTCTGAAATAAGAACCTGTGTCTGTGAAGAGTCAATGCCCATCTTTATTCATATGTTCCATGCTCATTAAAGGTTAACACAAGCATTAATTAGTGTAATTATTTATTTCTTTATCTTCCTTGCCTATCCTGAATAAGAAGCCAAAAAAAAATCATTTTTGTGAGGCTAATTTCTAATAAGTGCTAATCTGATTAAATCTAGCACTACACAGTGAGGGCTGGTCTGTATCTTTGGGGAAGGCTCATTATCTCAAATCGGTAGGTGACTAGGATAGGGTGTTTTTGTCACATGAAGTCCCCAAGAGTGCATGTTGGGGGGCAAATCATCCAGACACACCCTTCTCCCTCACTCTTTCACATTCACAAACAATGCCACAATCTGTAAAAAAAAAATCCAACAAAAACAAGAGCCACTGATTCCATCAGGGAACAAATATGAGAAAGATCTGGTGTCACACAGCAGTCGTGTACCAGTCTGTGTGTGTGTGTGTGTGTGTGTGTGTGTGTGTGTGTGTGTGTGTGTGCGCGCGCACTTGTCTACCTGGGGTAAGTACTACTGATGGGACCACAGGGTCTGTGACAGAAACATCAGGAGAAGAAGAGCCTGGCTCCAAACAACACACAGTTGTCATTTTAAGGTGAACACGGGTAGGGTGTGCTGACAGCCTCTCACATGAAGACCACATGGAGTTATCGTGCATGTGTGTGAATGTGTATTTCTTTAGGACTATTCTAATATAGGTGGGAGTCCATAGAGAATATCATTTTGTTCACACCTGTACTAGACTCCTCTGTAATTCCAATGGAGATAAATATCTGATAATCTACTAAAAGAGCAAAGCTCAAACACAGGATTAAATAAAAAGAAAATGCCTGGGACTCTGGCAGGCTGGAAGTGGTGAGAAAGGAGATTAGTCCAGAAGACTCAGAGCTTCTCTTGTGAACAACTTCATGAGTGGAACTGGATGAGGTGGGAAAACTGTTGAAGAGGTTGGGGGCGTCTCACAGAGGTGTCTGTGATGGACTTCAAAGGCATGTGGAACATCCATGCTGGACACCATGTGGGATTCATGAGTCTGGGGACCAGGTGAGTAATAAAAGCAGAGAAGGAATTCTTCAATCCTGGAAAATCACAGACCCCATTTCCATGTAACCACCTTGAGAGAAGACTGGAAAGGGCTGTAGTTCATCTTGGAGCCATTGCAGGAGACAGAAAAGGACAGTCAGAACCTGACAAAATCCAAACTCTACCTACATATTGAAACAAGGATCAAGTTGTCACAAAGCGAAGCATCAGTGGAATAGGACTACTTGTGAGAACTTGAACTCGGTGCAGGATGCCAATGTGGAGGTCACCTCGATGTTCATTTTGGGTGGAGGCTGGAGAAGACACGATTGTGGAATGGGCTCAGATGTGGACGGGGAAAGAAGTGTGAGCCGGAAGGTGAGTGTCACAGAGGCGGCGGTGAGATCAAAGGTGTGCTTTGTCTTGGCTACTCTGATGTGGGTTACTAAGGAAAGAAAAATTGGTGACACCAATCAAAGGGTGTCAAAAAGGGGGCAGGTTCACATCTGAGTGGAGCCTGAGGGACGAATGTGACTTGGGTCCCAGAGAAGACACATTAAACCCTGGGGTGAGAGGGTCCTGGCAGAGCAGAGAGCACAGACTAGTTAACCCTGAGCTTGGGTTTTAGAAGGAATACAGCAGGAAGTGAGGTCCAACTGCACTGTAGTGGTGGAACAAGGATTCAAATGTTTTAAGGTAACGTGCACACATCACACACACACACACACACACACACACACACACACACACGCCCTGTTTTAGTTATGGTTTCTGTTGCTATGATGAGACACTAAGACCGAAGGCAATCTGGGGAGGAAAGGGCTTATTCAGCTCATGTTTCCACCTCACTGTTCATCCCTGAAGGAAGTCAGGACAGGAACTCAAGCAGGGCAGGAACCTGGAGACAGGAGCTGATGCAGAGGCCATGGAGAGGTGCTGCTTACTGGCTTGCTCCCCATGGCTTTGCTCAGCCTGCTTTCTTTTAGAACCCAGGACCACCAGCCCAGGATGTCCCCATACACAATGGACTGGACCCACCTCCATCAATCACTAATTAAGAAAATGACATAGAGCTGGATCTTATGGAGGCATTTTCTCAATTGAAGTTCCCTCCTTTCAGATGATTCTAGCTTGTGTCAAGTTGACCTAAAACCAGTCAACACCAACACACACACACACATACACACACACACACACACACACACACACACACACACACACACACACACACACACACACACACACACACACACACACACACACACATACACCACATACTCCAGCTCTCTGTTCTTGGCTGTGAGCTTTCTCCTTGGAACACTGCCAATCCCCACATCCCTACTCACATGGTTATAACGCACTGCCACACACACCAAAACAGAGCCAGATGAGAGACAAGGAAAAGAATATCTCAGGCAGGCATAGTGCAACAAATTATCTGAACCAACTTTAGGAAGTAAAAGAAAGAAATCTATCTTAAAATTTCATGATGTTTACATCTAGAGTTTTAAAATGGATTTTTTGGCTTCTTGTGAGTTCAAGTATGAAACTTAAAAAAAATTTCCAAAAAAAATGTTTAATAAATTAAAAATAAACAAATGTCCACATGAGCAAGTTTTCAAATGGGTCTATTAGGCTATGTTCTGATCAAACAAAGTCTAAGTCTGTCTTCAAATTCATTTAAGTTAAAAACAAACTATGCATGAGTTACTTGTTGGAGAAAACAGAGTAAATTTGAAATTTTTAAGAGAAAAGCCAACATTTGAAAGTCTTTTTTTTTTCTAATTGTAATTAGAAGTTTGTTAATCTGCGTAAGATGTTCCCCAGAGGAGAATCTGTCACTGTAGTTAGATACTGAAATAAAACACTGTGTTGCATAGATGTACAGTTAGTATGTGCTAATTCAAGAGAAAATAATGAATAAATTTACCATGTTCTCTTCCATAGCTGCGATGAAATGTAAGCAGTACTCAGCAAGTCGAGAGCTGTGTCCTGGCTGCCAGCGGGTGATTTTGATGGACTATGCCAGGAAAGAGTTAAAGAAGAAAATAATCTAATATTAACAGTTTATTTTGGTTAGAGTTCTCTCCATTTTCTAAACGTTTTAAATGATTCTATCTCCTTATGTTATGATGATTGTGTGGTTGACTGTACTGCTATGACTAAGATAAAATGCAAAGACATGGTATTTAAAAGCAGCCACTTTTAAATCCAAATGCATCAACACTTTTTAGAAGTCTTATTCTCTTGGTGTAACCAAACCGGTAACATTTCAGAGAGATACTTTGTCAGTCCTGCCTGTGGGCCACTGTCCCGTGATTGGAAGCCAGCCCTGGTTTTTGGTGGGGGTGAGCACCCCCTGGTGGATGGAGGAAGCAGAAGAATGGTCCAGTTAGGGATGGCAATGGGGAAGAACAGCTTTATCTTCCAATCCACCACATGCTCTGAAGAGGGATCTTTAAGGAGGCTCCACTTCTATACTTAAAATTTGAAGCCGCAAATTGAATGGCAAGGCATGAAATGGCAGTGTATGTATTTCACGTTGGACACATTTTACACTGTCCGACATGAAATACAGACTTCTCACTGGAATTCAGCTTAAAGGTGGTCGGAGTGAAAAACTGGCTGAGCCCTTAAAGGGAAGAAAAAGAGCTGTCTTGACTTCCTCAGAGCATCTCATATCGTCCCTGAAGTTTCATCTCAGGGTCTGTTCATACTCACTGGTGGGCACTGCAGTTATTCAGCGTTTCATCCACACTCTCTCTGACAGTACACATTGAATACTCTCTACAACACATAATTTACTCACATACTGTAAGGACGTTTAGAATGTATCTCTCCTCACCTGCCCTATTTTGCAGGTGAGGACTGAAGTCCCCACAGAACACAGTGTCCCAAAGGACCACACGAAACAGGGACAGAGAAAGTCTTGCAGAGCTCACTGGGCTGCACGGACACTGGATCCCTGTCAGACATGTCCAGCTCTAGTCTTGTTTATGCAGTATAAAACCATTCACAGAGTTTCTTTGAGAATCTTATACTTAAAATTGCTACAGAATCCTTGCTCCCAGTGACTCGGCCATTGGGAGAAGGTCAAAAAGCACCATAAAGAAGTCTTTCCTCTTCGGCCTCATCTAAGGTTCTAGGGGGCCCTTGGGCAGGTGCTCTAGCACTGAGATACATCTCTAGGAGTCTTATGTTTTACTTTGAGAGAGAGTCTCACTGAACCTTCAGCTCTGACCTGAGTCCATTTTGTAGTCTGGAACACCTTGAACTGAAGATCCTCCTGCCTCGGCCTCCTCACTAGCTGGGATTGGAGGTATCTTTCTATAACTGGCAATGTGGCATTTTCTGGTCTGACAGACTTCATCTGTGGAGCAGGCAGGTATCGAGATGTGTGACTTACCCACTCAAGGCTGTGCTTGGAATCCCAAGTTTGCTGTGAAAATCAGAAACATCTGAAGGTCACTCCTACCCAAGCCACAGCACTTCCCTGGACCATCAACACAGCAGGCTTTTCACTGTGACAAGAAAGAGCTTGCTCTTAGGCAAAAGGGGGCAGTCCTTGCAAGTGGTGCCATTTGAGAGGGGATTAAAGGGGAGAGCCCAAAGCCTTGAGGAGGAATGTTCCTCCTCTCCAAAGCAACAATCTGCCTCATTCTAAGGAAGCCCGGGGCTAGGATTTGGGAAAGGGCAAGGGCCCCATCTGCTATTTAGCATGAAATGCGTTTGTAGATAACCGTCTCTGCTAAGTTCTCACAGGTTCAGTTTTACTCTGAAAGGAAAAGAGCTGAACCCAGAGTAGTGTTTAGAAGATTGCCTTTAGAATCTGCTCCTTGCCATCAGGTTTTAAAATCCCCCATTTGTAAGTAGAGTGGTGCCGGCTGTTTAGAAAAGATGTGGATGCCTGACACATCCCACACTGGAAGACCTTTGAAAATCCACAATTTTCTTACATCCCTTAAAGAAGAGGACAAGGAATAAGTTTTTGTTAACATGAACACAGAGACGTGGTATGTGACAAGTACGTGTTTCTTGGCGTTTTGTTTGTTTGTCTTTGGGTTTTTGTTGTTGTTGTTTTTATGGTTTTTCGAGACCAGGTTTCTCTGTGTAGCTTTGAAGCCTGTCCTGGAACTCACTCTGTAGCTCAGGCTGGCCTCGAACTCACAGAGATCCACCTACCTCTGCCTCCCAAGTGCTGGGATTAAAAGTGTGCGCCACTGCCTCCCAGCTGGTTCTTGGCGTTTTTAAGAATGAAGAAGATAGTGAAGGACAGTACCGAGGAAGTGTTTTTGAAGCTATTTTGACTGATTTGAAATATGATTTAGAGATGTTTATGGAGGTGAGAAATGAACAGGAAGAAGCAAAGGACCTGGACCTGGAGAGCTTGTGCCTTACGTGAGCGTGCCTGGAACTGACAATCTGAGATCCTAACGGGTAGGGATCAGAGTCCTGGAGGCACACACTGAGAGTCCCAGGTTCTTGTTTTTCAAGACAGAATTGCACCAGGGACATATCCTAAGACAGTAAAATTGGAGACTTATTTTTTAGGAAAGCAAGCACTGAGAACAGGAGTAGACAATTGAGCAGGGTAAAGGCATCCACTCAGGGCTCTGGGCCAGGATACTCCTGACCTTTACTTTATAGGTCACTTACATGGCCCTGCCTTCTCTTCTGTTTACACAGAACAGGCCTTCCTTGCCATGCTCTCTCTGTTGTGCGTAGTCTATGTGAGGAGGGGTTCGAGTCGTTTTGTCTGTGGGTTTCTTTCACATTGCTGTCTCTCCACATCCCTGCTCTCTTTCCACCAGATGGGAAACATCAAGAATGAGATCTGTGTCCCTGTTGCAGTCAACCTGAGGTGAATACAGAGGCTATGACTCTGCCCAGTGTGGCTGCAGCCCTGGTCCATGTTATCCTCTTCTCTGTGTCCCTAGGGGGCTCCTGAATTGTCTCAGGTGGGCACCAGCCAGCCTATAGGAAGCCTTCACATCTCCAAAGGGTTATGAAGTCACCTGCTAAAGCAGATTCTCGAGTCACATCTTTCCTCTGCAGCTGGGCTGAGCTACAGGCCCTTACCTGTCATGTGTTGTTTAGGAAAACATGTTTTCCCTGATGCTGTCCTGAGTGAAAAGCCATCCTGTGGAGAATTTCTATGTATAAAGTGGTTGAAAGTCCTTTTTGACTTTCAAATCAAGATAAACTAAAGCCTTGGCAAAGTCAAACTAAAACTGAGCACAGTAATGGGATCTTGGGCTGCATGAAACTTGACTTCATCCCTCACGAGGAAGCACATAGCATTCCAGAGGAGCTCTGCAAAGAGAATTGAAGTCTAATCCTACAGGACTAGGTTATAAAAATACATGTGTTCTTGCCCCTCGTAGAGTTGAGAGCTGAATGGAAACATACTGTTGACTCTCTCACACTTCTTAGACTCTCCAATCTCTCTTTCGATCTCTTTGATCTCTCCCTCATCCCTGCCAACCCCCTCTTCTCCTCGCTTGTACATGTGATAGAGTAGAAACAGGTCAATGAAAATCAGGTGCCAGTGGCACCCAAGTGGGTCCAGTGAGCAACACTCAAGGATGGTGGCGGGTGCAACAGGTCACACAGGAGGATGCCGGCATGCAGAGAAACCACTGGGGAGAATTTGCATTTCTGGAACTTAGCGTAAGGGCTTTGCTGAAAATATTATCTCCATCTTCCTGAGAGTAGATGAAGGAGTGCATGGACGAACACAGGGCGTGTCAAGCTCTGGAAGAGAGGGCCTGGGATGACCAGGAAGGGGGAGACTGAAGGTGGGAGAGAAAAGATGAGTCAGGAAGGAGAGGGCCGGGGCAACGAGGGAGAGGTAGAAAAGCAGAAAGGAAGCGAAGAGGAAGTAAGGTAAATTCCCAAGGATGGAGGCCTTCCAGCTCCCAAACAAACCATTTAATAGGAGCCAGAGTTTCTCCTGCTCCATTCCATCTGCAACTGATAAAATACGAATGAACATCAGACCAAGCTTTCTTGGGTACCACATTCCCCCAAAACAGGCCCTGTGAATGAACAACAGATCAAAGCATCCACAGGCACCAGACTCCTGCGACCTGGGTCTCTACTTTCCTGAAGATAAAGGTCCTCCCAGGCTGGCATCCAACTGCAGCCACTATGGGACCCAGCAGCATCCCACAAGAGTGGCCTCTCCCTGGTGACTCTCCATCCTGACCAGGGAACCAGTGTGAAGGGGAGGTGGCACTGACCTCCTTCCATAATTTCAGCCCAGAGAATGCCAGTATAATGACCATTTAGCTGACTTTTTTGGCATTTCCCCACTCCTTGGTTTGAGAAATAATGTATTGTGGTAATGTAAAACGGCATGTGGATGTATGGTACAATATTTAGTGTAAATAAACATACATCCATGTAGTTTCATGCATGGATGCATGGTTATAATATGTTCGTGTGGGGTATGGCATGATGTGCGATAAATAGAGAACACACTGTTCACGTCCATCGCTAATCAAGGTCTGCTCAGAGTCAGGTGACTGAGACTTGGAAGTCTGTGGCTCAGCACAGGCTCAGCCCTGCAATCTGACCTCACAGTGGTAGGGATGCTGGTGCTTGTTTTAAAAAGGTGGCCATGGGTGATTACTGCCTTTCCAAGAGGCGTGCCTCAGTAGGAAGCATTTTATGGCTCTGATATATCAGGAAGCCTAGGGAAGACCGGCCCTCAGAGCATCTTCCAGCTCTCTTTCTGTCTAGGAGATGCAGTGGGCCTGTCTCCATGTGCCAAGCTCACCCCTTTTCATCTGCTGCCATGGCTTTGGTCACCGTGGAGCTGGATGGAATGTTGATGAACTGCCCCCTCCCCACCCTCTTTGCTAGTTAGCCACTTTGATCCCCACAGAAGCAGCTTTTTCCTCTTCCCCCCAATTCTGCAGGTGTGTGTGTGCCGCCCTGAGATATTTGCACAGAGAATAGTTCTGCACCCAGATCCTGTATGGAATTGTCAAAGGGAGACTCCCCACACACCCAAAGAGGAGCTCCATGGAAACACAGCAAAGCTGCACTCACCTTTTTCTGGTCTTTTCTACCCTATTGTTGAAAATAAGTGTTTTTTTCTTACATGATATATCCTGATTACAGTTTCCCCTCCCTCTGCTCCTCCCAACTCCTCCCCTCCTCCTGTCCCGTCCAGATCCATCCCCTTTCTATCTTTCATTAGAAATGGGTCTTTGCTGCTTCTGCCATTTGTGCCCAGAGCCCAGGAAAATGTGCAACGAAGTGAGCCTTCAGGGTTCAAAGAGTAAGTGAAAGAGAATGGTTTAACACATCAGGGCACAACCTCTGGGTCTTAAATAGACACTCAGGAGAAGGCTTCAGGGTAAAAAAAAAATTCTTGGGGTTTTAGTGATGATCAACTAATGTATTATTTCCAAAGTTTATATGATGGACTACATAAGACAATATCTTCCTTTGGCTTCCTATTCTGTGAGCATTTCTTTCAAGATGTTACATAGGTATCATGGTTTACCATCAGAATAAATTAAAATGTGGCAAGATTTTAAAATAAACTCTGTGTTAATGAAATATAAGAGCCATCCATTTCAAACCAAAACTAAATATCTTCAGGATCTCCAATTCTAAGACATAAAAATGATCAAAGTTATAAAAGGGATCAATGTCTAGCAAAGGAACTCCAGAAAGAGGAGAATGGAAAGTTCTGGGAGTTTATGGAAGGTGCATTTTACATGTTCTTTTTGAGGACAAGCAACACCCAGATGAACAGGGCCAAGTACCTGCCTTGGAGACCTTTAAATAGAAGGAACAGAAACGTCTGCAGAGTATCAAGGCCCAGAACATTCTGCAGGCTTTTGAGCATTTGCATTTTTCCTTTTCACCTTTAAATACACAGTCCCCTATCCTAATCTAAGGTCACTCTGATGTGCTTCCATACACCAAGTCACCCCCACGCCCTCACTGAGCCATAAGTTAGCATCCACCGGGCAACACTGCTTAAAGTGGTTTCTTCTTCCTTTCTCTATGTGGCTCTGCAGAGCAGGACAGGACATCACTTTTAAAGCCATTTGACTGATGCAGGAACCGAGGGAAAGCTTTTCAGTAGAAACTCCCCCAACCAGCAGCTTAACATTCCACACAGGAGTTGTCAGACAAGGACAATCTGAGACCAGTTGGCTCTTGAGGCCCCTCCCTCCCCAAAGTAAGCAACATTTCTTAGAAGAAACCAGCTTAACTCCATGCTCTGCACCTGTGGCTTTTCCAAGCTCTTGATGTTGATGAAAGCAAACCAGCTTCTGTCCCAGATTAATATATATTTAATTATATGTCATATATATGTGTGTGTGTGTGTGTGTGTGTGTGTGTGTTTCCTTCTTCCTCCCTGTGGTGGTTTAAAAGAAAATGCCCCCCATAAAGAGTGGCACTATTACTATTAAATTGTGTGGCTTTGTTGGAATAGGAGTGGCCTTGTTGGAGGAAGTGTGTCACTGTGGGGGTGGGCTTTGTGAACTCCTATGCTAGCTATCTAGGTCTCAAGCTATGCCCAGTGTGGACCCAGACCCCTTCTGCTGCCTGTAGATCAAGATGTAGAACTCTCAGCTCCTTCTCTAGCACCATGTCTGCCAGCACGCCACCATGCTTCTCACCATGATGATAATGGACTAAACCTCTGAACTGTAAGCCAGCCCTAATTAAATGCTTTCCTTTATAAGAGTTACATGGTTATGGCATCTCTTCACAGCAATAGAAACCCTAACTAAGAGACTCACCAACTTTTACTTCCTCAAACTAGTCCCTCTGAGTTTCATCCTTCCCCCATGTTTTCCTGCCTCTACTCAATGCACAAAAGTTTGGGTGTGTGGGTACATGGGAGTAGATGCACTCCACCCTCTAATTCCAACTCTTCCCTTCCCCAGCTGAAGATCAGTTTGCACTCATGGAGTTAAACAGGAAGCCCACACAGATGCACCAGAAATTCCATCGAGATTCCCCAAGAAGCCCAGGTCGACAGACTCACTAGGAAGCCCATGACCCACACACATAGGCCCACAAAGAAACCCATGATGTCCCTCCAGTAAAACCAGGTAGACCTTCCTGGAACCTCACACAGACTCATGAGAAAACCCATGTAGATGTGCCAATATGCCCATGTAGCTACACCAGGAAGCCCACACAGACCCACATGCAGACATGTCAAGCAGCCTGTAAGGATACACCAGAAAGACCACATAGACTGACCAGGTGCTTTATTTGCATTCCACCATTGTTTCCCTGGATACTGAGGTGTGTCCAGATCCACTTCAAGTTAAACAACGTCACTCCTGGCCATCATAAAATTGTTAGCTGTCCTGAGGTCTAGGTCCTGGATGATCAAAAGTTATGGGTTCAAAACTCTGACAGAGTGAGTAGGGTTCTGTGAGTGTCACTGTATGTAGCCTGCATGTAAAAATAAATAAATAAAATATGCAATCCTACAATCCACACCAGAGATGTGAGGTGGTAGGTAGCACACGGTGGGAACAGCTGCTGTCTGTCCTAGATGGCTTTCTGGACTTCTATCAGAGACTGCTCTGTTAGAATTTTGTCAAGAAAGCCCGAAGAAGCAAAGACTATGAAAGCTATTTTTAGCTCAGCCCTTGGTAAGCAGCTATGGACTTACTTGATAAAATTCAAGTAGCCAGGACACAGACCTTCTCTATTTAGGAGAAAAGAAAACTGAAGCAAGCAAGAAAGGCAAAATGATTGCTTTCTGGATGAGACGGCCCTGAGGACGCCTATCTTGAACTCACATCCTTGGCAGAGGCCATGGGTGTTGACAAGTGAACTGTCAACAGGGATTAGCAGTCCAGCCCTGGTCTGCACATTCTTATAAGCCACAAAGGAAGTTTAAAACACAAGTCCAGTTAGAGCAGGGACTGCCTGGGCTTGGGAACAGGCCCCTGGGAGTATAAAGACATTTAAGTTCCCTCCATGTTTATCTCTCAGTGTTGGATGCTGGGCAAAGCATTTCCTTATCTGAGAAGGAGACTAATCTAAAACTGTTCCCCATCCCCCCTCTCAGCTGCATCATTTCTTCAACAATGCAAGCAGAGGAAGAGGAATGTGTCAGACCATCTGACAAGGAATGGAGGAGCCGGGATTCCTAGCTCAGTGGTCCGAGCTAGTGACATTAAGAGGCCAACATGTAAACGCTAATTGTAAAATGTGCGTCTGGGCTAAGACACACAGAAGGATAGCTAGTGGTCGCTAAAATCTAGAGATAGGAAAGAAAAAACACAGATTTTAAAAAAAAGAGAGAGAAGAAGTGTAGTCCACAGGGCTGCAGAGCTAATGATCAAAACCTTAAAAACAAACAGAAACAGTCAGCCTCCACGAACAGAATTCCTTCTCAATAGAAACTTCTAGAAGACCATGGCCTGAAGATAGCTTGGACAGGAGTGTAAAGGTGTTTGGCCTTTTTATAAAAATAGACATCTTATTAAACAAAACAGGCCTCTACTCTAGACTTGTGGGTATACATAAAATATTTCATATTTAATGGAGCAGAGTGTAAGTATTATGATATTCCAAGCTGGTAGGAAGGAGATTTGTTTTCTGTGGTATTCATAGTCTGCTTTAAACAACCTCTGGTCCCTTACAGGTGGGAGACCAGAAGGTTCTAGAGTTCTTTCTACCAGGTCCAGACATTGCCTCACAGTAATATCAGTGTGGCCACCAGGCTGTGTTCTGACTAGATTCCTACATCTAAGCTCACTGGTCATCGTTGTCATGGCTGTGAGGTCTCTGCTTCCTTGTGGGCTGTTAGCCAAAGTCACTCTGCTTAAAAGGCTGCCAGCATGCCTCAAATGTGTCTTCCTCCCTTTCCAAAGTCATCAAGAGCTGGTCAATTGCTCTGCACTTCAAGTATTTATGAGACCAGGCTGGGTCCTCTTGGTGCTCTCCTTTGTCAAGATGTGTCTCATTGTGTCCATGGACCCCTTGCATGGAGAGCCACCAATCAGGGAGGTCTGTTGCACAGGGGTCAGTCATATCGAAAGCTGAGAGAGTTAGAGAAGTTTGCATCAACACATTGCTTGTGAAATAGCAGGAAAACACAGCACTTGTCCTTATCGTGAATTAGTTTTATTGAGGGAAACCAGAGGATACATCCCCATCTCATGCTTAAGAATTTAACAAATGTTTCTATCACCCATTAGGGGGACGAATGGGAATAACATGAGGGACCTGAAGAGGGAGGGGAGGAGGATGAAAATGGTCAAAGTGGATGTTTCCTTTGTACAAACATCCCTCCCTTATGAAAATTGTCACACCCTTTATACACCACGAAAACATGTCAAATACCTATGTGTATGCCTGTCTGCATATTTGCTTATGTGCATGTATGGAAATGAGTGGGTATGTATAGGCTTGTTTGCTTTCTGATGCTGTGAGCACAAAACTGAAAAGGAAAGAATTTATGACATTGTACAGGTATCACTCCATGACTGACTGGAGTCTAGGGCAGGAACTTGAAACAAGAACCTGGAGACCAGAACTGAAGCAGAAACCACAGAGAAACCTTGCTTACTGGTTTGCTCAGCCCACTTTCTCATAACACCCTGGGCCACCCGGGGTGGGGGGTAGCATCCCCCGTTGTGCACTGGGCCCTCCCACATCAATAATAAATCAAGAAAATGTCCCACAGGCTTTGTAGGCCAATCCTGCGGAAGCAATTCCTCAGTTGACATTCCCTCTTCTCAAATTATTCTAGTTTGTGTCAAATTGGCCAAAAATACATGGGTACATGTATATATACATATATGTGGGTGTTTGTATATTTATATACGTGATTACATGTGTAAATATCTATATGTGTGTACTCACATGTGCTTAGATGCATAGATGTGCACAGAACTATATATGTATATTACTATGGATGTATATGTAGGTATACTTTGTGTGTGTGTGTGTGTGTGTGTGTGTGTGTGTGTGTGTGTGTATCTGACAAGGTGACTTGGAGCAAAGCTGACATCCATCAGTATCACTCTACACAAGAGCTGCCCCTCGGGGCTCACTGAGCTGAGCTGGAGCACCCACGGGAGTGTGTGGAACTGTCATTGAAGAAGCAAGAAACCTTGGACAAGGGTGTCATCCTCCAACCTTCTCAGTAGCAACAGCGTCCAAAGCACTTGCTGGCCACTGTCTGCACTCTCTGAGAGGGGAAAACTAGTTCAAAGGCCTGGTGAATAAATAGTAGGAAGCAGACATCACTGAAACATCTACATCTCGCAGGTATGGAGGAGGCTGGCTGGTCCTAAGCAGTGACCAGGTCCACACAGTTAGCAGAAAAACACTTTATAAACCATTGCTCATTCTAAACTCCTAACAAGTATCTAGCAGAGGGCTGGTGAAACAACCCTGTGGATGAAGTATTTTCAACACAAGCATGCACGCTTCATTCAATTCCAAGAACCCAAGTCTAAAAGCTAGGCATGGTGCTTTATGCTCGTGAGTGACCCCAGCACCAGGCAGGGGAGGCAGGTGGATCCCTGAATTTATTAGTCAATTATTCTAACCAAAAAAGGCAAGGCTTCAGCCAATGATAGAGCCTGTGTTAATAAAGGAAGTGGATGGTGTCCTCAGGAACAACACCCATACATACATACATACGTGTACAGATATGCACACCAACAAGCACACATACGAAATAAATAGATGAATGTAAGTAGAAATAGAAGAAGGGAAATCAGTAAAGATGACCCTCATGCTGGAGATTGGTAGAGTATAGCCAACACTGATGAGTGTAGAGAATTAGCCAAAAGTGGGTCCATAAGGGAACACTTGCCCTGTGGGTAAGGTAAGTGAGATCTTTTAATAGCCATTAGATGCCAAAGGCATGCATTGTAATTGTCAAGCAAGCAAACAAACAAACCAGCAATGACACAATCTTCTTTTATTACATTCTTAAATGAGTTTTCTCATGTTTGGAGAAAAATATAGGCAGTTGGCTACCTGAGGTCCTTCTTCCCAGGGTTGCCCACCATAGACACTGTGATATATCCTGAGGGTGAGTGTCCCAAGACTTGATCCTATAATGAATCTGCATCCATTAGCGTGCAAATCCCGGGAACTGGAATGCACAAAGCTCTCAGTGTCGCAGGTCTGAAAGAAGGCAAAGCTTCATTAGCAGAAGCTCCCTCTGCCCCACCACTTCCCAGAAGCTGCTTTCTTCTAAATCTGCCTTTAAACATGATCTCATCCCAGCCTAATGACGCTGACTCACAGACAGGATGAGGTAAGACACTTAGGGTAATGCATCACCCGGTGGGTGGGTGGCTCATGAGAGGGTCAGCATCCACTTTTGGTGTGACAGGGAGCTACAAAGGAATGTCAAAAAATAAAAAATGTGGCCACTGGCTCAGGACAAGGATGCTGTGGCACCAGAAGGCAGGAGAGGCCATGGTTTGCTCAGTTTTCATAGCATCTAATAGTTGTATAGATTTCTCAACAAGGAAAAAAAGAGAAATAACATTTTTAAGTAGTAAGTTAGAGTATATACAGAAAGAATATGCTGTATAATGTGCATGCATAATGTATGTGCTTTACATAGAAATGCATATTAGTAAATAATGCATAGTTCAGGATATGATGACTCATATTTATAATCCCAGTACTCAGGAGGCAAAGGCAGAAGGTTTCTTGTATAGTCAAGGGCAGCTTGGTAGTGCATAGTAACAGACCCGGTTTGAAAAAATGAATCTTAAAAGAAAAATAAAAGGAACATGCAACTCTGCAGGGTGCAGGCCATGCTCGACCAGCTGGATCAATGTCATTTTGCTGTTAGTCTGACAATCTTATAAATATAAAGGCCTTGGGTTTGTGCATGAACTACATACAGTAGAAACACTTAGGTGACATACCAGGAGGCACTGGAGTTCTCACAATCCTAGCAGTAGAAGCCAGAGTCTTAGAGAGTCCCCGTGTTCCTTATACTTGGAGTAAGAGTGTATTTTCTTTTTTAAAAAAAAGTTTTATTTTTGTCTTTTAGAGTATACGTGTCTGCATGGGGAAGGGGAGGGTGTAATTGCCCGAAGGAAACCAGAAAGGGAATTGGATTTCCTAGAGCTGGAGTTACTGGCACTGTGAGCCATCCGATGTGGATTTTGGAACCCAACTTAGATACTGTAAGAGCAGTACGAGCTGAGTCTGAATCATCCTTTCAACTCCAAGAGTGCATTTTCTAGATTCCAGCAGACCTTTGGAGTAGATCATCCTTGAACTGGGTGCACCTTATAAAGGCTCTATTGGGGGCTGGGATGATGGCTTGGGGGTAAAAAGATTAGCTGTACAGCAAGAGGACCAGAGTTTGGATCCCAGAACACATAGTAACACTGGTGTAGGCTTAGTGGCTCCCCTGTAATTCCAGCCTCAGGTGGCAGAGACAGGGGCTCCCCAGAACAAGCTGACTTGTGAGACTGGCTGTGTAGGCAAGCGTGAGAGGCCCTGCCTCAGTGAAAAATGTGGAGGAGCAATGGAGGATGACTCCCAACATCGCCTGGAGGCCTCCACACATGTACCTACATACAAGTGTGTGCACATATGGATGTGAACATGGATAACACATGCATACTTCATATATGTACATACAAAGAGAAAAAGACAAAAAGCATCCTTTGACTTCAGTGGGTGTGTATACATTCACAGGTGGTGAGGGTGACACCTGTCTGTGGACTTGATGTCCTGTGGTTCCAGGTGCCCTAAGAGTTTCTAAAGACAGATCTGGTTCATAAACAAGACCTAGCCCACCTTTGTCACAGAAGCTCCATATTGAGCATCTGAGCTTTGGCTCCTGTTGCCCTGGAGCTGCTGAAGCACCTAAGAGAGAGGACAGACTGACCAAGGCCAAGGCAGGAGAAGCAGAACAGTCCCAGCTGCAGCAGCCAGCCAGAATGCTACTCATCTGCTCCTCAGAGGAGAGGCTGCCTTCACACACCTGCTCCAGATGGGACAACGTGAGGTCACAGTGGGCTCCTCCTCCACCCAGCCCAACTGCAGCTGTGAAGAAGATTCTCCAGGAGGACAGTAAGTCTTGCCTATGTGATCAGAGACATCTTGTCCAGCTCATGAAGAACCTCAGTGATTCTCCACCTCAGTGCAAGAAGAGACCACAGGAGCTGACTGCATTGGCAGCAGGTTCTGGGAAAGGGGTCTGGAGAGGAGGAAGCCTGACTCTCTCTTCAGGACAGGAGGAGAATGAAAGCTCAGCAGATTCCCAGAAAAGGCCAGAGCTGAGTTCATGAACCTCTTTGCAAACTGAATGATCACACTCAGTTATCTACAGAGTGGAATATATGTGTTTTTCCTTAAACTCCATTTCAGAGAAACCATTAATTAAATCACAAATGTTGGTAATGGGGGAAATGAGATTATAAAGCACCGCCTCTCTCCTCTTTTCTTCTGACTCAGCATGGCACCCCAGGCAGAATGGCCAGACTTCAGGCCTCCAGCACTCCTGGACTTCTGATTTGTGAGTGCTGGAGTTCTGTATTCATCCTTCTCTGACTTGTCCAGAGAGGTTTGCATACCGTCTGGAATTGGCCTCTTCTGCTTGCTTTGCCCAAAGGCTCACTCTTTTTTGTCTGTCTTCTCAGTCACCTCTCAACCCATAAAACTTCTCCCCTTACTTAGATAGTTTCCGTTTATAGCTTGATTTTATGCAAAAAGCGGCTGCATTAATTTCCAGTAAGCATTGATTTGTGTGTGATAAGCCATGTGCTTACAAAGCTACTTTACAGTGATGAGTTTGCCTCACTGAGGTGAAATATATGTTAAAACATTTAATACAGAAACACATGCAGAGAAATAGATGATAGATATATTAGATTAGATAGATAGATAGATAGATAGATAGATAGATAGATAGATAGATAGGCCTTGAATATTGCCTGTTTAAAATCAGTAGAATAAATAAAGTCCTTCCCAGTATGAAAAACCTATTTCTGGAGCTGGAGAGACAGCTCGGCATGAACAGTACTGCTCTTGCAGAGGCCCCGAGTTTGATTCTCACAAAGGTCAGTAGCTCCCAGATGACTGAACACCCTTTTCTAGACTCTGTGAGCACCAGACACATGTATGGTGTACATACATACACATAAAGCAAGATAACTAAACCTTAAAGTACAAAATGTTGTGTGCACTTGTCTTTTCTTCCACTCAAGATTTCCTCCAGGCCTCCCAACTCGTTCTGTATCTTTTCATTCTAACTTGCTCTTTTATTCATTTCCTCAATCAGCAGAGGAAGCATAGACTTCCTAGACATCTGTATTAGAGTTCTGTAGAGGACCAAGAATCAACATGGAGTATAAAAGGGATTTATTAGCCCAGCTTCCCTGATTCTGCCTGGGTAGTCCAATGGTCTGGCTACTTGGTGGCAAAGCTGAGAACCTAGTGACTTGCTCAACCCATAAAGCGAGATGCCCCAGCAATCCCAAGCTGGTAATGGAGGTCTGGAGGATCCCTGAAGAACTGCAGGTCTTTAGTGGGAGGTAAAAGAAGCTCCATCCTGAAGTCGTAAGAAGAAGCATCAGCTGAGGAGCAGAGGCACCCACCAGCAAGGACTGAGGTGAAGAGCACTGCTTTCTCTTCAGGCCCCGTCATATCAGGACAGGAGCCAGAAGGCACTGTCTGCTCCATGGGAGACTCTCCCTCTTCTCCTCAGTTCCTCTCTAAGTATCTGAGTTCTACCCAAAGACGTGCCTCTTAGCTGACTCAAGATCCAAGCTCTGGTTGAGCTTACCCTCAAGGCTAACCATCACAGCAAATTGGAAGGAGCGAAGATGAGTAGTTGGATTCTGCAACCTCAAAGAGTTTAGAGCTCAGTGAGGGGGGTGAGGGGGGAGACAAGACCAGAATATTCAGAAAGTACAGGTCCCTTCGGGTGCAGACACGTAAGCGTAACTTTGGATCATTTGATCAGGTGAACTTCCATCACTGGGTACGCCCTTCCCATGTGAAACTAGATCCAGGAAAGGAGAGGGAAGCAGCGTTGTGTGCTGAGCCCTCAACCAGGCTATGCATGAGGTGTATTTAAATATCTGTAGCTGGCTTGAAAGCTGCCAAGTTGGATATATCACAGTCATGGCAAATTACACTGAAAATTACCCACTGCAACCTTCAGATTTAGTTCATTTTACATGCAGAATTTCTGAACCTCCCGAGACAGAACAGGTTGACCAAGCCAGCCGAATACACAGCATGGGGCAAGGACGGCTTCAGTCCAATCATCAGCTGCTTGCCACCTTCACCGCATCTCAATATCATGATTAACCCTAGAAATTCCTGCCAAAAGAGAAAAGGACATAAATCCATCTCCATCCCACAGAGGCACAAGACATACTCACAGATGGTTACCTGGTTCCCTTCACTCTTGTACGATAAGAGCAACTGAACTCCTTCATATTCTAACAGACTTTTAACAAGAAGTGATGGGAAGGGCATGCAGGGAGCCCTTGCTGTAAATATGCTCCTTTGCTATGGTCTTGTACCCCATAGCTCACTGCCACCTCAAGCTCATCACCTCCTAGCCCTTTCGCCGGAGCCTCCTGCTCTGTTGGAATTCAAGAGCTAGAGCAACACTAGCCCACAGGGAAAGTGAACGGGATCTAGTTCATTTCAGAAGAGAGATGATGGAAAAGCAGCACTCCAGGGGGTTATGTGTCTTCTTCACTTCTGTCTCAGCTCCTCAGAGAAGCATTTGACTCATTTCCAAAGCCTCAAGAGGGGAAATTGGGGCTCCAACACTACCCCCCAGCTGCCCTCTCCTTATTCATCATTTACCCAGCCCTGTGTGTTATGGGTCCTAATGGTGATCAGTTCAGCTCTTTGCTCCCATCTTTCCTGGAGATTTCCCTCGCTCAGCAGTGAGACTTCAGGTCTCCTTGTTATCCGTGGGATCCCCAGGTCTTTCACAGGGATGTACATGATGTGTGAGTTGATGCTCATTACTCTCATCCCTTAGTCCAGCTGCTACTATCAACCTACCCTATCCCTCTGTGTATACACACACATACATAGTATGAGTGTTCCTGTGTGTGTGCAGGCACACGTGACATTCAGAGGTTGACAATGGGTGTCTTCCTTGACAGCTGTCCACCTCTTTAATGAGGTAGAGTCTGCTGCTGAACCTAGATCTCATGGATTCACTGCTCTAGCTTAGCCAGCTTGCCCTAGGGATCACTGCCTCTGCCTCCTGAGTGCTGGGATTGCAAGTAGGCTGCCATGAACACCGCCATGCTTGCACAACAGGTGCTTCATCCACTGAGCCATTTCTCCATGCCCTATCTTATCTTATGAGTAGACTACACCCCACTCACTAGAGTTGGGCCATCAAAATCAGTGTAATCTGAGGTGAGTCTAACAGTGGTGTTTTGCTGACAATCACCTGCTCTTACTCTCTTCCATCTCCCTAATCCACTGCTTCCAGGGTCACTGGTGTTTCGGACTGCCTATGTGGGTCACATGCAAGGTATGCTAAGGTGCCCTTGGACACCTTGGACTGTATAGGCTGTGACAGCTGCAGGGAGGCGTGAAGGGTCGAGTCTAACTGTCAAATTGCTAATACTCCATCTGCTATTGTCTTTGCACCTTGCTACAATAGACCTGGTTCCTGGATGCAGAGCCTGAGATGGATTCTCATTCAATATTCCTCAAGGACCTGCTTTCAGGAAAGAGTGGAGGGAGCAAGGATCCAGAATATGGTTGTCTTTCCTGGTAAGTGTAAGCTTGGTTTGATACTACACAGCCTCTGCAGCATAGAGAAAGAAAAAATTACTCTCCTCTCAACTCAAGAGCTTGGATTTATGGTCTCTGATAGGACACTGGGGCACTGTTCTGGCATCTTGTGGCTAAGCCTCATACTCTTGTCTTATGGGAACAGAATTTGCTAGATGACCAGTCCACAGGACCAGCTGTCCCCACAACACCAGCTCTCCATCAGCCAGCTGTCTGGATTGGTTTATATGGGTCAATTTCTTCACAACTCTCACTACAAATGTAGAAACACTCTAATCTCTCCATCCTGATGGGATGGTTTTGCAGTGAGGGCCATTCTTATCTTCTCAGAAGCCTCCCTTATATATCTAAAAAGACATTCTTTAGGATGTTTCAAGACATCAAACCAATCATTTTTTTTTAATTAACAGTAGTTTCCTGACAACTAGTACCAATGTTTTCCCCCTGAATATTGAGGCATGAATTTGTTCTACTGATCAAGAGGAAGGAGAGCTGGGAACCCAGTGGTGAAGAAACAGTGTCCAGATGCAGCAGCAACCCTTCACAAAAGCCTGGTTACCAACCTGATTCTACTTGTTCTCAAAGTGGCCAGTTACACAATGACACCTAAATGCGGTGACCTAATTGCCCCCAGCTGACACAGTAATCCCAGCAGACTCATTTCTGACCTCACATACCAGGCCAAGTGACTGATTGCTTCCACCTGTACTCAGCACCCATCAGGCCACTCACTAAAGCTGACTTACTTCTCTTGAGCACTCAGCCAGACTTCTGTTGCATCTGCTGTCTCGGTGAAAGAGGCCATGTAACTAAGGTTGAACAATGGAGCTTGGGTATCAGGAGGACCAGTCCAGGTCTGTGGCACAGAAGATACCACAAAAGCCTCATATTAATCCTCTCTTCCAGGTAACACAGAAGCACTCCAGGAAATACCTATGTAAAGATTCTGAAACATGGGGTATACACACACACACACACACACACATACACACACACACCTTGAGCTCCCATGACACAAAAGCCTCCATTGTGCTTAACATTGAGTATCCACCCAGTAGTTAGAAAGTTGCCAATCATGCTCAAGTTGAAATGATATGAGGAGATTTGGTTGGAAAGGGACTATTTTGAAGAGTATAGAATACAAGGGACATACATGGGAGAATGCAGGGACCTTTCACCATTACTGGTCTAGTGGACAAGCAAAGGAGGAGCTTAGAAAATAAAGAAGACCCTAGACAGGATAGACCTCTTTGTAGTAACAGGGATGGTCATTCAAGGATAAAAGCAGTCTACGATGACCTCACACCCTTACATCCCTTCCCTCCCATCTCCCAGAGGAGCTTCTTGTTGGGAAAGACAGGAGCCATGGAATTGATAAGACCAATATAGGTCAACCTCTTGAATCAGAGAACAAGGTTGCCGTCAGATCTGATGGTCAGTAAGAGATCAATAAAAGTCACTCTGGGACTCATTTCTTATATCAATTTGTGATCCCTTGAGGATACTACCCCTAAGTAATGGGAGGAGGGAGCAATACAATATGTCCCATATGCTAAAAAGGACCATATCACATGAATATTCAATGAGGGGAAGCCACTAATCTCATGGAAATTTTGTACTGTTAGAAATTCTATGTAATACTGCCTCCAATCTAATTTCCTAGCTCTTCCATCTATCTGAGCATCTATCTTCTCTGTGGGGCTGCAGAAGATGAATTTAAGCCCTCTGGCACATTTCAAGGTCCTGAAAATACTCAAGGAAACTACAGAGTCATCTCTACATTTTTCTTTCTCTTGAATTCCTTTGGTATCTATGTAGTGGGGCTTCTGAGCCTGCTAACATTCAAACATTTCACTCCACATGTCTGACTTTGCACACACTCTCTTGTGCTCCTCACAAACTGGTGGCTAAGAGATGACCAAAGTGCACCCTGGAGTGCCTTACCTATGTCATGTATAGAGAACCTGTTTTGTCCCTGATTTTTAGATAAAGACAAATGACTTGCAGTATCAGCACCACCACATCACATCCTGGATTGTGTGCATTTGACAATCACTCTCTCTTTGTTTGCTTTCTGTTGCTGTTATAAAACCAACCAAAAACTCAAGGCAGGAAACTGGAGACCAGACCTTCCCAAGGATGACACTACCCACAGTGCAGTGGGCCCTTCAGCATCAATCACCAGCTGTAGAAATCCTCCATAGACTGCCCACAGGCAGGTCAGATAGAGGCAATCACTCCGTTGAGAGTCCCCTCCTCACAGGTGACTCTAGTTTATGTCAAGTTGATGAACACTAACCACCAGATACCCTATCAAGCCAGGAGAGAGCTTTAAGACCTTGACCCACATCCAGGGAGCAGTTAGAGGTGAGTGGCCAGTCACTTTATCCCTAACCCTAACCACAGCCACAACCACAACCCCACCCCTGACCCTAACATCTGCAGCAATTGTTCAACCCCACGCTCTAAATAAAGTGGCTAGCCTGAAATGTAGATTAAATGGACAGTTACAAAAAATAAAATAAGGACATGGACATTTCTGACTGGCAGGATAGTTGACTCCTGATCCAGATTAAGTGTGCCTGGACAGTCCCACTAAACTCCAACAGTGAGACCCTTGGTCTGAGACACCAGAGAATAGTAGGGCTGACCATAGGTACTGGGTGATGTCTCCTGACCCCAGGAGAAGGATACCTCTGAAAGGGACAGGTGTACATCTTCCTCCCCAATCAAGAGCAGCATGAAAACGTCAAACAAGCATGCAAGCACACATGGGTACATGCATGTGTGTACACACACACACACACACACACAGTGGGGAAAAAACTTCAGACTGACAACCTAATATTTCCACACCTGTGAAAGAAAAGCCTCTTTCACTCTCAGTAAAAAGCATCCATGCATACACTTGACCAGCTTTTTTTTCTTTTCCTTCCCCTGTGGGCTTGCTTGTCTCCTGAAGGGAGAATGGATTCCCCAATTGCAGAAAAATCTCTTACTAGACACACGGGCAGCTTTGCTGGGGCGGGCGCCACAGCCTTTTTTTCACCCTGTTCTGTGGTTCTGGTTGTGTTCATGTTCATTTTCCCCTTTGTATCCCCGTCACCAGTGCCATGTCGGTTCTTAAGCTGACCCTGCAATAACTGTGCTGAGGTCACAGGGTCATCCGACCAGGGGCAGATGCCTCTCACTCCTGTTTACAGTCATTTGTGCACTGGGTATGTTGCTATTGGATGTTACTAATTGTGCCCCTCAGTAACTCGCAGTGACCTCCAGACCCTCAGCCTCTGCTCTCCTTCTCTCTCCTCCTGTGAGGGCCATTTGGCCTTTGTTCTCTACCCGAAACACACCACACATTATCTTCAGAGAACTGACCATGGAAATGCACCACTTGGTAGGAACCAAAAGTGATTTTTTAAAAAATGTATTGTGAATCCCAAATATGTCCTTGTTTAATGATGAGATGGTATTTGTTTAGTATCAGAAAATCAAACATGGACTGTGGTTGGAACCTCTTCTCTTCCGGCAGTTAACAGCAACTAACTAGTATGTGGTATAGCTAACTAACTAGTACATGGTCTCAGCCTTCATCCTGGGTCATACTCTGAGGAGTTCAGTTCATGCTGTAAAGGAGCTAGGGTACACAGCTCAGCAAACATTCCTCCAGCCTCAGCCACCCAGCTGCAGCAAGGCTCCTGCTCCTTCTGCTCTCTCTTCCTCTGAACCGGAGCTCAGAGTCTGTCTATTCTATGAATCCAAAGGAAGAAACAACAGGATTCAGCTGGTGCCCTAACTGCAGAGAACCCTGAGGCAAATGGCTGTCTGGCTACAGCTGAGGGCAGCTGGACAAAGCTGCAGAGACCCGCCTCGAAGCCATCACCTGCCCCAGTGTGACCCAGAAGCCATGCATCCCTGGAGGGACTTGAAAGAAAGGGCTTGCAAGGAGCGTTGAGAGGCAAGAGGCTGTGTCTGGATAGTTCAGATAAGGAATATTTAATTAATTTAGGCAGTGATAATTAATAACATAAACGGAGTTAGCCTAGCTCTTGCATTGAACCTACTGGTAGTTACTTAAATGGCACTTATCTTGTATCTTGACTTACAATGCTGATATAAATTAATTACAGTGCACAATAATGTTTATGAGCAGGTTGATCGTAATGTTTATTATCCAGCTCAGCATAGTCTAGGAGTGAAAAGAAATGCTCTCAGCGGCTATGCAGGGTCACTAGGAATAAACCAGAACTGCGTCCGGGAAATGGCACCATATGGCCACCCTATTCATGAGGAAGGTTATTGTTGGAGAAAGCACAATTGGCTGGATTGTGTTCTAACTGCCCCAGCTGCACTTGCCGTGGCTGAGGAAGCTTGTAAACTTTCCCTGGCTTGGACAATGGTTGTGCTTCCCCCTGCTAGAGGATCAAGAAGCTAAGCTGTGTGGCCATCCTGCCAGCTGGAGAAACATAGCTGGAGAGCTGGAAGTGGCCTTGCCAGTGACACTGTGTGCTGGGTCGCTGTTGTCAAGGTGAGTGGGATATGGCTTGAGGAGGTCTCTCCTTTTAGTATAGCCGCTGATTGGTGCCCACAGAAAATTCACTTCTACTAAGAACATAAAAACCACACATGGCAACATTAACTAAACAGAAGCTAGAATGAGGGGGTCAGTTGTTAACATTCAGTACTACTTCCCAGGGGACTCAAGTTCAGATCCAGGACCTACGCTGCATGGCTCACAACTGCCTCTAATTCCAGGTCCAGGGATTCTGACACCTCTTGTTCTGGCCTCCTCTCTCTCTCTCTCTCTCTCTCTCTCTCTCTCTCTCTCTCTCTCTCTCTCACACACACACACACACACACACACACACACACACACACACACACACACGCAGAGTGTACATACACATGCACACACATACCAACAGACAAACAAATAGAAAACCAAGTAAGCACTCTGGTTCTGGCTACAAAGTAGTTTTATACTCAAATCAACCATTCTGAGCTCCAGTAACTTCACGTTTGAGTTAAAGAGGATGAATAAAATGCACCTGCCCTTTGAGAGAAAGGAGAAAGTGTGCCTGACACAGAGCATGAACAAGTGTGGAGAGGTACTCCTGAGTACTAACAGTAGAGTGCTTGGCTAGGGTGCAGTATTAATGCAATCACCGACATTTATTTCCAAGATAGACACAGCTGGGGAGATTGTGCAGAGGCCAAAGTGCTTTCTGTACAAGCATGAGGACCTGATCTCAGATCCCCAGTGCCCAGCTGAAAACCCCAGTACTAAGAGACAGAGACAGGCAGATCCTAGGGACTCACTGCCAGTTAATCTAGGGGAAATAGTGAGCTCCAGCTAATGTGGGAGACCCTGTCTCAAATAATAAGGTGGAGAATGATTGATAAAGACACCTGAGGTCAAACACACACACACATACACACACACACACACACTATAAATAGGTTCCATTTGTGCTTAGCATTTTGTACCTAGCCTTCCAACCTATGAACATACACCACACACACACACACACACACACACACACACACACACACACACACACACACTCACTCACAGGATGGTGGAGAAAGGATAAAGATGTATCATTTATACAAGGTATCAGTTATGCTTAGCATTTTATACCCAGTCCTCCTACCCATGAACAAGATAGTCTCTTAATTTCCTAGCCCTTCAATATGTTACATTGCACTTCCATTTGCAAAGCCTCATTGACATCTCTGATGAAATTCTGACAGTTCAGACATGTGGTTGCCAATTTCTTGGCTGTTTGTTTCTCCAAAATTAAAATAATGTCTCTATTAGTCAGTTTTCTCATCCTTGTGACCAAATACCTGGCAGAAGCAACCTAAGGGGGAAGGGGTTTATTTAGCTCACAGCACAGGGAGCAGAGCTCATCCTCAGAGGGGCTGTGTTCATGGTGGGCCTGCTCACATCTCAGCAGAAAACCAGAGCACTTGGCCCAGGACTGCAGCCAGGCTACAACCCTGAAACGACACCCATGAGGCCATGGGTATAGGTCTCTTCTGGGACTCTTCCATGCTCTCTCCAGCAGTGGCCCCCAGCTTGAATCCAAGTGTTCAGTGCTTATGGGGTATGGGAGCCCACAAAGGTTTCCTAGTGAGATCCGAGCTTACTTTATACAGCAGAGCTGAATTAGAGGATGGCTTGATCACCTGTGTGTTGGGATGGTCTGCACTTGGCTGTGCTAGGGGAGGTCTTTTGCTCCACCCCTTGGCATTCCTTTAAAAGCCCTTTAGAAGAGACAGAAGGGGCTGGTAGAGTTTGACCCAGGTCCTCCCAAGGCTATCCTGTGTTTCTATCTGTCTGTCTCCTCTATATTTCTATCTAAATATTTCTCACTTCTCTCTGCTCAAGAGTACCCTGGGGGAAAAAGTGGGGACAAAGCTCCCCACATACACCTTTTCCCACTCATACCATCACACTGTCATACTTACAAGGGCTGAGAACTAAGGATGGAACCCTGTCAGGTTCTGAACACTGACTAACGTGTTCTGCCATGGAAGCACCTGGAGTTCCAGTTGGATTGTAAGATATCGAAGCACACTTGCACATCCTGCTAGATTCATGAAAATGAGCTATGCCCTGAAAAAAATCTATTTGGTACTTCAACCTGCTCCATGGCTATACTTTATGTATTTGGCAATTGTTTTCAATTATGCTGACCAATACAAACCAAGTACTATTCCTATGAATAAGTGAATGAAAGCGTAGTTGATCTCCCCTTGGTGTAACATGGTGTCTTGAGAATATAATTTTCATTGTTTTAGAATTTTGTCATACATAGAATGAGTTTTGATCACATCTACCTCCTCTCTTCCCCCTCCAGCTCCTCCCATATCTGCACCACTAATTTTCCCTCCCAAGTCTGCAAGCATTTTTTTTTTTTTTTACACACTGAGTCCACTTGATGGTACAGATATGTGAATGGCTATAGAAGCATCTCCTAGAGCATAGGTAGCCCAAAATGTTTTCACATCCTTCAGTAAAACTGACTCTCCCTCCCTCAACAGCCATCAATGGCCAGCAGGTCCTCAGATACAGCTGGTACTTTGTTAGTCCTTCCACTGTGCCTGCTGGGATGTGGGCTGGCTTGATCTTGTACAGATCATTCATGCAGCCGCAACTGCTGTGGGTTCTAGTAAACACTGCTTCGTACCCATCCCCTCCTATCTTGGCTCTTATAGTTTGTCTAATTTGACCCCTGACCTCTATGGGTTGGGTCTGTTGCAGCTGAGTTCTCCACCATGAGTAACTGTTTTAGTTGTCACCTATTTAAAACAAAGATATAAAAATAATAATGCTATGTCCATTTACAAGAATAACAGGAGTATGTTCTCCTTAAAGTCTATGACCTGTGTGGCTAGAGACTGTGTCTGAGCATATTTTCATGTATTCAGGACTCTGTGTTAAGATGAAGTTGTGACAGTCTCTGGCCGTAATGAAGATTATTGTCTACAAATTGTGATTGTTACAGTTTTATGTTTCCAGAATTTCCTGGAGCTTGCCTCTTACCTAAGCAGAAACACCCACTTTTCCTGAGCAGGTTTCCAGAAATCTGGTGCCTGCGTGTGAAGACGTCACCCTGTCGTTATCTCCTGAGCGCTGGGTTTCTGTAGTTCGTCACAGGTAGCTCCAACCTTCCTAGGATATCAAAAGACCCTCCTCGGGCCTCCCAGGGTTAGGACAGAGACTGTGTGCGTTCTCCAAATCTCACCTTCTCTCTGCTCTCCCCTGCAATGTTCCACAACATGGCTATACAATTAGGAGCTGGAGAGAGTGTGGAGAGGAAGGTCCAACGCTGTGACAGCAGGACCTGAAGGGAACAATCATGACCTCGATTCAGGTGGCACATCCCCAACTCTGGGCCTCACCCTGAACAGTCTACTGCCTAGAGGATATGTTTCAAACATGCACACAGGGTCACACTGCACAACGCACAGGGAAGTGGCAGCAGTAACCGCAGTTATTTTGACACGGCTTACATCTCCCTTGTCATCCATGAGTCACTGCGCTGACGCCTCACTCTCTCTCTACATCTCCAGCATCATTGCTTCTATGGACCAATCACACATGACCACAAAGACGACACCAGGTGAGAACACAGGAGGAAGGGTGACTGACAACTGAAGGGCAAATTCCACCAGAAGTGGAGGCCGTGACCTCAGGTGTGTGTGTCAGGCAGAAGGCCTCTATTATACAGCTTTAGTCTCCCCTTGGTGACTACAGGGACAGGAACAGAATGTGACAGGAGAGAACTTGCGGTCAGAAGCAACTGTGATGAACAGGGAAAGAGAAGGAGCCACCTGAGGGACAGGCTGCTGTGATGTGGTCTGTAGGATGCTGTGGAGCAGCCTGTGTCCCTATGTCACCTTCTAACTGACTCGGTAGCAGTCTGGCTTTCCACCCTGGTGAGAGTATTCACTTCTAAGAGGTATCTTGCACAGCAGGCGGGTCCATCACCTTCAGACTAAAACTCACAGTCCAGAGGGTTTTAGAGAAGATAGAAGATGCCAGGCATAGTGGTACACACGTTTAATCCCAGCACTCAGGAGGCAGAGGCAGGTGGATCTCTGTGAGTTTGAGGACAACCTGGTCTATGTTGTAAGTTCTAAGACAGCCACAGCCTATAGAGAAAGACTCTTTCTCAAAAAGCCAACAATAAACAAAAAGAAGGCAGGAACTGGGCCTGATCTGAATGGTTAAGCTCCACCTTCAGTGACAAAGATGTAGTACAGGCTGCTCAATGGTGAATAATATGAAATTGGTGGTACCCACTCTGGTCTGTCAGGACAAAACTGTCCCCAAAGAAGGATTTTTATGAAGCTGTGGTGGCTCCTTTAAAAAGGGGGAAAATGTAAGGCCCTTGACATGTGAGCAGGAGCCCTCTCTGAGACCTGGATGTTTGTATCGTGCCAGCCATGCAGAGCCCGGTGTAGAAGACTGCCTGCTGAAGCTGAGTCCCGGGAATGTGGAACCATCCTCAGTCCAACAGTCACTCAAAAACAAAACTGATGTTTTGGCCAATTCTCTAATACCAGAACTGCTAGAGATCAGTGACCAGGCGCTTATGCCTTCTGGACAGGGGCATTTTGAATAAGTTTGGGGAATCAATGGGCTCTGCAAATGAGGTGTGTATGATGGACATTCTGTGTGTATTTTCCTCAGTTTCCCATCATATGCAAAGATACCAAGCATAGCTCTGGAAAGCCACACCAGCAACTCCAAATTTTAAGTCACTTAAGGGAAGGAAAATACATTTTTATGTATTTAACTTTAAGGATTATCTTTTTTTCTTTATCCTATTTCTATATGCTTATTGAATTTAAACAAATATTGTGAAAGTTTAGTGTTGCATAGACTTGTATCCCAGCAATCTGCTTAACTGAAGCAATGGTCAGAGTGATCCTGCATGTGGGAAGTAATGAAATCATACAGAACAGAGTCTATTTGCCAAAAACATTTTCATCTGCAGATCCGATTATCAGTAACATTTTCCAGTGATAACCTACTCAAAATTATTCTGTAAACACATCCTTTCAAGGCAGCAGATATCACTCCACTGCAGTATGAACAGCTTTATCAATGAGATAGAAGATAAGTGTTGGCAAGCACACGGAGAGGGAACACCAAGAACTCCAGAGAATGTAAATGCCTGCAGCCATTTTGGAGAAAGCTCATTTTCCTTACAAAGTCAAAGAGGAAACTTTTATTAGATCCACCACTCCCACTCCATGCTGTACAGTCAAGGGAAGCAAAACCAGGGTGTCAAAAGGATGACTACTCACCCATAGTCCTTGCAACACACTGGAAATACCCAACAAATGGAGATGTTCTAAATGCCTGCCACCTGGCAATAGGTGAACAAAAGGTGGAACATGGAACTACAGACTACTACTCAGCCATTAAAGAATGAGATTCTGTCATGTCTGACATGATGGGAACTGGAAAGTGCAGTGTTGACAGAAACAACCCAGGCACAGAAATATAAGTACCAGTGGCGCCCTACGTGTTGGCTAGAGTTTCCACCTAAAACCTGACAAAAAAGATTCTAAAACAGAACTAAAAACAGCTTTCTACTTGTCTCTCTCAAGTTAGTGGCAGCCTGCCGGTTTGAGCTACTGTGGCAGGTTCCTGGTGTGCATCTGACCTACAATGTGGCAGGAATGAGGAGTCTACAAATGGCACTTTACTCTGCTGCATGGTGGATTTAGCCTTTGCTAGTTTAAAAAAAAAAAAAAAGTTTCTGGGCTATGCACTGCTTTGATAGAACTGCTTCTGATAGTTGATGGTACACAAAGCTCCAGACCCAGAGCTGGTGGAAAACTGTACCACTGCCATGTTGGGAAGGTGAGGTGGGCAGAGCCAGCAGCCACAAGGCATTTCAGTCTTACAAAGATGGATACATTACACAGAGAATCTGGTTTATGTTGTCTTTGGGATTTTTAACTACAAAAAAAAGATTTGATCGTAAAAGCTGTTGAGTTAAACAAATATGTAAATTTTAAAGATACCTTGACTTCAAAAATTAGATATAAGGATATGTTACTTTGGAAAAGAATCTCTGCTTTTGTTTCCACAGAAAGCCAGAGGCTGTGGATTTGTTCCAGATTAAGATACATCAGTTTTGATCAGCCAAGACCACCTGAAAGGTCTCTGAAGACACCATGGCCCAGATGATCCAACATCCAGAATGTTTCAAGACAACTGGCTCAGAGGTTTACCCTCACAGACTACTCCATAATCCTAAAATTTTCTTTATGTCCCCATAAGATACAGCGTCCCCCTCCAGCAGGAAGTAGTAAGAAAAACTATGCCCAAATTCCCAGCTGGCTTTGGAGATAGAATTGGCTCACTCCTTCTCTAAACCCAGACATATTGTTTTAAAAAAAGGTTAAGAGATTCTTGTGTCCCAAATTAGAAGAGCCCTCTGGTGTGGGACAGAGGAAAAACAATATTTTTCTTTAAATTGGGTTGATTATAACTGCGATCTCTTTCTAAAGAAAAAAAGGGCATATGATATAGATATAGGATGAAAGGGTAGATTAATGAACTTTTAAAGAACAACAACTTGTTTAAAATGTCTTACATTGGTATAGATTTTAGTCTATTGATACAAACTTAAAGTTAATTTTGTTATACTGTATATATATTTCTACTCTCATTTGAGGTATTATGTTTATGCAACTCATTTAGATTGTAATGGATAATTAAGAAATACAGATCAGGGTTGGGGATTTAGCTCAGTGGTAGAGCACTTGCCTAGCAAGCACAAGGCCCTAGGTTCGATCCTCAGTTCAAAAAAAGCAAAAAAAAAAAAAAAAAAGAAAGAAAGAAAGAAAGAAATACAGATCAATTAGTCTTCTATAATAGTCAAACTTATAGTCATGTTAAGTTTTCTAGGTATACATAGATATATTTCAGAAAGACAGGTAATCTTCAAACACTTCAAAGACCTACAGAATATGGCATTTAAAATATTTTTAAAATTTAGACTTTCTGGACAGTGAGACATGTCTGCTCCTGGCAGCACCGATTTACTTCAGAAAGGAGGATGGGCATTGAAGGCACTTCATATGGAATTTATCTTCACCTTGGCAAAAATAGCCATTTGGGCAAGAAACTGTTCTTGCCTGGACTGCTTAATCAACTGGACATGCAGGACCCATAGAAAGGTGACCACTGAACTTTGCTTGACAAAATGGTCCTTCAGGTTCCTCTTTGCAGAGGAAACTGCCAGACATTCTACAGAACACTGAAAAAAATGACCAAGAGACTCTAGCCCTGTGGGCTGAAGACAAATGCCCCAACTTTACAAAGGAACATTAGGTGACTGTCTAGGCTTCCAGCTGTCTCTCTGTCTACCCTGCAAGACTCCTGAAAGTTGCTTACATCCTTCTCCCAGTTCTCAGGTAATATTATATCCTTCTGAGGTCTTTGGTGTGGTTGATGACTAGATAGTTATAATTTTCTCAATTGTGATAAAGATAAGTTAGATATAAAACCTTAGACTCACAAATATAAGATAGATAGGATATCTTCTTTAATATTGTAACTGTAATTCTTGCTTGATAATTGTTTTGTTATATGTAATTGTACTATGTAAAACTTAAAACCTTCCTTAAAAAAAATAAAAGAAAAGGGGAAGTGCTGTGGATATTGCTCTGTGTAAATAAAATTCTGATTGGCCAGTGGCCAGGCAGGAAGTATAGGTGGGACAGGAGTTCTGGGAGGTAAAAGGCTGGAGAGAGATTCTGCCAGCTTGGACCATGACAAGGAAGATGTAAGGTAATGGTAAGCACGAGCCACGTGGCAAAGTATAGATTAATAGAAATGGGTTAATTTAAGATAAAAGAAGTAGATAACAAAAAGTCTGCCATTCCATATAGTTTGTAAGCAATATGAGTTTCTGTGTGTTTACTTCGTTGGGTCTGAGCGTCTATGGGTCTGTCGGGTGAGAGAGATTTGTCCTGACTCTGGGCCAGGCAGGAAAACTCTAACTACATACCAGATAGACTCCTGTGTGGAGAATCTGAACACTGGCTTTCATTGAATTTGAGTGTGGAATGGTGGTGACCAAAGGCTGTGGATGATGCTGTTGGTCCATGGAATCAGGAAGCTGTAGTATGCTGTGCAGAGTGGGTGATGGTAGATAGAAACTCAGGTCAGATACATTAAAAATAAGTAAATAGACTAGCATGGGTCAACAGTTAAGGGCTCTTGTTGCTCTTGTTGAGTTCAGTTCCTAGCACCCATATGGACTCTTGTAGCCATCTACAGTTCCAGTTCCAGGGGACCCAGCATTCTCCTCTAGTTCTGCTGGTGCTAGGCACATGCATAGGGCACATAGATACATGCAGGCAAAACACTCATGCACGGAAAAATAAATCTAGGACAGTTAAAACTAGAAGAAATGATTTTAAATTTTTTGCACCACAGATAAACAATAACAAGGGCTGGAGAGATGGCTCAGCCATTAAAGGCTAGTCTCACAACCAAAAATATAACAGATAAACAAAAAATACTTAGGGAAATAGATTTAAATTTCACATAATGTGTATATAGGTATCTAAATGCTACATGGAGCCCCACAAATTCACACATTTTTTAAAAATATTTTTATGTATCAGTTAATTAATTTTAAAAATCAAAAATAATTTAGTAAACTAAGGAAAACATAGTTAATTCTCATTGGACCATCTAGCAGAGTGGATGGACCAGCATAGCCGAGGATGTAATAATCCAAGGTAGTGGCTTTTTTGGCCTTAAATGACTGTCAGCTCCACAGTTTCATCTTCACAATTGACAAGAAGCTTGGCTTAAGCCATGTGGTGAGACCCACTGTCTCTGATGGAATGCATCCCTATTCACTTCCATAATTTTAAGGACTGACTTCTTTTTTCTGTGTACAGAGTAAATAGATTATTTATTATATAAATTAAACAAAATATGTCCTTGAGATTTCACAAAAACTAGATATACACTTTTCATAAACTATGAGTAGCATTCTTGTTTAGAGACCCTTGTGAGATGAGTTGACCATTTGAAGACTATTTTTGGAGAAAACAGGCAGTGTTGCTTTTGATCTCCTGCATCTTAAAGGTATTATGTGTTTATGGAAATGACTGAGTTCATTGCTTCCTTTTGTCAGAAATTTAAATACATGTTTAGAACTTGAAGCGCCAGACAGATGCTAACATGCTGCTCTGCTTGTCACACTTCTGAAGGAAAAAAAAAAAAAAAAAAGAATCACTAAGTGCCACCTCAGAGGAAAAACAGGAAATGAAATAAAGCAGATTCTGTGATAATCTATGGATGCTGCTGCCTGTACATGTGTGGAGAGAGAGAAATTTCTAGAGAACATTGTTTTCCATTCATTTGAAATAATAGCCTCCCTACCCAGACACAAGCTGTATCCCTCAAAGACATCTAGCAGCCACACACACCCCACCTGTCTTTCCTGCTCAGATATTGAATTTTATGTCCTGTACTTTATTTTAAATGTATCATTTAATGACAATTGCATCTTAAAATAATATCTCTGTTGAGAATGAATGCAGAGGTAGTCTATGAGAGTGCTAAGAAAATAATTTTACAGTATCCATCAAATTGTAAATTTTTCTGTGCACCTAACCCTGTCAATCATGGATCCCTGAGGGCTTTTAGATGTGTAATACTGACCTGATTTTAAGACTTTTAAAGAGCCAGCCCCTTCCTTGCCACAGACCTGGTTGGCTCCTGAGATCTTTTCCTGTCTGCAGACCTCACAGGGATGCTTTCTAGTCAGCTAAGCATGACCGTGGAAGGCACAGCGGTTTCTATGGAGCTATTTTCATCTGTTGGGTCAAGACATGTTTCCTCAGCAAGACATTCTGCTTATTCTGTAGTCAGCCAGCCCCACTGTGCCAGGAGAGACACCCAAAGTCTCATGAAATATTGACGGAAGGCCTTTCTGCCTGCACACATGAAGAAGCCTTCCACACCAAATGACATATTCAGTTTTAAGGTTGAAAATCTGTGCAAAATAAATAGAAAAACAAACAAACAAACAAATAAGCAAAAAATAAAATAAAATAAAACCGTGGAATAATATAGTCAAGAGAATAGAAAATGTCCCAGGAAAGAAATAGCTAGAACACTTAGTTATGCAAGGACAGGGCTTCCAGGGGTGTTAAGTGACCTTGCTGGTAAGCATGGGATAAAGTTGTGAGGTGGAGGGGCAGGTAAAAGAACAGCATAATTAGAATGGTTCAGTCTTTGATTGACAAGCATTCACACAGACCCTGAGATTTCTAGAGCTTGATGCTCTGTTCAAAGACCTCCGTCGTCTTGAACCACTGCATTCATTCGATAATTTGTAGTAAAAATAGCATTTATAGCATTTAATAAGTCCATTTGTACAACCCCCTCCACCACTCACCCCCCAAAAAAGCCTGTGATCTCCTATGTGTCACTAGTCTACACTCACTCTGTCCTGGGAAGAAAGGAGCCACGTGGTTAATGCTCTCCCCTCCCTGGTTGCATGCTATTTTTAAGACAACTTGCTTCTTTGACCTTAAGTAGCTGGTACTTATTCATCTATTTATTATAACAAACAGAGGCTGGCTATGATAGTGCTTATCTACAGAGCAAGAAGATGCTTGGCCTATGTAAGATCAGTTCTATCTGGAATTTCTGGGCTTTACCAAAGGCAGCAACCTGGTGTGCCCAAGGCAAAGCCCACCCCACTCACGCATCTGTCTTTCTTTGCATAATGGAATCCGTGTTAGTCCAGTCCCAGGCTCTGGCCACCCTTAGCCTTGCTCATCCGAACACCTGCCCCTCCCAGCCCCTTCCAGCCCCTCCCCGTCCCTTGCCAGCCCTCCTGCCTCAACTCTGTAATCATCCTATTCTCTCTACCACACAGTATAAATTCAGTGTCATCATCCCTGTGCACAACAGTCTCAGTCTCTGTTCAGTGCTCCGTGACATCAAGGTGAGACAGCAGAGGTTATCCGACCAGCTGCTGCCTAAGCTGGAAATGGCAGGCACTGAACACCATGTGTCTATATGTTCACAGATGTATAGAAGGGCCATCTATCAGGCTGCCTGCTACAGCTGCCATCTCATCAGGCCTGCTTCCTTGCCTGGCCCCTGAACAATAAGAGTAGTTCTTCAGTGTGTGCCGCACAGAATGGCTGATTTGATTAAGTCCCCAACTCCCATTATGCTAGGTAGGGGTGTAGAATTTCAATGATAATCCATAATGCATGACCAGTTTGTCACCATGGCAACATAAATTCAAGGTTACCAGCTCAGATGCATAATTGGGTGTGCATTGAGTGCTGAAGAAGGGCTGTTAAAATTCTTGTCATAGAAAAGTAGCATCCATCATACTGTCTGAAATTGCAGAGCCCTCATCATTGAGGGGGGGTTGGAATCCTTGGAGAAAAATGTTAATAAAATAACTATTACAGACTAATAAAATTATTACATTTAACCACTTTGGTTTTTAAAGTATTTCAGTTAATAAGAATGAAATAGGCACTTCACTCAGCATTTTAGCCTGGAATTTCACAGCTCACACCAATATTGGCATTGAAATACGGACCTGAAGAATTTCTGGTCTTGGACTGATTAATGGATCAAAACAAGCCCATAAAATAAAGTATACCATCACACAGTTGGTTTTCATTTTTGGATTTCAGACTGAATTTTTCCTAGCTGAATATTTTCTTATTAAAATACTGGGGGGGGGGGAGGGTACAATTTACTGCTTTTCTTTAAAATGTGTAACGTTACAATTAGCATGTTACTTGCTGTGTATTTCCAAACAGAAATGAAAAGAAATATGATCAAAAAACAACGGGAAAGAGTCAGAAAAGGGTAAGAATGTATCAAATTAACATCTGGGTAGTATTTGTAAGTATCCCAGCATTCATAAACATGCACTATACACGATTTTATTCCAACATACATGGTGAATAAAAACCCAGGCCAAAAATAAGATAAATGTGTCCTCTGTAAAAGGATTTAATCTCGAACCAAAATAATCACGTTAATGACTTGTTTTGGCATCTGCCTTTGCCAGTGAAGGAGAACTGGCTCAGGGCTATAGATGAGCCCACAAATGGCTGAGAACTGAGCTGACAGTATGATTGGAAAGGGTGCCTGGTGACTGATGGAGAATTCTCTCCCAGCCTCCCCATCTGAGTGAAAGGAACGTCTCCCCTGTTTGGTGCCTCATTGGATTGTAAGTAAGACATGATTCGTTTTGTGATATTATTTCTTCTTCTTTTTTTTTTTAACCAAACCTGATGAATTTGAATTCTGTTTTCAAGCCACGTGACATAGAAATGCATGTCATCAAAAGCCAAGGGTGCCCTTTGTTACTGAGAGCGGGGCTTTGTGAAATTCCAGTAAAGAAATTCAAGATCCACTGGCTTAAAAGATGAGAGAATTCTTGACAAATAAAAGCAGCCCTGGCCCCAGACCACAGAAATACATCTGTGCTTTTTCATGGACCTGCAGCAAATGAGGTTTAATTGCACCAACATTCCTTTCACAGAGCTGTCTCCTGTGTAATTTGTGTTTCCTTCCCCAGATACTCTCTAGGACAAACACACACACACACACACACACACACACACACACACACACACACACGTGCATACACACACAGAGACGCACACACACACACACACACACACACATAAATTAGTTAAAGTCACAAAATTAATGACAGGCAAATCACACACAATTCTGAACATATTGTCATCCTTACATGATTTCAAGCACTGTTCTCAATTTACAATGAAGCCAGACAGAACTGAGAGTTTTTAAAGTGAAGAGCAGAGGTATGATCTCTGAGAATGCCCTCTTAGACTCCTCTGAATTTGTAGCTCAGAGAGTGTGTGTGTGTGGGGGGGGAGGAAATTAAGAACCAAACTCAGATGATCTGAGTGAACACGGACGTAATTTTCTATTTCATGTTATGCTTGATCCTCAAAAATGCCTGGGTCCTTTGGAATCCCCCTAATTGAAGATATCTTTTGCAGGGGAAAAAATAGCATTTGAAATATGATGGAGTCAGGGTGGGGGTGGGTCCTGTCCACAAAGCCTTGCTTACAAAAGTCACATCTGGAAGCCCCATCAGCTCTGAACACACACATGTAACTCCAATTAACATTGTGAATGCTAAGGAAAATATACCAGGCCTGCAGGGGAGGGGGTGGGCAGGGATAGAAGGAGCTGGAGAAAAAGGGCTTGTGACTCTGATTTAAATTCAAGTGACTGTGGAAAAAAAAAACCAGCATGTGGTCAGATGAATTCTCTCTGTGGAGATGAGGAGCTCTCCAGGCAGAAGAACAGTTCTGATTTGGTGTTTACCACAAGCCAGCTAATCAGGAACAAATGCTGGGTACCTGGACCAGAGGGAAATCATAGCCAGCTGTGTAGGGAGGGAGCCAGGGTTGAGTTGGAGGGGACTTTAAGGTAATTTAAAAATTCATGATTTGAGGAGTTTGGTTCTACTTGATTAAATATACATTTTTATTATAATTTTTTAACTGATTGGCGCTGATACACAGATTCAAAACACACTCTAGGCTGTTGTTACTTTTTCTGCTGTGTCCTCATAGTAGAACAAAACCCACTTTTATTTAAAACAACAACATAAGCATCAACAGTGCCAGCAGCTTCATGGGAAGTAACGTTACAATGTTTCTTTGTAATTTTTTAATCAGTAACAATATATAATATTCTTTATAGTATCAGAGAATGAATATATTATAACATGGCTTAGTCCAATGTATATTGTCCCTCAAAATTTTCAGCAAAATATTTACTTTTGCAGTTTAGAAGCATGCATAGTTAATGTTCATCTTTAATCAGTTAATATCTGTTGTAATCAATCATTCCAAGTTTGAAATGACATAAAAGTCATGGCTGACAAATATCTATGAACAATGACATTAAGTCTATAAAAACAATAGTGAAACCATGACATAAAAATACTTGGTTGGTTGAAATTGGGATGGAATTCTAATGATCTCAGTGTTATCTACAAGGAAGGTATACATTAGCCCCAGCTTCTGTGGTTGTACTTGAGTGGGGCTTTAAATCTTCTATTTTCTTCTACACCAGGATTCCTGTTTCTACAGAAGTCTATACCAATAACCTTGGGGGACTGGGAGATGCACCTCACATGTGCTTTGCCAACCCTTCACCACTTAGCCAAATCCCAGTTCTTTCTAGGTCTTATTATTTGGAGACAGGGTCTGGACCAGCTGTCTGGCTGACCTCCCAGTCTGACAGACCTTTGAGAAATGGCCACCCTTCTGCCTCAGGTTCCCACGAGGCAGGGATTGCAGGCCTGTGCTACCAGGCTGGGTGAGCACTTTGTATGTTGATGCCTCCACCTTTGTGCAGTGTATGGCGGATCAGAACACTGTGTCTCAGAATGTCACACACAGGCAGACTGGCAAAGTGGCTATTTCATGTTGAAAGCTGGGAAACGATCAGCAGAGGAACAGACATCCTCACATCTCCTCCTGCTCCTGCCCAGGACACTGCTGTCTTATCCTCTTGTGGAGAAGATCCAGACAAACATCCTTTGCTACCTTCCTTGTGCATTATTGTGGGCTCACCCCCTTTGGTCTTGTAACCTTCACAACATTCCATAAAAAAATATAAGCATTAGGCTCCTCAGAGAACATTTGGCTCATAGACCTTTCTAAATCTTTCAAGCATTAAAGGGCTAAGGGTGTCGCTCAGTAGCAGACCATATGATAAAACATTCACAAAGCACAGGTTAATTTCCTAGAGGCATAAAGTAACCACCTATTGTTTAACTGCAAACATAGGTAGTGCTCTCTCTGGGTCAAGCTTTGGGCATATAGGAACTCACAAATAAGTGTTGTGCAACAGAAGCCATTTAGATTTGTGGAAATATAGCAAGCTTGTGACAAAAAAAGAGGAGGAGGAGAAGAAAAGAAGGAGGAGGAGGATGATTACATACTTTAAAACAGTACAAATACAATTCAGTTGATGTCTAAGCCCATGTTGGGCAGGCCTTAATTTTCAATATGAAAAAGCATTAGGTGCTTTAGAGAACATTTGAGTTCCCAAAAGTTCATTTCATTCAATTCTTTGGCCTATGGCAAGGCAGCTTAGAGGCAGGTGGGAAATCCAAGGGGGGAGACAGGAAAGAGAAGGCAGAGTGGGAGAGAGGCTGGACTGCCGTCCTGGGAGCATCATGTACTGCAATTCAGGTAAAGCCATGGAATACATGGCGATACATAGATTAATAGTTACAGATTGAGTTCAACTATAAGAGATAGCTAGCAAGAAGCCTGAAATAGGCCATACAGTTTGTAAATAATATTAAGCCTCTGAGTGATTATTTTATAAGCAGCTGCAGGACCATGCTACACCATTACATCATTTTATCCAAGCAGCTACTACAGAATGGAGGATATAATAAGACAAGCAACTCCCATGAGCAGGAGTCCAAGTGCCAAGCTTCACCATCTTGGGGAGTGAGCATCATGACAGGGGCAATGCTTTGTGGGATTCCAAAGCACAGAGCCTGTCTCTTACTTGCGCTCTGGAGTCAAAAAGATGCAGGAACCTGCAAAGATCCAAGGCCGCAATAGGATCTTGACAAGTCTAAGCCTTAGAGCATGAATGGGAAAGGAAGAGACAGCTTGCCCAGAAAGGCATTCTAGAATGTTTGGATGGGGTAATTCAGCTCTGCCTTCTAAGTGAGGAGCTGGGACCCAAGAGGAGAAATGTCATTCTCTTCACTCCTTGCCCAGAACTGATCTTTGGGACACCATCCTGAAGAAGTATCTGCAGTCACACAGAAAGGGACACACCAATAAGGGTGTCTAATATAACACTCACTGAAAAACGGTTATAAACAACCATGGTTCTTTGAAAGAAAAAAATCTTTACAAATATGAAATAAAAATACAACAGGCTTAGGTTTATAAATATATACAAGAAAGTATTTTGCCAAATTTAGATTCATGCAAAGAACACATTTCAGAATGGTGTGTAGAATACTATTCACATGCTGTTTGATACAATAGAAAGAAGAAAATGTGTGTGTGTGTGTGGTTACCTATAAAAGCAAAGACCACTGATAATCACAGAGTCACAAAAATCAGAATCTCAGAAGACAGGAATGAGCTCAGGGCAGAGCAGGGGATAAAAGGGACAGCTTCCATTTGTATTTTACACACTGCTCTGTTGGTTGAGTTATTTTTACAAAAAGGCAAATGATAGAATAGCAATCACATTAATTACTTTATTTTTCATAACCCCTCAGTTAAGAGTACTTGCAAAATTAGGCAGGAGCAGCACCAGACACAGATGGCAGTGACTACAGCTGCCATGCTCCTGTGGTGATTATTTTAAAAGAGACCTTGCACCTGAGTGTGGTGTCACATGCTTTTAATCCCAGCACTCAGGAGCCAGAAATAGGAGTTCAAGGCCACCTAGATCGTCACAGGGAGATCCATTACAGCCAGGGCAGAGAAAGAGGGGAAGAGGGAGAAAGAGAAAGAGAGAGAGGGAGGGAGAGAGAAAATGAGAACAGAGAGACTGAGAGAGAGTATGGCATATTTCAATAGACGTCTTGTGAATCTGTCCTAGAAACCCAAGATCAGCATTTCCACAGGTCTATTGTCTGGTGAGAGCCACTTGCTGGCCTGGGATGCCTCTGTTCTTTGTGGTGTTCTCACTTGGTGGAAAAGAGCACCTCATTTTCCACCCTTCACATAGGATGCAAACTCTAGGAAGGGGGCATCATCCTGAGGACCCAGTCACCTGCCAAAGGCCTCACAAACCATCATGCTATGTATGAACTTGGAGCATCATAGTCATACAGATGCACAAGAATCTGTCAATCAAAGGAGAAACACACCACATAGTAACAACACTCAGAGACTCAACCAGCCATGGAGTTTATAAGGCATTCACTGAAATGTAAAATCTATAAGACTGATCCATCCCTCCTCCCCATAATGTAGCTATGTATGCTGTATGTGGGGTGTATTGGGCACTCGTGAGTGTGTGTGTGTGTGTGTGTGTGTGTGTGTGTGTGTGTGTGTGTGTCCAAAGACCAGAGAACAACCTCTGGTGTAGTTCCTCATGTCCACCATGTTTGTTGAGACAGGCCTAGCACTTTCCTATTAGGCAAGACAGGCTGACCAGAGAACCATCTTCTCCCCATTGCTGGGATTGTAATTGTGCAATGCCATATCTAGCTTCTTCATGTAGGTTCTGAAACTCAAATGAAGGTCTTCAGACTTGTGGCAAGCATTTTTTCAGTTGAGCCATCTCTTCAGCCTTACATTTTCACTATGATACCCTTAAAAGACACACCTGAAATTGAGTTGTACCCAAAAGCTGATGACTGAATGTTATAACCGTGGCTCTGCAGGTGGATATCTTAGCAAGCATTGACTGTACACCTGCTAAAGCCAGACTCCTTCCCTTCCCATGCATTACCTGGACTTCAAGGTAATTCTATCCTTATTCTCCTAAATTTATAGAAAGTAAATATGTCCCTCTAAGTCAAGCAACTAGTAAACTCCACAGTGAAGCCTTAAGTAGAGTTATCTTGACTATGAACAAAAGCCTAAATGAGCAAAATGAATCATGTCCTTTGTGACATCATTCTTAAAGCCTCACCAGATTCAGTGTCTCAGCTGAGGCACCAAATGACTTCAGAGTCATTCCTTCAAAATCTTCCCAGATGAAACTGGACCTAATTCTTACAGGCTCATCAAGCCTCTGCATTTCCCTTTGGTGTTACCAGAGAGGCTTAGGAGAAACAGGCTGGCTCAGAAAAGTGAGTCAGTTCAGGAAATAATTGCTCAAATACCTTTCCTCATCAATAAAATTGCTAAGCAGACAAAAACATAGAAAGAAACGATATCCTACCATTGATGATGTTTTCCATCTTGAAGTAGGAGGCACTCACAAGACCACCTGCCCTGAACAGTTTCTAACACTCATTTCTAAGCTCAGGGAGTGATCTGATCCCAAATGACAGGTAGGGCCCAGGAGTATCTTACTGGATATAGAAAGCATGTCCTTTGTTACCTACAAGTAACTCTTTTCTTAAATCAGATACCTCCATTCATTAGAGCCAATGATTAGATTTGCTGATTTTGTGATATCCTTAAGAAGGAAAAAATGTCACTTTAGAGTTTCCTGAATATAAACACCTTTTCTGTTCTTTTCAGTAGCTTTGAGGGTGATCAACATAGCCAGTAACCCTATATGAAAAGTCAGATTTTTATCCATCTTTTGAAATCATTTCCTCAAGATAAAACATTTGATCATCTCAAAGGAACTGTACGGTCTCATGATTATGATATTAAAGTTATAAGCTCCTGATCTATGTTTGCTATAGTTCTCACTTCTGCACAGAAAAATACTGCTGAGTCAAACTACCCAGCTACCTTACATCAGGAGGAGGCAGCCTGCCAGTCAAGGCAATGTGGCAGTGTTTCCATGCTAATGGAGGGTGTCAAAGCCTGCAACCGTGGGCTGGAAACATCACACTCCTCATGGTCCAGAGTCCTCAGAACCCTTCCCAGTTACTTAATCTGTGTGAAATATATCTTCTATCACAGAATAAAGGAAGTCAGTCAGATATTCCAAAAATGCATGTGTTTTGGCAGTGATAGTGATGGCTAAGAACTGTGCAAGGTGGGATAAACTTCTAGAACATCTGTATATTCCAGACATGCACTTCCTACCCCATCCTTATCAATACCAGTATGCAGATGTGTTCAAAGGAACAGAGCAGGAGGTAACAGGAGAAAATGTCCCAACCTCAGAAGACGTTGTATTTCACACACAAAAGCAACTGATTTTTAGATATTCCCATGACTCTTTTATGAAATCATATTGTATGTATCTGTATCAGATGAGCAGCCATCTTCAGATGCCCACAGAATCTGAATACTTGCAGCACTGGGTCCCTGTTGGCGGCTTGGGTGTCTGAGTAAGAATAGTGTGTTGAAGTCAGGGGCCCTGGCAGATGCAAGACTACCCTAACCCTCCTTGGGATTTCCCTGTACCTCTATCTCACAGCAGGGTGGCAGAACTAGCCTGTATGCCACCCTGCTTGGAAAGTGTGGTGAGAAAAACGGGCATTTTAAGGGCTGTGAAGCCTAACATTAGGACTCGACCAATGAATCAAGGACCAGCATCAAAATGTCCCATGAAGGGAGGATGGGAAGGGCTTAAAGGATAGAATGAAGGTAAGTAAGCTGAAGTGCTCCTGGACTCATGACGTGGTGTAGATGTAACAGTCTTATTATTAAATAAGAAACACAGAGCCAAATGCAGAGTTAAAAGCCCAAGAGATCAGAGCAGTAGAAAGAGCTGATACTAAAAACCCTTCTTCTTACCCCTCGCTGTCGCTGTCATCCTTCCCCTCAGAAAGAGACCTACTTCCTGTGTATCTGTCTTTTTATTGACCTTCTGTTCTGCCTTCTCATTGGTTGTAAACCCAACCACATGACCTCCTAGTCACTGCCTGTCTATACAGACCTCCAGGTCTTCTGTGGTTGGTATTAAGATTAAAGGCATGTGTCTCCATGCTGGCTGTATCCTTGAACACACAGAGCTCTGCCTGTCATGTGATCATGATTAAAGGTGTGTGCCACCACTACCCAGCTTCTGCTATGGCTTGCTATTAGCTCTCACCCCAAGGCAACTTTATTTATTAACATACAAATAAAATCACATTTCAGTACAAATAAAATATCACCATAATGTGGGCTTGGTGTCCGTGAACTCAATGCAGCTGTAATTATCTACAGAAGACCTGAACAAGACCACATCAAGGTCAGTCAGTATTCCAGTTGAAAACACTAACTAGACTCTGTGGGATACCCAATAAAGATTTTGTTAAAAAAAGAGAGAGGGGGTTGGGGATTTAGCTCAGTGGTAGAGCACTTGCCTAGCAAGCACAAGGCCCTGGGTTCGATCCTCAGCTCAGAGAGAGAGAGAGAGAGAGAGAGAGAGAGAGAGAGAGAGAGAGAGAACATGAAGGGAGGGAGAGGTTGGGGGTGGGGGATGTTGGAAGTGCCTGGCAGGTAGGAGACAGTAGTTAGGTGAATGTGATGACCAAAAAATTGTATATAAGTATGACACTGTCAAATAATAAGTTAAAAAATGATAGAATGAAGAAATAGATTTCTTATATAGAAAACATATGATTTAAAAAGACTATGATGTACTATTTATCGACTACCTTGTCCCTTGGCCTGCAGTCACCATCCAGGTATGGAACCTACTGTTATGGTTGCATTCTTATATGGACTTTATTTAAGCTGTCTTGCACAACATGAATTCTTTCCTTCTTTTTTTCTGGACGTATTTTTAGTCAGCTCATCATTCATGGGAAGCATTGTAAACAATGCCCCATTGTCTAGAGATTCTGCAAAGTTTTTACCCATTGAAGTGATGGCAGTTACTTGGACTTCTTCCAATTTGGGGCTATTTATGAACATTCCTACAATAAGTGCCCTTGTGCATTTTTCAGGTTATACCTACACTGGATTTCTCTCTTTTTTTATTCTTTGAGGATTTCATATGTGTAGACAATGAAATATGATTGTATCCACCACCACCCCACCCCCATCTTCTCCCTTCTGTTTGCTCGGGGATTTTTCTATGGAGTGTATTTATTATTGAGCCACGTACAAGTTTACAAACCAGTGAGGATCCCCAGATGCCAACATCAGAAAGCATGCTCCCACTGCTCCTCCAGTACTCAACAGTATGTTGGGGTTTTGTTTCTGTACAGTTGGAATAGTGCTGACCACCACTCTGATGAAGGCTTAGCAGGTACAGGAACTGCCCTATGTGAAGGGAATTTATGAAACATGGAGGTTATAGTGTAAGTAAAACTATTTAGATCTAAGAGTTTTGTTAGTGAATGTTTCTATTTGTTTAGATATTGGACTGCTTTTCTAACAATGATATTCTTTGTGGTGGATACAGTTTTGCCAAGTATATATTCTAGGATGTTTTGTCTAAATAATTTTCTGATCTATTAGCTCAGAAATGTTCCAATTGCTGTTCCCCTAACTTGTGACATCTGCCTGGTCCTTAGTGACTAATCCTTCTTATCTATGGCTCAAGGTTTCTGCTTTACTGTGTCTAATTCTGAGGAACAGTCACGGTCACTGGACTGATATCCCACCTTCATGTTTTATGTCCTTTATTATTTTTATTCTGGTCTTTTCTTCCACTATTACACTTACAAGTTTTTGTGGGTCTCAATTTTTGAGACAATGCCTGGCTCATTATTTTCAGACTTTTACTTTAAATGTAAAATTTCCTCTCTAAGGTGTATTTCAATTGCATGAGAAAATTGTGATGTATGGTGTTTTCATTACAATTCTACTCATTCTGTTTCCATTATAATTTCTACATTGGTTAGTGGGTCACTTAAAGGCATTTAATCTTTAAATGTGATTGGATTTACAGCATCTTTTCTGTTATTTCCTTACGATTCGACTGAATGGTTGTCAAAAACGAACAAAGAAAAAAATCACTCTTAGTAACTTGAACTTTTTGAAATATGCTGAGTATAGCTGTCCAGATGAGGAAATGTTTAATTATAGGCATACATTTCAGCAAGTCTTTCAAAAATCATGCCCTGCAGTAGAGGTCTGTTTCCTGTTGTTTCTCTCTTTCTTCTTTCTCCTCTCTACCTTCTTTCCTTCCCTCTGAGGGCATCAGTGCTGGGCTGACTGTGCTCTGGGCCACTCTTCTGTATCTCATCCTTAAGTCTCATCTTTTCTGTTTTCCCAGGGTGTTAGTAGTCAAAGTCCTCACAGAAGCAACTTCAGGAAGGAAGGGCTCACTTGGGGTCACTGCTTAATGGCCCAGTCTGTCATGGTGGGGAAGACACAGATGACAGCAGGCAACTTGCAATCCTCACTTCCTCATACCCTGGTGGAACAGGAAGTAGAGACCAGACAGGGCCCCACCATGAACTCCAAGCCCCACCCACAGTAACCTACTTCTTTCAAGGAGGTTCCACCTCCTGGAGATTCTGGACTTTCTCAAACATCAGCATCCACTGGGAGCATGAGCCTGTTGGGACATTTCACATTCAAAGCACAAGTCATGGGATGTGGCCAGAGCTCAGCAGACCCAGAAGCTGAGGATTGCTCCAGTGTATGTTGTTTAAGAAACTGACAAGTAGATTTCTACTCATTTAGCCCCATGATGGATGCCAAACAGGAATAATCCTGAGGCAGAAGACAGAGATGATGGGGAACCAAGACTATAGTTATATATTACTTGAGACTTCCTGGAAGGCCCCGTGCCTTAGAAGTTTGGTATTCAGTATGATGATATTAAAGGAAGGGCCAGTAACAAGTTCTCGGTAACTGGCAGTGTGCCTTAGCAGGGATTAAAGTAAGTTTTTAGAAACTCTGGTTGTACTCTTGGGCATATACCCAAAGGATGCTCAATCATACCTCAAGGACACTTGCTCAACTATTTTCATAGCAACATATCCATAATAGCCAGAACCTGGAAACAACCTAGATGCCTCTCAACCAAAGAATGGATAAAGAAAATGTGGTACCTTTACACAATAGAGTATTACTCAGCAGAAAAAAAATGATATCATGAAATTTGCAGGCAAATGGATGGAACTAGAAAAAAAATTCATCCTGAGTGAGGTAACACAGACTCAGAAAGACAAACACAGTATGTACTCACTCATAAGTGGATAGTAGATATAAATCAAAGGATAACTACAGCCCTATAGAAACTTAGGTAACAAGGAGGACCCTAAAGAGAGATGCATGGATCACCCTGGGAAAGGGAAATAGATGAGATTTCTTGGGTAAAATAGGGGAGGGGATGGAGGTTGGGGAAAAAATAAAAAGAGAAGAAACACTGGTTGTTCCTAGTAACTCTGGCTTTTCATCTTGTCCCTCTTCTTGCAGGATTTCTCACCATAGTGACACCATGCACCATAAGGTCTTGCCACTATGAAAAAAACGAAAACCTGTCAGTCCCATGAACTTGAATTTCCATAACTTTGAGCTAAATGCATGTCTTTTCTTCATATAGTTCCCTGTGAACGGCTTTTAAGAGTGCTGTGCCCATCTCAGTGTTATCACTGGAAGGAGGGCCCTGACTCTGCCTTAGGGTGTCTAATCTTACCTTTGTGTAGAGTGTTCTGATGCAAGTTGGATTTGGTACATCAGTTTGGTCCTCAGTATCCAATTAGAAGAGCCAGGAAAAACAATTATGTCTATAACCCAGCCCTGGAACAGTGGAGACAGGAGCATCCCTGGGGCTCACTGGGCAGCCAGTCCAGTCAAATTAGGTAGCACTGAGTTCAAAAGAAACTAAAGTGGAGATTGAGGAAATCACCCAACATGAACCTCTGGCCTTCATATACATATGCGCATACCTATAGGTATGCATAAACAAGATATATACACATATATACAAACACACAATTAAAACGTCAATATGGGGGGATTTCAAGCTCAGCCTCACTCTACTGGTGGCACTATGGAGCATGGGCCTTGGGCAGAGGATCTTCTGGATTGAAATAAGAGCTTGGAGAGGGTGATCTGAAAATGACCTCCTCTGGATGCATGGCTTCACCTCAGCTGCCCCTCATTTTGGTATTGTTGCTAAATTGTGCTGTGCATGGAGGAACCCCTCCCCCCACACACACAACTTATACCTTTGTTCTCTCTGAAGCTGCAGTAGGAAGGACCTGAAGTAAGACCCTTCCATGCAGAATGGCTCTCTCTCAGCCTAACACTGTGTGTACAGCTAGAGGTAGGGAGGTATCCAAAGGTCCTTACAGGTGCCAGACACTCTGAAGGGCTCTTGCCTGCTCTTAGCCAGTTCCAAAATCCCTCGTCCATCTCTGTCTTTCCCAGGACAGGAGCCTTAGCCTGGACTGCCTTTCTCTCCCATGCTTATACTTCTTATAAGACTCTAGCTCTCCTGCTTTGTAGTGGTGTGGGATGAAGCAAGATAAATCCCTTCTTCTCCCCTTCCTCCTCCTCCTCCTCCTCCTCCTCCTCCTCCTCCTCCTCCTCCTCCTCCTCCTCCTCCTCCTCCTTCTTCTTCTTCTTCTTCTTCTTCTTCTTCTTCTTCTTCTCTCCTGTGCCTATAAAGAAACAGATATGCTCACAGGAACGGTTCCTTCTGAGTAATAATTTGGGTGCAAGAGGCACCCTGTCTGGATGTAGCAGAGAGTAGGTGCTGGATATGACTAAAAGAAACGCATGGTTCTGACAGCAACATCTAAAACAAAACCTAAGAAATTTGAAATGTGAGAGGCATTATTTTTCTGGAGGTAATCTCTGGAAAAAAAAATAATTCATTTGCAAGCCAAAGAAAAGGAAAAAAAAAAAACCTCCAAAATGATGGTATGCAATGAAGAAGCAGTAGTTAGGACTCTTCCTGGGAGATGATCCTTCATTATAAATATTTCAGGAGGTAAGGGGTCTGGCTTTACAAAGAGTACAGATAAATGCTCAAGGAAATGCATGAATATAACATCAGGCTGGGGTGAATACTTCACTCCACTCCAATGACACCATCTCACTTAGTCCCTGACTACCTCCCAGGCCCCCTCATGGGTCTCCATGACATCACCACCCCCAGGGACCTGCGTGCCATGTGTTTGCTGATTTTGTCACCACACAGTATGACCATGAAGCAAAGACACATGCTGACTCTCTTTCTGTGGGCACACTGACAGCCTGTGAGAAATGAATCTCTCTTCTACTTGCAGCTTAAAGGGCTTCTGTGAGGCTAGGGATGGTTTCTCACAAGTCCCTTTGATTTTAGCTGTCCCAGGCCAAGGTACCTCCAGGATCCTGGCTCTGCTCACAGGCCCCTCTTTTCTACTCCTCAACTCCTAATTAAGTTTCTAAGTCTTTGTTGTGACTGTAATTTCCTGCAGTACACTGAGGTAGCCATTCTGAGGAGATGGGTTATTTTTCTTCTACCACAAAATGACGGGAAGATTGAACTTGGCAATGGTGCTCAGGAAACAGATCCTATGAGGGCATCTGGTATGGAGGGAGGGGGCGGGGGCGGTAGGAACTCCAGAGGGGAGTGCCGGCCTGTGCACCTCTGATCCCTCACTTTACATCAGGATATGAGGGCATTTCACGGATACGTTACCAGGAACAGTAAGATCTCCTCCTCCTCCTTTCTTTCTTTCCTTCTCTCTCTTTCCCTCCCTGTTTTTTTTTTCTCTTTTTCTCTGTCCTTTAAAAAGTAACCATGGTGAACCCCCCCTCATCCACCCCACCCTTACAAGATCTGAAGGAACCAGGTGCATTTTCTCATTCAAATGTCATAACATAACAGGGGCACAAGTATGTCACTGTCATTTCACAGCTAGTGAGAGCCAACATGGGCGAGGCTCCTCAGGACAGTGCCATGCTGCAGTCCTTTCTCTCTAAGGCAAGAACCTATAAGTGAATGGAGAGCAAGCTGAAGGAATTTCCAAAGCAAACCTCCCTCTCCCTCTCTTCCTATCTATCTCCCTCTGTCTCTGTGTCTCTCTCTCTCCTGTTTTCCAAACAAAGACTCTTTACTATGCCTAAAGAAGACATTGCACATCCTTAAGTAGTCCTACATTAATTTAGGACCCTCAAGATGGAGTCTCACTCAGAAGGAGAGATGTAAGGTATATGGTGACCGACACTGGGGTATATAGTCACTCCTCAATAGTTTTCAGTTTACTTAAGGTAAGGAATAACAGAGCTCAGACCCCCCCCCCAAAAAAAAAAGTGCTCCAAGTATGGAGAAGTAAACGGGCAATGCAGCCTCATTGTCTTTACATCAGGAGGAATAAGATGGCCTCCCAACCAGGAAGATGGGGGGGATTGGAGCCAAGTCGGTCTCTCTTCTTGAAGTCTAAGAATTTGGACGAGCTGAAGATTTTTTTGTTTTGTTTTTCCAAGACAGGGTTTCTCTGTGTAGCCCTGGCTGTCCTGAAACTCACTCTGTAGACCAGGCTGGCCTCGAACTCTCAGAGATGCACCTGGCTCTGTCTCCTGAGTGCTGGGATCAAAGGTGTGCGCCACCACCGCCTGGTTTGAGCTGAAAATTTTAGTAGAAGATGCACACATGTTCTCCCTCCCTCCCTCCCTTCCTCCCTCCCTCTCTCCCTTCCTTACCTTCCCCTCCTCCCTCTCTGTTTGTTTGTGTTGGTAGGTACATGATACATGGGTGTGAGTCTGTATGTAGAGATCACCTCAACTATAGTTTCTTCGGTGCTTGTCTACCTTGTTTTTGTGCTTTCTTTGAGACAGGGTCTCTCACTGGCCTGGAACTCATCAATTAGGCTAGGCTGGACAGCCAGTGAACTCCAGAGATTCACTTATTTCTACCACCTAGGAACAGAGATTAAAAGTTCCTACCATGACACCCGGTGTCATATATGGGTGCTGAACTGAGATGCACACGTTCCACAAGAATTTTACAGACTGAGCCATTTCTTCAGATGTGCCTTCTCTAGTTTACACAGAGGTAAGTCATGCACATACTTTACCACTTGTTCTGAACTGGCCATACTTTCTTTCTCCATTTTACTTTAGAGTGAAAAGATTTTCTCTCTGTAAGCCACTTACTTCAGTGAGAAGCAAAAATGAGTCCATCAAAGGAGATGCAACCTTTGTCACAGATGTGCAAGCTGGAATCAACAGTTCTTGATAACATGATACATATTTAGACAGGCCCTAAAGCATGTGTTGGTAACTGGCTTCATCCTTGGTGACTCCAGAGGAAATACCTATGGTCTTAAAGGTTGAAGTACATCAATCCTGGCCTCATTCCTAACTATTATCCAGATATAGGGCTGAAGTATCACTGCCTCAGAGATTGTGACTCCCTTGGAGCCCTGGATCCAAAAATTCACAGAGCTACAGTAGTAGCCATTAGCCTTAAGGTCAAGTCATTTCTGGTGAGGTTACAAGTTATCTCTAAGAGTCAAAAGACATAAAAAATTTAGAAGGAATTTACCATATGATAAAGGGGAATATTTATGGCCCATCTGGAGCTGGCAGGTGCTGTGTTCTAATGTTGAGTTCACTCACTAGAAGCCTGGTGGTACTCAGGTTGGTGGTATTGAGAGGTGCTGGGACATAAGGGGTGGGAGACAGCAAAGGCCACCACCCATACTTCAACTCTCTGTCTTGCTGTGGGATCTCTTCTTTTCCCACAGCTCCCACAGCAATGGCAGCCCTTTGTTTGGAATAGCAGGGGACCACAGCCATTACTGGAACCAAGCTGCTTGAATGTTCACTCTTCAAAGCTCTCAGCTAAACAAATGTCTTTTCCTTATCACGTTACCCAGACCAGTATCCCACAATATTATCATCAAACACACTACTAAAGTGGAGTACCAGAAACTGTGTCTCTACAGTAAAGTTGAGCTATTGACAAAAATTGGTCTTCCCCTTTTCCTACTTGCTGTGAGGTGAGGTTGAACATGTCTATATTTTTATTTTCTTCAGTCTAAGGCTACATACAGTGCCTGTTTTGTGGGATTATTGAGGAATGGAATGAAAGAAACATGCACGGCATTCGTCTGTGGTGGAGTCAATAGGAGAGACAAGAATGATGTGTTGGGGTTTCTATGAGATAGTAACGGTTCAGTCTTGCCAACCCATATATATGGACCAAACAACAGATTTCAGCCCCCAAAGGAGTTAATTCTGACAACAGATGTGGCCTCCATTAGCGTACTGCTCACCTTGGTTAAGCATGTGTTCAATTGCACACAGAAATGAGTACCCAAGGCACGTGTGACACAAAATGTATGCATTCGATAATTGTGCAATGTCTCTGCTGTTGTGATGGGATGTCCTGAGGAGAGCAATTGAAGGGAAGAGGGGCTTGTCTTGGCTCATACTTCTAGAGTGGATAGTGTCTGTCAAAGATGACTTGGTGGCAGGGGTACAAGGAAAGCCATCACGCTCCACCAGCAGCCCTGAGGCAGAGAGGAAACAGCAAGTGGGACAAGGCTGCAAACCCTCAAACCCACACTCAACAACCCACTTTTTCCAGCAAGACTTCGTTTCTAAAAGGTTCCATAACCTTCCAGAACACTGCCACTAGCTGGAGACCAGACGTTCAAACACACGAGCCTGTGGGGCACATTTCACAGTTGAACCACAACAGCCACAAAGCTTTGAGTCTCGGTGTCTTCCAATATCTGAGGAGTTACTTCATCCATGGCTCCTTCTATTGCCCACAAGAACCTAAGACATATAAAAAACAAATGGTTCTCTAAGGTCCTGTTACTGATGCCTGGTCTCAGATCTCTCTCACCGAAGGATGCTGTGCTTGTTCTAGCCTTGAACTTACAGAATGTTAAAGCTCTTATGTCAGAGAAATACTATTTATGCATCTGGTAATCTCATGAAATCCAGTTTGCAGCTGGCCACTCAGACTAAATTCTGATCCAAAGCACAGAGCACCGTGGAAAGACAGCTTAGGGCCAGCAGACAGCAGACAGCCCCTGTTCAGTGTGCTCCAGTCAGCCGCATGAAGGAGACCGACTTCATCTTGGGGGTCTTGAACCTCTGCAGGGTTTGAATGAGGCTTGTCTTTGGAGAAGGCTTGTCTGGTTACAGAAGTGAGACTGACCAGAGTGGTACAAGGTGAACACACAAGACTGAGTGAAAGCTGGTTTCTGAATTCCAGTTGACAGGTGAGGATGAGTGGGGAAAGTTTCTGCTGATTCGAAGAGAACTTGACAAATGGGGTCTTTTGAACAGAGTCAGCAGGGCTGGGCAGTTAAGCCCCAGTTAGGGATAAAAGAACAGGGAGTGATGTCCATCATGTGTAAATGCCAAGTCAATGCTTCCTGTGGTTCTGTGGAGTCTCAATACTCCAGCCTGGCAAGTGGCAAAGTCTCTTCTTTGTTGGCGGGTACTTGGGAGAGCCAGCTTGTGGGTATAGTTGGACAGCCCCACGTGCAGCAACCCTCTACTGGATCAGTTCTTCAGCTCAATCCAAGTTAAAAGTACAAAATACAGAGACTCCTGAGATCACAAGGCATTGCTTCTGTTTCCACAGGCAGTGGCCCAACAAAGATACCATCCCCCTTGTTCATCTCAGATGCCAAATTGCTGTGGGATGTCTTTCTGTACATTGTGAATATATGATGTTCCCATTGGTTAATAAATAAGCTGCCGGGGTTGGGGATTTAGCTCAGTGGTAGCGTGCTTGCCTAGCAAGCACAAGGCCCTGGGTTCAGTTCTCAGCTGTGGCAAAAAAAAAAAAAAAAAAAAAAAAAAAGCTGCTTTGGCCTATGGCAAGGCAACTTAGAGGCAGGCAGGAAATCCATGAAGAGAGACAGGAAAGAGAAAGGCGGAGTCAAGAGAGATGCCTGTCAGCTGGCTGCCCAAGGAGACCGGTAAAGCCACAGAACGCTTGGCAAAACATAGATCAATAGAAATGGGTTAATGTAAGATATAAGAGGTAGCTAGCAAGAGGCCTGCCATAGGCCATACAGTTTGTAAATAATATTAAGCCTCTGAATGATTATTTTATAAGTGGCTGAGGGACCACAGGGCTGGATGGGACCTGAGCAACCTTCTAGCTATATTGAATGTCTTAGACCAGGGAAGTATCTCAGAATGTGCTTCAAGACCTTTGGTAAGGATGCATAACCAAGGATAGTGCCAAATGCTTAGAACCAGAACTCTGAAAGCAGAGGCAGGAGGGTGTGGTGTCTGGGCCAGCCTGGACTATAGAATGAGACACTGCCTCAAAAGCATCAAAATAAATAAACAAAAAAGGGGGAAGGTAGGTTTGGATTCACATGTGACAATGTTTTTTAAAACTGTTTGAGCTCCTGGAATAATGAGACATTTTAAAGAAGACAGACTCCTGGAAATGTGACTCTAGCCTCTACACTTTACTTTCCCTTCCTCCCAGCAAACACATGCACAGAATACACATAAACATTTTACCTCTGCATTTCCCAAGCTAGCCCACTGTGGATTTAAATTGAGAAATTGCCGTGTAGCTATCTATGTATTCAGGGTCCTAAAACAATTACTTCTCCTGGCTTTGAGGCGACCTAAATGGATTAAACAGCACTTTAAAAATGTAAGGAAGAGCCATCAAGGAGCCAAGAGCTAAGCAAAGGATCAGGGAAGTTTCTGGTAAGCCAAGCTGTCAGATGTGTCCTGAACTGAAAGGATCCTTTATTATGCATACAGCACTATGGGAGTTTTTGTGTTCTCTGGGTATTGTCAAGACCCACTGCTCTGCTGAACAGACTACATTATGAGAATTAAGGTAGATGTGTATTTATAGATTGTATTGATCTCTCTGTTTTGTTTCAAGCCAATCCTGATTTCTACCACATGGTGAGGAGAGCTACATTGGACCTCTATTTTTTATTAAGCTCCATTATTGCTGTGACCAAATATCTAAGGAGAAGTAATTTAAGAAAGGAAGGAACACTGCTGGCTCATAGTTCAGGGGATATGGTTCAAGTCGATCATTACAAGAAGGAATAGCAGAAGGAGTGGCTGGGGGATGTGGAGACAGGAGTATGAGGCTGCTTGTTCACATTTTAGCAGAACAGGAAACATATCAGAGGGGAAGCAGGATCAGGCTATAAGACCTCAAGGCTTGATGATATCCAGTGTCCATCTTCATTCCTCCAAAACAGTGGCACCAGCTGGGGACCACAGGAGCCTGTGGGGGACATTCTGTACACAAAAAGCTCATTTTAATTCTAAGGAAGAGGCAGAGCAGATCACAAATATGGTTCTGAGGGTGTTGCCATTCAGAGATTTACCCATGGAATGGAAGTAGGGTGTTCACTATGGTTCAAGAAGAAAATGTGCCTCAGCTTTGACTTCAAGGTCCAGGTTCACAGCCAGCCTCCAAGCTTGCTCATCTGGTTAACCCTCGCATTGCCAGGCTCTTCTGTGTGAAACACAAAGGTAGCCACAGTATCATCCACTTCTCCCTTTGGCTATAGAAATGGGTGAGTGTGAGTCAGCAGCCCTCAAGAGAGATGTGGGGTCTTCCAAATGGACCTCATTTCTTTGTTCTTTGTGCAGTGACAGTGTCATGAGCCGCTAGGCAATGCACCCTGCCTAGAAACAGCAGTTCCCTTAATTCAGCTCACGTAATCTTGTGCCAGTAATGCCAAAAGGTGTTTCCCACTCACCTATTCTTGTTAGAGGAAAATTAATTCCAGTAATTATGAATAAAGTCTCCATGGATAAATTCATCATGTTTCCCTTGCCTTTTATCTCATTGTTATGACAAATTTAAAGAGATGGACTTTGCACATCCCCTCCCCAAGCCTCCAGAGACCATTGCAAAAGAGAGGGTGGAAAGATTGTAAAAGCCAGAGATTGGAAACAATCAGAGCAGAGCAGCATCTTCTGGACACTGCAGGCCCACTGCACTCATGAGTTCACAGCAGCTGTGGTTCCCTGTGCAAGATCGAACTAGTTGACATTCCTGCATGGGAGAGGAGGGGCTCATGAGCCCCACTTTTAGCTGAGGAACTACTGACAGTGGATGGTTTCTCTAGGAGGGTGAGTTTTCTTTAACATTGTGGTATATGGTAGGTCAATGACTCCAGTCGATGACCCCCCACCCAGGGGTATATGGGCAGCAATTGGAGTCAATGAATTATTGACAGACAGAGACAGAGGGAGATAGAGAGATTGAGATGGGCTTAGTCAGCAATTCATTGGCCTTTTCTGGTTTATGCTCAATGTAGGCTGCATTGGAGTGTCAGAGGTAAGGAATCCCCACAGGAACCCTCAACTTTCTGATAGGTCAAGCTCATATGTAATACTGACCCACATTGCTCTCCTTTCTACTCCTTGGCTCATTAAAATCTCCACGATTTGCCCATTCAACACCCTTGACGGCCAGATTAGGACTAAGGTCATGTCTGCAAACCACTTGAACTCCTCCGATAGATGTTTCCTCCTGAACCTTGGTTTACAGACCTTGAGAGAACTCAGCAATGGACAGTGAGTTCTAAACACAGTCATTGTGAGTTGGACAACAGCCCCTGCATAAAATAAAAAAGGTTTTCTCTCACATCTCATTAGTATCTTCAAATATTTGCATAACCAAGTTCATTTTATGTTGATCACCTCAACTTCAATATCATAACTGTTCATTTATTTCAATGATTTTACTAATATTTCTGAGTAATGCAGACACCATATATTTCATGACTCAAAAATCAAGACAATAATTAACAGACAGTGTTGTATTTGGATACAGTTATGGATGGATAGGTGATAGATAGATAGATAGATAGATAGATAGATAGATAGGAGTGAGGCATAGATACAGGATGAGGTATACATCTGGCTGTGGATAGAACACTAGAGTGGAGGTATAAATGCTTGAAAACCGACTTCAAAACATAAAAGAAAATCTACTGAAGCATCATATGAAGTCAATGTCTAGTGGGCAATTGGTCTTGAATCTTTAATTTATTAAAAGAAAATAAAAATATGCAAGCAAGCTAAATACAGAGTAGTGGGAAACACGCTTGGATGGCAAGACCATAAAGAAAAGCAAGAAAATGATTTCATGAAAGCCTGAGGATTGTGACAATGGTGGGTGACCCTTCATCTATATGCCACATCATTGGCCTTGCCTGAGCCACTGTGTGGTGCAAACACTTGAGGACTGTGACAATGGCAGGTGACCCTTAATCTGTAGGCCACAGCATTGGCCTTGCCTGAGCCACTGTGTGGTGCAAACACTTAGCATTCATGGCAGTGATTGTGCTTCATTTATACTCATTTTTCCCCTCAAAATCTGATTTTACATAAAGCTTAGAGCAGTCTAGGAGCAAGAGCCTTCCTGTGAGCACATGTGCAGGTGAGCTCTGATTTCAGCTGCCCCCAGTTGCTTTCCTGCTCACCCACTGAAGTAGGCACCAGTCATGCAGGGGACAGAGCTTGATTATCTGGCTTTTGGAGACCAGTGGAGTTTGACTGAGAGAGGGGCTTACAGCAGTGACCATTACAGCATGACCAAGAACAGGAGGGGGATTGCGAATGACCTCAGGGCTGTAAAGACCATTGTGGTTAGGTCACCAGGCAGCCTGGTCGAATAGGGCTCCGGAAGAGAAGAGAGAATTAAAAGCCTTTATTGGTATCCATTGTGCAGACCAAATTGCTACAGGGTGTAAAGTGAGGAGAGGGATTGGAGGGAGGTTGTATTTCTTTCAAAGGAACATTTCACTGAGCAGTGTAATTTATGGAATCACAAACAGTAACAAGGGCAAAATAATATACGTCAAATAAAGTGAGCATTAATTATCAAAGGCATGCAAAGATTTGCCTGTGAAGCAATTACTCTGGCTGTTAGAAGGGTGTGCATGTGTGTGAGTGTGAGTGTGTGTGTGGTGTGTGTGTATGTGTGTGTGAGACAGAAAGAGAGAGGGAGGGAGACACAGACACAGACACAGACAGAGAGCATGCCTGTGAACTCAAAGAGGGAGCAAAGAAGGCATGGGACAACCTTCCAGTTCTATTTGCAAGATGGTCTGTCCTACAGTAAGAACAGAATCAGAAAATTGTGTGTGAGGATCCAATGAGGATCCTCAATGCAGAGGAGAAGAGCAAGGTAAGGAAAGCTGATCCCCAAAGAATGTCCCCCTGTGAAAGAAGCCACCCCAAGGATGACAGACAGCCAAGAGCCAGGAAAGACATCATAGAAAAATCCCGACCTCATCTAGTGACACTGATAGATAGTAACCAATGGCAAGGACTGGGTACAATGTGACAAGGCACACCTGGGCAATTGAAAAAGGTTGTTTCCCAAGGCCACCTTCTGCAAAGAGCCTGCAGAGCACAGTGCTTAGGGACCTGCTGGTAATTGGCTCTGCTAATTGCCACTGGCTTAGTAAGAGTTTTCATAATTCAATTTTTGTTTAATGACTAAATAGAATTTACCAGACCACAGTGATTATTGACTACTTCAAGTTCTGTTTGATTATCAAATTTAAATAGATAACCATTGTTTAAGTAGGTGGGAATAGAAACGTGTCTGTATGCTGGACTGCAGGAAATAACACTTTTTGTTTTAGCTGTGTAAGGAACTACATTATGATCGGCAAAACTAGCAAAATTATGGATGTGAAAGCCATGAAATATAAGAAGAAAGGAAAACAGCACACCAGCCTTTCTTGTTCATGTGTACAGGCTCCCAGCTGCGTTCACAGTGAGAGGAAGGGAAAAATGAAAAGGTATTGGGTTTCTGCCAGAGGAGTAAATGGAATCTCCATATTCCATTTATTGCCAGAGCCAGCTTGAACTCTATTCATAAGGTATTTAGTTAATGCAAAGAAAACGACTAAGCTCTGCTTCAGATGAGTCACTGTGGGAGTGATGGGACAGAGTGTTAAAACTGTCCAACTCCCCTGCTTGGTCTACAGACAGCCTGTTAGGACCAACCTGTGAAGGACCTCCATTCATTCTCCCTCTCTTTCTATTTTAGGGACACCAGACGCCACCTCCCCCTTGTTCCCATTGTTTCTTAGAGATCTCTGCAGAGGAAATACCCAGGGACACATTCCCTTGACTTCCTTCTCCCGCTGTCCAGCTGGAATCCTGAATCCAATTATAAACCTATTAAAATGTATATAAATGACTGAAACTGTAGCTTGCCTATCCAGATCCCAGCCAGTTCCCTTTGCTTCTAGAAGAAAGCATCAGCAGCAGGCCATGGGCAATGAAATCTTAGATAAATCATCGTTTTAAAAATCGAGTTTCAATGTATACAATGATGTTTCCTTAGTGGCAGTCTACCATAGCCTCTAGTTTCATTTTAAATAAAGGTTCTTGAATTTCAAATTTATCCATCTCTAGCCACATGGGAGACTCAGCAAGCTACTCTTGTTTGTGATACAAGAATGATGTAACCACAAATTTGTCAGAGCAGGTCAGGGCATATAAAAGACAGCTATTAAGGCCAAGTTGCTGTTTACAGACATGCTTAAATGCTTCCAGGACAGTTAAAATATAAAATTAAATTATAAAATGTTTTCTACAAGATGAACTCTTTCTCAAATATTTTTCTAGATTCTTCACAAGTAATTCTATTCTTCTATCTGTTCAAATAAATATCCTTGTATCCCATTCAAGAACATCAGAACACAAGCTTTCCTTGGTTCTGAAAATTTTTTAAAGGCACATTCTATCATGGCGGGAAGAGAGATTCGTGAAGTCACCTCTCCCCAAGCAAGGATTTATAGGAAGTTGATGACTGTGGGGTGAGGAAGAGACAGTTTAGTAGTATAGCCACTGGTGAGGTGTAAACAAACCTTCACCAATATTCATGTATGCAAGCCTGTAGGCAGAAGTTTTCCTCTTCTGGCAGCTGCTTCCCAAATAACCAACACAAAAAAAACTTAATATTAATTGTAAATGCTCTGTAGATAGCTCAGGCTTGTTACTAGCTAACTCTGACATTTAAATTAACCCATATTTTTTAATCTATACTTTGCCATCTGGATTGGCACCTTTTCTCAGTATGGCCTGTCCATCTTGCTTCTTTCTATACCTCCTTTTGACTGTTCTGACTCTGCCCTTCTTTCTCTCAGCAACCTGTTTGATTGCCCCACCTATACTTTTTGTCTGGCTATGGGCCAATCAGCATTTAATTAAGCAAATTTGAGTGACAGATCTTTACAGTGTGCAAAAAGGATTATTCCACAGTACAACAAAACTGTAACAAAACTCAATGAGCTACCCCGGCCCCTCCAAAAAAGACAAGAAAATAAAAGAGGAACTAGTTGAGAAGAGGAAGGGAGCCAGCAGGAGTACAGGGGGGACAAGAGAAGGTGAGAGGGTGAATAGGATCAAAACGCATTAAATAAATAGACACATGGCAGATCTCTGAGTGTGAGGCCAGCCCGGTCTACAGATCGAGTTCCAGGAAAGACAAATCAATAAATAAACCTTAAAGTCACATTTCACTCTTGTAACTGTTTCTGCTTAAAACAAGAAAAAATGCAATGAATCAGAGGAAAGACACGTGCCTAGAAAGACAGAACAGTAGAGCTAAGGAGGTCCTGTGTACCCCTCCTCACTGGGAGATGGGTGGGTGGGGCACATGAGCGGAGCTAATGAAATTGCTGGATATAACCCAGAAAAACATTCCAGAGCATAGAGACCATTCGCATCTCAGAATGAATGTGTGAGAAGATGCTGTGTTTGAAGTATGAGTGAGTGAAATATGTAAATACTGAAGAGTCAATGAGTATTGTCCATAAAGATTATTTATAGTCAGAGTTTTGTCATTTGTGTGAGAAATCCCATTCAGTGAGTATTGCCCAGCCCCACTCTGGAAATCAGCAGCCTTCTGGGTACCTGGGAGTAGTGAGTACATGCAGAGACCACAGAACCAGGCTTTCAGTGAAGTGTTCCTGAGACCTCACAGATGCAGGAAGAGAAATGTATGGTGCAGCAGGAAGTTGGGCCAAGTTAAAAATCATTCAAATCATAGATTATAAAGTGGTCTCATCCCTCTGACCAATAGGGATTACCTGATAAGAAACCACTTTAGACGGGCCCTTTGACAGCTCACAGTTCTAGGGTACAATCAGTGATCTTGGGGAAGTCATGGAAGCAGAAGTGTGAGGCAGCTGGTCATACTGTTTCCACAATGCAGGGACTAGATGGTCTGGGTGCTGGTGCTCAGCCCAGTTCCTTTTTAAAAATTGCATTTATTTGATGTGTGTGTGTGTGTGTGTGTGTGTGTGTGTGTGTGTGTGTGTGTGCGCGCGCACACATGCGTGCGTGAGCCACAGCATGTGCATGAAGGTCAGAGGACAATACAAAGAATGAATCTTTTCTCTCCTTTCACAATATGGGCCCCAGGGATTGAACTCAGGACATCAGGTTTAGCAAGTGTCTTTGCCTATTGAGCCAACTAGAATGACCAGGTTCCTCCTCCTCCTTTTTGAGACAGAGAGTCTCACTCTGTAGCTGACTGGCCTGGAAATCCTATGTAGACCAAACTGGCTTTGAACTCACAGACTGCCTCTGCCTTCCCCTGCTGGGATTGAAGGCTTGTCTCAGCATGTCTTACAAGGTTGTCCTTCTTACTCAGTCTTGATTCCCAGCCCACGTAACTGGGCTGCCCACATTTCGGGCAGAAATTCCTACTTCAGGTGGGCTAATCTCTGCCAGACATGCCTAGAGATTTGTTCCCATGGTGATTCCAAATCCCATAAAGTTGACAATGAAATTTGACCACCACACTTCCTCTTCCTCCGGATGAATGACATGTGTTCAAATTTCCCAGTGCACTCTGACCTGTGTTCACCAGGAAACCAACGGGGGAAACATTTGCTTTTTCTACAAGTGTGAAATCTGCCCCTTATAAATCACCTTACACCATCACCAGGATTTATACTGCAGCTATTTATGTTAATACTTTATCATTAAATTACGAGATCATTAAAATCAGAGTTCATAATCTGGTCCCTGCATACATTAAATGCACAACCTTCTTGAAAAGTCCCAGAATTGAAAATTATGGTCCGTTTAAAGCACATTACAGTCACAAAATGTCACAGGAGTATGTCCGGTCTTAGTCAGGAAGCTACACTAGATGAATGGCTGTAATTATAATTTTTATTAATTCATTAAGTTTTATTATCTGACAATTGCATACACATACATGCATTTTGGCCAAATCCACCCACATCTTCTCACTTCCAATTAATTCCACCTCTATCTCTGGACCACTTTTTTCCTCCCAAATCCATGTGCTCTTTTTTTAAACCTACTGAGTTCTCATAGTGCTGCCTGAGTTTGGGGTGGATATAAGGTCTCTTGGGGGACTGCACCCCTGATCCATGCTGGGATTTTTGGTGATTTGATCTTGTTATATAGTTATGACTGCAGTGAGTTCACTAGTGAAGTAGTTCCATCATGTCACTATAAAGATGGTTTTACTGCAGACATCTACCATTTCTGACCCTTACAATCTTCCTGATCCCTGAGTCTTGGTGGAAGAATATGCTATAAATGTTCCATTTCAAATTTTATACTCCATGGTTTCTTATGCTTTTTGACTGGTCATGGATCTCTGTATTAATCAACCTTTACTGCATAAAGGAACACCTCTGTTGTGGGTTAAGACATTCATTATTTATGGGTATGACTATAAGTCATTAGGAGTCAGGTTAAATCCATGTCCCTTTAGCAGACTGATAGTAGATTTTCCCTTAGGGTATGTGACCTGTCTAGCCACAGGTTCTTGTCCTAACAGTGCCAAGTATGGGTTAACTCTCATTGGAAAGTTATTGGTTACTTCCATGACATTTGTGTCCACATTGCACCGATGGCCATTGCTTGTTGGGACCGTTGGTATTGTAGCTCATGGGATTCACTGCTAGGTGAGACAGTTAATTGCTTTTCTCAACTACTATGCAGAATTATAAAATATAGCCAGCAAGGATGAAGCTTCAAGGTCACTATCCACTCCATTTCTTCATGTTCAATGACTCAAGTATGTGATGTCTTCAGCAATAAAATCTTACCATCCAGTTCTACAGGGTAACCAAAAGAAATAGCAATCAACTGTGATATTGTTGGCATGTCTATAATATTCCACTCACAGAGGTAGCCCACACCTGGCATGATCCCTCCTCCATTCTAGGGTGTGGTGGCTTAAATGTCCCCCATCCTCTCAAGCATTTGAACACTTGGTCCCCAGTTTGGGTTATTGCTTGGAGTGTTTAAGAAGTATGGCCTTGCTGAAGGAAGTATGTTGCTGGAGGCATGGCTTTCTACTTCTTGGCAACCATGAAGTGAGCAGCTTGAAGTTTCCCACCTTCCCACCATGAGTTTCTGACCTATAGCCCAGAGCATGATGGGTAACTATTGACTGAAACCCCTGGAACGACAAACCAGGATAAACCTTTACTTGTGGAATGTGTTCTTCCCAAGGGTTTTGTCACAGTGACAAAAAACAAACAAACAAAAAAACAAAAAACAAAACAAAACAAAAACAACCAACCAACAGAGCTACTGCAGCATGCAGGTCCAAGTGAGCTCATGAGATGTCACATAGTCTCACTTTTTCAACAAATATAATTATTTATTAACAAGGTTTGAGCTGAGGAAAGGGGACAAGAAGGTCCTTTCCTCCTTCAAAGTCAGGCTTTAGGGACTTGACAGTTGTAGAAAAAGAATGAGGAGATGCATGTAGCACATTCTTAAAAACATAGAGCATGTGGTGGTTTGAATAGGAACGGCCCCCATAGACTCATATATTTGAATGCTTAGTCATCAGGAAATGGTAAGACTTAGGATTGGGGGTGTGGCCTTGGTGGAGTAGGTGTGGCTTTGTTGGAGTAGGTGTAACCTTGGTGAAGTAGGTGTGGTCTTGTTGGAGTAGGTGTGTAGCTAGAGTTTTCTTGTCTGGCACACGGTCAGGACAAATCTCTCCACACGGTCAGGACAAATCTCTCTCACCCAGAGACTTATATTACTTATAAACTGTATGGCCATGGCAGGCTTCTTGCTAACTGTTCTTATATCTTAAAATAACCCATTTCTATTAATCTATAAGTTTCCACGTGGCTCGTGGCTTACCAGTATCTTACATGGCAGGGGCTGGCAGCAGCCCCTCTGACTCAGCCTTCCTGTTCCCAGATTTCTCTTCTCTACTTGTCCCACCTATACTTCCTGTCTGGCTACTGGCCAATCAGCATTTTATTTATACAGAGTGATATCCACACATAGGTGTGGTCTTGGTGGAGTAGGTGTGGCCTTGTTAGAGGAAGTGTGTCACTGGGGATGGGCTTTGGGTTTTCCGACAGGTAGGCCTGGCATATCTTTCTCTTCCTGTGGATCCAGATGTAGAACTCTCAACTACCTCTCCAGCACCATGTCTGCCTGCACGCCACATGTTTCCTGGTATGAAGATAAGGGATGAAGTCTCTGAACTGTAAACTAGACCCAATTAATGGCTTTCCTTTATAAGAATTGTCATGGTCATGATGTCTCTTCACAGTAATATAACACTAAACTGAGACAGGCTCTGAATGGGAGGTGGATGTTTGAATTAGGGAGATTTCAGCAGAGAAAAATGGACAAGATTCAGCAATGCAGAGAGGACTTCTCCCATCTTCAGAATGACTAGGAAACTCATCTGATGCAGGAGGTGTGAGTGTCAGGTCTTGGTTTCCTGTGACTCCTTGAGGATGAGAGCAGAGTCAGGCGGAAGCCATGTTCCCATCTACCTCCAATGGGAGCTTTTTCCAGAACCAGCTGAACATCTCTATGGCTGCACAGGGAAGGGCCTATCCTCTCTCCATCTTCCTCAGGCTGACCTCAAGGTACTGAAATTAGCGAGTATGAATATGGAAATCTGTGAGAACTCATGTAAAAGGTGCTTCACTGTGTTTAAGAGGGCATGCATGCATCCTCAAAGTAACAGAAAAACAAGTAAAGAATGGAAAAACAGAAACTTAAGAGTAGCATCCAAATTTTGAAATTAAGATTTCAGGGGTGCAGCAGATCCCCACAATTCAATGAGTACATACAAGTTTGTGAATGATGTTTTTAGATCACAGCATACTTACTATAGTAAAAATGTTGGACATTCAGCCTTCCTGATCAGCAAAACACAGATGTGCACCTAAAAAAATAATCTAATAATGAAATCGTCTGAATTCTGTGCAGATGTATACTTAAGACTGTGAAGCTCTGCAAACACACTCTCCTTCCTTGTGATTGAAGGGACTTGATCCTGTAGTATACAACATGAAACTGTAATTAAGTGAAATGTAGAGATTATGAAAATTAAGTGTGATATAGGGCAGGACAGCCTAGAGAGAGCCCCATGTAGACTATGTCTCAATCTTGAAGAGAATGACATTGTCATGAAGTCAGCAAACAGCAATCACCTTGCTGTATTATTTTTACTTTTGTGTCCCTGAGACCAAAATACCTGCAAGAACAGTTAGAAGGCAGTGTCTTAGTTACTTTTTCTATCACCATGGTAAGCCATCAAGACATCAAACTATAGAAGAAAGGAATTATTGGTGGCTTGCAGTTTCAGAGGGTGAGTCCCTGCTTAGCAGGGTGGGAAGCATGGCAGCAGGTGGGCATGCATGGCACTGGAAGCTTCCATCCTAATCTGTGAGCAGAAGGTGGAGAGAAAAAGAAAGGGCTGGGTACAACCTAGGAATGGCATGGGCTTTTGAAATCTCAAAGCCCATCCCCAGTGACACACTTATGCAAAGCCACACCTCCTAATCCTTCCCAAATGGTTCCAGAAACTGGAGACCAAGCATTCAAATAGATGTGGCTCTGGAGGCCATTCTTATACAAACCAACAAACCAACACAAGGATGATCTACTTGCTCACATTTCTGAGAGTTCGGTTCCCATCGCTCAGCTCCACTGATTCTGGTGTGGGGGAGGCAGAAGTTCAGCATTGTGAAGCCTATGAAAAAGAGGCTTTCATCTGATAATGAACAGAAAATGATGGGGGAGCAGCCATAACTTCCAAAGGCTGGACCCTGGTGACCTACTTCCTCTAATGCTTTCACCATATTCTACAGTGGTGCCACCAGCTGGGACCAAGCATCTAGCTTGCCTGTGTTAGGCATTTCATGTTCAAACCATAACACCACCCTGTTTGCGCTTTGACTCTTCAATGAACCTCTATGAGGAGAATTTAATTAAACCAAAAGTGAAACTGAAAATCGGTCAGACAGACAGGTGTAGTTTTAACCTGAACCTGAGAAGACCTGGCTTATAGCAATCAATCTCCATTTCATCACCAGTCTCTACAGTAGGAACCCTGCTGTGCAGCTTTCTCTGTCTACCCAGTATTGTTCAGAGGTTCAAATAACAAAGTACACATGGAAGTTTCACAAGCTCAGGTGTGACTGGCTGGTGTATTGGGACAAATTCCCTGGTTTGGATGCATACTTAATTAAAAAATAAAAACGGTGGAGCTTGGAGGATGGCTCAGTGTGTAAACTGTTTGCCACTCAAACCTGGTAAACTGACATTGGATCTGCAGAATCCCCATCAAAGATGGTAGCAGCATTGTACATATCTCCCTACAGGAGAGGGGTGGTGAGAAGCTCCCCAGCTAGCAGCTAGTGTGACATGCTGAGGGGCAGATAATGAGAGAGACTCTGTCTCTAGGAAAGCAGAGGTCACCAACACCTGAGGGTCACACTCACAGGCGCGCGCGCACGCACACACACACACACACACACACACACACACACACACACACTGTAGTGAATAGAGAGTGGCCCCATTACTGTCATTGGCCCAGACCACAGGTGCCTTGTTGTCTTTGAAATGGGGACATGAGGGAAAAGGGTCTACATCACAGGCTTTTCTTCTGCTGTGTCCTTTTCTAAGCTCCGACTCGGAATAAGTGCTTTCAACACCTAGTTCTCAAACACACACACACACACACACACACACACACACACACACACACACCCCGCATCTTCACTAAGCTTTCCCCTCCCCACAACACACAGCACAAGGAAGGGGCCTGCATGGGCCTTCAGAGGTCAGAGGTGGCCACAATTCACAGCTGTGCCGGTTCTCAGGAATTCCTGGTTCAGGGACTCATCTTCCTACTGTTCTCGGTACTGAACGTGAAGAGCACTTATCATTTAAAAACAATTAGTTTAAGGTGTTCATTTGGATTAAAGTACCTAGAGTATAATTCGATTGCATTTCAATTATATTTCAATTCTAAATCTTTCCATTATAAACTACAGAGACTGTGTAATTCCAGCAACACTGCCTCCAGCAATGGGGGAAGGCCAGAGGCAGCTGTGACAGGCAATGGGAGAGCCCAGCAGTCCTGACTTCCACAGCCTTCTGCTTGACCCCCTCCTCTCAAGCTCTGGGCTGCATTTCCACCAACCGCTGTCAAGTTTGTTTTCAGAAAATCCCATTTGATGTGGAGCAGTGTGCATGTCGCTACTTAGCCCCCGACAGTCTATCCTGTGGCTGTTACCTGTATACATTTTCAAGGCAGGCAAATATTTACACTAACCTCCAAAGTCTTCACCCCTCACCTTTTCTGTAGCTTTTGCCAAACCTTTTTATGTCCACACAAGTAATGGATCCTTTTAGACTTGGCATCTTCAACTCTTATTTACACTTTTGGGGGGTTGATTTGTAGCAGGTATTACAATGTTTGGAACAAGGGCACTGGGGCTTGTGGACCTGCCCTGCCCCCTCTCAAGCCTGAGGTGTGTGGGGGTGGGCGGCGGCGTTTAAACAGTTCCCAAAGCCAGGCTGACAAAGACACAGAAACTGAACCTCGCTGTACAAAAGGGCCTCCAGAGGTGGTTAACACCTTCTCCTACCCCACAAGCTCCCAGCACAAAACACAAGTCCCTCTCTAAACTACATCACTCACACTGCTAGGGCAATCCCAACTGCGCCATGTTCGTGGCTTCATTTCCTCCTGAGCAAGGCCTATTGTTAATGGTCTCGTTTAACTCTCACGGAGACTTTCTTCCCTGCCCTTCCAGGGAGCCTGCCTCTAGCATCTGCCTCCTGCCTATAAGGACCCGGCCTCTTGATTTGGCCGGTCATAAAAGCTCTCGCCCAACTCCGGGGGGAAATCACTGGATTATACAACTCTATCTGGAAGTGGCCTCTGAAGAAAACGCATCGGGGACAATATATACAGGGACCAAATCAGCCCCTGACCCCTGGTAACTTTCTCCACATAACACTCGTCATCGAACATCAACTCCCAGCATGCACCGGGCTGCACTCCGTGTGTAGATTGGTTATAACCTCCTATCGGTACTTCAGGGACCAAATGACGGTCATACAGCAGCCTGAAGCTGGAGCAGCCTCTGGAAGCTGCTTCTGAGGCTCCATTTCCCAGCTGTCCATTTCTGGCTTGCTCAAGATCGTTGCCTCTGACGATGAGATCAGCTTAAACAAAGAATGCTGGTCGTATCGAGTAAAGTCACAGGCGCTCCTGCCCCAGGATGAGGAGGGAGTGGTTCAGCACACCTGTGCAGGTGATGGATTTGCTGGAAGAGGAGGGATTTTAACAGAGTACTATCACATTTCAAAGGCAGCAGATTGGATGTGAGTGTCAGATGGCTTAGCCTGCTGCTCCTGTGGACATGTGTGTCGGGAGGCGTTGCCTGGGAAAGCTCAGCGCTTAGTCTCTGCCCCATGGTGGCTGCAGAGGAGGGAAAGGTCTTCCAGTGCCCCTCCTTGTTGTCGCCACCCCCCCCCAAAATCTGGCCACTTGAGCTACCTGCTGAAAGCAGCCTCACTCAGAGCCAGAGAATGCCAAAACTTGAAGAACTATAACCTTGAACATCTAAGTTCCTCGGGTTAACCTTTACAAGGCCTCACCTTTCTTGTTAGGCAATTTTTATATTGTTGCAGCCGTGCCTAATTATACTAAAAAATGGGGGTAGGGGGGCAATCGAAACTCACCAATCATAACAGCCCAGCTGACAATCTCAGCCTACAAGAGTGGGGTTTTCTTGTCACCGTGATTAAGTGTCTGGGAAGAAACACCTTCAGGAAGGAAGGTTCTGAGGGAACACAACCCACTGTGGCCAGGAAGGCAATAGTGGGTGTCTCTGTATAGACAGCAATGTGTGGGAGGTGCTTGCTTCTCACATCTTGGTGGCCAGGAAGCAGAAAGACAACTTGAAGCAGGCTATGACCCTCAGGCTGGCCCTCCAGTCACCCAATTCACATAGCTGTGCCCCACCTGTGAAAGGTTCCACAACCTCCCCAAACCGCTGGAGATACTTGTTCAAAGTCAGGAACCTGTGAGGGACAGTTAGACCCATAGGGAAGGCTCACAGTTTCAAAAGATTCTGTTCTTGCCGGTTCCACCCAGTGTAGGGGGGGCGGGGGCGCATCCCGGTAATAAGAAGGAGCAGGGGATAAGACCTGTTCATTTCATGTTGGACAGGACCCAGGTCAGGAGCTGGAAGTGTCTGGGACAAGATTCTCACCCACCTAGAGACCAAGGTCCTCCAGCTAGGTCCAACCTCCTTAGGATTCTACCACCTCCCAAAGGAGTTCAGCCACCTAGGATGAGCACATCAGTCCTAACACACCTAGGTTCCTTTTAAACCACAACATCATACAGTTGCGGTGTCACTGCAGCCTCTCAGGCAACCCTCAGTCTTACAAATGTGAACACCAGTGGAGAGATATGAAAAACACCCTCTCCTGGGCTCCTGGGGGAAGCATGAATTGCCAGTTTTCAACCTGGGGTCATGTTGAAAATGTGCCATGTACTTTAAAAAAAAGGAGCGGGGGAGCCAGGAGTGAAGAGATCCGGCAGAAAAAGGGGCACGGGTCACAAAGATATTGCATGGAGCAAGTAAGAGAAATCAAATTTGATTTTCAACAGTGGGGATTATGACAAACATCTATGTGATGAAATGGGGTGCAATCCCAAAAGACTGGGCTCCACAGTGTTCTCCCAACAAGAATATAATCAATTAAAAAACTTAGAGACTGACATATGTGCATACAGAGAAAGGAAAAAGGGAGGGAGGGAGATGAAAGTTAGTATAAGACAATTTCCATACTATGGAAACTAAATATATACAGAATGAGTTAGGAATGATACACAGTGTTTACATAACATATTATATATTCAAAAAATAAAGTATTGTATCATACTTTCCCAGGGAGATTTTATACACACACACACACACACACACACACACACACACACACACATTTTCTATGTATATGTTAAGAGCATAAAGACATACCAATTGTATGTACATAAACATGCCATGAAGCTATTCAATAATGAAAGGAAAACATATCCAAAATTTTTATTGAGAGTAGTAGCAATGACCTTATAAATGGCAGTACACACTAGCCATGAGGTAGTTGGTGGCCATTTGTCCCTGTTAACGTGAATGTGTACATAGATCTGCAATGGCACCCTCTTACATGTCAAGACATGCAAGTAAAGTTAAGGAGAGCTTAACCTGAGAGGTCACATGCTTTTTCACTGCAACAATATGGTTAAGATGAACAACAACAACAAAAAGAAACACAGTATTCCTAATACATAAAAAGTTACTGTGCATCAATAAGAAAATGTAAGGGATGTAAAGCTTGCAAGAAGCTACACATAATGTTAAAAAAGGAAATATAAACTTTTTCTGAATGAAAAAAAAGAAGGGCTCAACTTCAATGGTTCCAAATGAGTTTTTAAAATATTTTACAGTTATTATTTATGTATTTATTTATTTATGTATGTATGTATTTATTTATATGTGTAAGTACTTACAGAGGCCTGAAAACAACCACTGAGAGGCCATTCTCTCCCCTACCATGTGCACTCCAGAGACCGAATTCAGACACCAGGTTTTGCAGCAAGCCCCTTGACCCACCGAGCCATCTTGCCAGCTCTCCCAAGTAATTTTTTAATTATAGATTTTTTTCCTGCCTAGAGACATATAATAAAATAATCATTCATATACACAATGGAATTAGATCTGAATCATCTGATGGGAAATCAAATTTCTAAAAGAAAAAGAATAAATGTTGTTGGAGCGGAACAAGAATTTGAAACTCTTCCAACACTCCAGTTGCAAGTTTCAAGACTCGATTTATAAAAGTTTTCTCTCCAGATCCCTGGAAGTGTGCAAGGGTATTTCTTTGGTTGCAGTCACTAAACGGAGAGGGTAGAGCTGTGCATCTCATCTCCAGATAGCCAAGAAGCATCTGTAATGGTGAGCCCCATGCTTGCAATGAACCAGCACAGCAATGACTGACTGTGACTGTCCGAGGTGAGAGGGGTTCTGTGGGTCATAAGGAACATGGGGTGTCTTTCTGTTCCTGACCACCCAGGAGCTTGTGGTTCTGTGAGCCAGAAGCTTGCCCAGTGATCTGGTCCCTTCCTGTCTCCTCATTTAAAGTGCTCTGGAGCCCTTGTGTTCAGCCAGTGTCAAAGAAAGGAGTAGGAAGTTGCATCCTGGGCTCTTCCCCCTTGAATTCTGTGGCTCCAACATATGACTTCACCAACAGGGACCGCGGGGAACTCTGCATGGCAGAGTCCAGGCTTGGTGATGAGTGAGCAGATGCTGAAGGTATCAGTTCCTTCCTGAGGAGAAGAGGAAACAGAGAGCTTACCTTCCCTTCCCCCGTCTCCTGTAAATACTGCCTACTTCTGCGCTCTGGGCTGCTTTGGCTCAGGGGAGTCAACTGTTTCTTTGGGTTTTGGGCTTCCGGAAGCTCCCTGCCAGAGATATTGCATTGCATAAGCCTAGGATTTTCCTAGGAGCTCAGGGGAGGGGGTAGACAAAGCCTGATATCCAACACCCTGTTGGGCCAGGAGAGAGCATCCAGGTCCGAGTGCATATAAGGATAATTCAAATAAAAAGAAACAGACCCATTTCTCAAATTCAGTGGAATTTACTGTTTGATGTTTATGTGATATTTGTGGTAGGGACCTAAGAGGTAACCTTACTTCAGCTTGGAGGAGGAGTCTTGAAGAGCTTTCTACAAAAGAAGCCATTCAGCCCCCAGCACGGAGGGACGTCACCAGTTGACTGAGCAAAAAAAGAAAGAAAGAAAAAAAAAAAAGAAACAACTTGCTACACTGTATCCTTCGAATAAAATCACTGGGGTAATGCCCTAGGCCTTGTTTTGGGGCAATGCTAAGCACACCCTAAGCGTTGTTTTGTAGGCATTTTCTCTCCTTTAAACCTTTGTTGTTACTGCATAATGTGTGTGAGCGCAAGTGCACACACAGCCTGTGGAGGACAGAGGACAGCTTTTAGGAATTTCTCCTCTCCTTCCACAAAAAGCTCCAGTCCTCAGGTGAGGCAAGCCTTTCACCTGCTGAGCCATCTTGCTGGCCCAGTGGTTGTTTTCTGACTGGCTTCTGTGGTCAAAGGTGATTGGTGCTCAGAGGCAGTGGGCTCCGCGGGAGGACACACCCTTCCTGGTGTCATCTGAAGATTCCCAGAGAGACCTGGAAATGGGAAAGGCCAGACAGCACACCATCCTGTAGGGAGCTTCATAGTCCTGGGGGAATATAAACAGCAGTGATGCATAAGTTGGGCAGGTTTGGAAGACAGGGGACCTATGCCTCCGTGTCTGTGATTCTACCAATGTGTCTCCTTGTTTGTGAACTGTGGTGAGCCTTAGAGACTGATAGTGGGGTCAGAACGTGTTTTTGTTGTTCCCTTCCTAGCATTCCAGGAAGCACAAGGATGACTGACCATGCTTTATAATCTATGAGATCTCAGCACTGAGAAAATATGATTTAAAGTCTGAAGACTAGAAAACACAGAATATAATATTAACCTCAGTTATACGAGCAATTTTGTGATCCTTTCTCCTGAGTTCATACAGGTACAAGAGAGCTAGAAAGACAATAAATGTTATTTAAAAAGGGAAGGGGACTTTAAAGCAAGGGGTGTGGCCTGAGATTAAAGGAGCTAGAAGATTGCAAGCCGCTGACACTCACTGCCACGTCACAGCCCACACTCTGGCTAGACAGTCCCCTGTGGTAGGGACCAAAAGAGTCTTACTAATTGTGCCACTGAGGAGCATGGTGTTAATAAACTTCTCGAGTACGTTCCTGCTTGCTATAGTCCTGCCTCGGTCTCAGATTAGTTAAGGCTCAAGAGCAATAAAAATCAGTCTGCCCCACAAGGCAGATACGATGAGAGGTGATAAGGAGCAAGGGAAGAAGACTTAAAAAGAAAAAGTCTGTTCTGCTCTGGGTACCGTGCTGCCTGCATGCTGGGCACAATCTTGGCACTTGGTGCATCAAATACAAGGTTCACAAGTGACCCCATGAGTTTCCCAGATGTCTTGCAGCAAACAGAAGGACGGCATAGCTTACCTTGCCCCAGGCATGCACAGCTGGTTCTCCATGATGCCCACAGCCCTCCACTTTCAGCGTCCACTGCTCCACTTCAACAAAGAAGAAATTCCCAAAGACCTTCTCTAAATTGGGAAGTCTGAGATAGAGGGGTATTTCTGTGCCTGAAAGTGTTCCCTGCAAGTGATGGGTTGGAAGCTTAAGGCCCGGTCACAGTGTGGGAAGGCAGGGCCTTTGGAGAAGTGTTGAAGCCGTGAGGGCTCTGTTCCCATAAAACCCACTGATGTTATTTTCACAAGGGCTTGGGGGAATGGACTTCCTCTCCTTTCCACATGAGTGGATAGCAAATATTCACATTAGTACCCAGCCCTCTACCACGTGAGAAGGTGGCAGGCAGGCTGAGGCTTACCAAGGCCTTGATCGTCCCCTTTCTCAACTCATAGCTGAGACAGAGGAAATTTCTATGTTTTATAAATCATTAGTGCTCCATTCTTCTGCTATCATAGCACAAACCCAGAGTAACATTAGCACTTCAAGGTAAAGCCTGTGTGTGACACAAAGGTCCATGGCTTCCCACCTTCCTACCACATCATGCATTCCTATCAAAGGTCAAATTAAGTCATATGTATCTACTCATAATGACGAACAGACCTGCACAAGACCTACCCCAATAAGTTCGGCCTCTTGATCTGATGGATATGCCCACATCCTTTTTTCTTCTCTGCTATACCTAGAATCTCACCTCAGTGGTGAGGCTCAGTGCTCAATCTGAGTGCTTTCTGCACCCTGGTGACATGCTGAGGGCCCTCCAAGGGAGAGGGCCTAAAGAGGCACAATCATCTCTACAGCAGAGTTTCACAGGAGCCAAGTGGGCCCAGCTGAAACTGAGGAGGGAGAGGCTGACATGTGCTGTGGGGTAGAGGTCAGACACAGCTCTTTCCCAGAGTGGTTGAGCCGGGAAATTCAGGAGGATTGCCCCTGCCCCCAGACTGGGGATTTTTTTTTTTAAACTGGAAAGAGCCTACTAACAAATATGTATTTTAAGATAGCTAGACTATGTCAAATAAACACAGGAATTGACACTTGATTTTCATGCTGGTCAGCTGCCCTTAGACACAGCTCTTGTGAAAGTATCAAGCCTTATCCACAGCAGTCCCAAAACATGGACAGGAAATAGCCCTGACCCAATTAAGAATTCACGTTTAAGACTTGCCATAAAATAGAGCATTGGTCAGCAAACTCAGTCTAGGTAGAGAGACGTCTGAGCAGGAAAAGGAACTGGAAAGCAAGGGGACGGTGGTGGGGGGGGGGATGCTTGCTTCAGCAAGAATAAAGCAAGCAAAGGCTGTTTTGAAGGTTTGGAGAGGGAGTGGCAGGTTGAAGTCCCAGGAGAAAGCCACCATGGTGTGTCTCCTGGGAGGAGACCATAGAGCAGACCTTCTGCCAGAGCAATTCAGAGACAAGATGCCAGGAAGGATGCTGAAGGAGCAGACGGCTCTGAAGGAAAGAATTCCAGAAGGCATAGTAGGGGAGGTGGGCAGGAATCCCACCCACCCTTCACCTCAAGGTGTTCTCTTAGGGAAATCTAGGCAGCAGCGCTTACATCATGGTGGCTGCCAAGTTGGGAAATCCTCAAAGTGTGTCAGGAGACGACAGAGCAGGCTGTTCCTGTGGGGAAAGGAAGACACATCTGCAGAAGGCGCCTGCCTGGGTGTCGACTTCCCTAAGGACAAATGAACGGGCAGAGGCATCATCAACACCACACGCTCCCACAGCAGCGTGATTTCCACACTCAGACACTCAGAACTCTTACCACAGACTCAGAAAGCAAGATGGGTGTTGTACGAATCTTAGATGGTCTTTTAATAATAATAATAATAATAATAATAATAATAATAATAATAATAACTCAGAGCCAGATACCAGGGTGAAAGCTGAAAGATCAAAGAAGCAGAACAGCCAGCTACTAGTTCTTACCTCTACGAAATCCTCAGCCTAGAGAGAGTGAGTTACTGTTTCCTCACACCTTATATACCTTTCTCTGCCCTGCCATTTTACTTGCTGAGATTAAAGGCATGTGTGCCTCCCAAGCAAAGGCATGAATTGCAAGTGCTGGGATTAAAGGTGTGGGCCACCACTGCCTGACATCTACGTCTAATCTAGTGGCTGGCTCGGTCCTCTGATCCTCAGGCAAGTTTATTAGGGTACAGAATATATCCCCACAGATGGGCTCCTTGCCTGTGGTGAGAACTGTCCTGGGGAGCGCAAAGACTAAACAGTGTAGAAAGCAAGACCAAGGCCCATTTCTAAGGAACTCAGGTGTTAAAAGGAATTGAGAATAAACGAAGCTCCCATCCTAACTGGTTTGGACCCTAACTGGACCATAGGCCTGCTTCAGCATCAACCCTAACTAAACCCTACCCCAAACAAAGAGGACACAGGAGGGAGATGCCTGAGGAGCCAGGAAAAGTGAGATGGCTCCAAGGAGCTGGCCTGGTTCTGACCCCCAAACACTTCATGAAGTCAGAGCTGCTCACTGAAGCTCAAATACAACAGCAATTCTGTAATCAGGAGGACTATAGCAAAAGAAAAAAAAAACCTAATTTGCTTGAAATAAATTTTTGAGCATAACCTTTAAGGAACAGTTAAACATCTTCCTCTTTTTTTTCCATAAATGTTTGTTTGTGAAATAATCTTCTATTTCATTCATATTAACCCCTGAACCCATTCTTCGGAGTGGAACTAAGGCTCCGAGTACATATTTTAGAGTCCCAATGTCCACCTCAAACAACCCCATCGTTATTTCATGCAGGTCTCATGCAGGTTGTGCTCAAAGTCCCTGGAAGTTTAATTGCCGGGAGAGTGCGGGAGGTTTTGCTGCTGTGTGTGTTTGTTTTTATACTAATCTTTATTTTTCTTATAGCTCAGCTGAACACCTCAATCCTAAAGAAAGAAAGGAAAAAAAAAAACACTTTTTGATATTCAAACAAGCTGGAGCCAGGGTTCCTGCTCCCACAGAGAAGCTAATTTCCTGGAGGAGATGGAAACTCTGCTTGGGAAAATAAATCAGCACTTTAAGGAGCTTGTCAGGGATACCAGAACCATGTGAACTCAGTACAGGAAGCTGAGGAGGTGAAGACAGGGGGTAGGCAGCGGCAGTGTAGGGTTGTGAGGAGAAAAAAGGTGCAAGAAGACAGCCCAGAAAAGTACAGACGGAACCGCGGTCTGAGAGAGACAGCACACAAGGAGGAGTAAGGCTGCTGTGGAGGAGATCATAGCACCAGGTCGGCAGGGAATGGAGCAGAGGGTTTCACAGACACTGCCTACAAAGTCAGTAAACTTGAGAACTTTAAGAGTGGGATTGAAGAGATGTCTCAGTGGGTAAAGCGCTTGTCACTCAAGCATGTGTACCTGAGTTTTGACTCCAGAACCCACATTATAAGTGTGAAGTCACATGCTTATAATCTTAGCACTGTCTCAAAAGAATGAGGTGGACAGCACCTGAGGAAGGATACTTGAGGCTGTCCTTTGGCCTAAAACACACATGCACCTGCACACCCACACACACATATACACATACACATACACACGAGCACACACACACACATACACACAAACACACACACAAGGGGGGAGATAGGTGGATTATAGATAATAGATGAATAATAATGATGATGATGAAGATAGATACATATAGATAGATAGATAGATAGATAGATAGATAGATAGATAGATGATTCATAGATAATGATAATGATAGATTGACAATAGATGGGTAGATGATAGAAAGATAGATGATAGATAAATAGATGGGTGGATGGATGGATGGATGGATGGAAGATGGATGGGTGCATGGATAGATAGATAGATAGATAGATAGATAGATAATAGAATATAGGATAAAGTGTTGTGTGTCCAGACTTCTGGTTTCCATGAGTCAAATGTTTCTGGACTGGATGATTCTGGAAGAGAGAATGAGGATGCTTAGAAGGAATCTTGGCACAAGGAACTGAAGGCTTGCTGACAGATGGCAAGGGAGAAGGAGCAGATCCTGATACACACAGGGCAAAAACAAGACAGGACTTCCAGGCAGCAAGGAGAGAGAGCAGAACCCAAGTGTGTCTCTGCTTCACTCCTGTTCCCTTGGTGACTGAACCATTTCATTCCAAGGACATCTGGTGATGTCCCATCTGGGCTGCTCTCCTGCTCATTAGTATGATGGAGACATGGGACAAGGACAAGGACATATGTGGAGGGGTCTGTGCAACTGCAGAGGAGGAAGCAAAGAGTTAATTCCATCCTTCATTCATCCAGGTTAACTCATCCAGATGCCTGTGTGAGAGGTACCCAGTGAGGCCAACACATACCTCTTCAATGGTGTCATCCTTCCCTGTCACTTGCCAGTGGTGGCCCTCTGAAACCTCAGCAGTAATTCTAGAACCTGGCTGGTCCCCTCTGTGCACCTGCACAGCCTTGTTCCTCTGCATTTTCTGGTCTTCTGCTACACACAAGAGGAATCTCTTGACGACTTCCCAACAGGAGCATCTGTGCATGTACCAGTCTCATTATTTGCAAATGAACTCACCCTGAGCTGTAGCAGAATGGGGTGCAGCTGCTGTGACGGCAAATGTGAGGGCTCCAGGTTTACAAGACTGACCATACAGAGACATCTCCACCCTGGACACGCCCCTCTGTTTCAGACAGGTGGGCATAATTCCACCTGAGAAATGTTTTCTATCTATTGCATTTCAGGAGCTGAAAGTAATCTGATATAAGAACATTTTTTGGGTGAGTAATATTCTATTGACATCCATCACTAGCTAGCATTTTATCCACAGCAGCGGAGCCGTGGGGCTGTCTGAAGCTGTAAGCAGGCTCCTTTGGGGCTGCCTGTTAGTGAAAACCTTTTGTGTGTTCATTTGTGTCCATGTGTTTTCATGTGAGTCCATGTGTATCTATGTGTGCTCATGTGTCCATGTGTGTGCACACATGTGTCTGTGTATGTGTGTGCATGTATGTGCATGTGTTTGTGTGCATTTGTATATGTGTGCATGCACTTATGTGTTCCTGTGTATACCCATGTGTGTTCATGTACATACTCATGTGTTCTTAGTGTTTATGGATATGTAGTCATATGTGTCAGTGTGTTGTGTGTGTATGTAGGTATGTATGCTCAAGTGTATACATGCATATGCATATATATGTTTGTATGCTCATCTGTGTGCATGTATGCATGCGCTCATGTGTGTTTGCACGTGAGTGTGTACCTATGGGTGTAGAGAGGGAGTATGGAGGGCCACATGAGTGTTTGCCTTGGTTTTTCTCCACCTTATTTTTTGAGACTGAGTCTGCCACTGAAGCTTTGGCTCACCTGTGTGCTCGACTGGCCAGGAACTTCTGTCCCCACATTCCCAGTGCTCAGCTCCCAGTTTCTTATGTGGATGTTGGGATTCAACTCGGGTCCTTCAGCTACCACAGCAAGCACCTCCCTGAGGGAGCCACCCTGGCCCTGTGAAGACTTTCCTGGGTCAGAGCAGCAGCTATGCAATCCTGGCCCTGCTTCATGGATGACAGGATTTGACCTCATCTTCACAAAGTTCATCATTCTCACAGCTGTGTGACCACCTTCCTTGTCCTTCTCTTTACTCTTGATCCAGCTCCCCTGTACCCCTTAAATCCCAAAACTTAGGAGGCAGAGCCAGGCAGATCTCTATGAGTTTGAGGCCAGCCTGAGCTACAGAGTGAGATCCAGGATAGGTACCAAAATGACACAGAAAAATCCTGTCTCGAAAAAAAAATAATGGCTGCAATTTAACCTCTTGTCTCACAGAGGGATGTCAATTTTGACCTCTGGACTCACAGTGCAGATGCATCTTGACTTCTGGACTTACCAGGGTCAATCAGATTTGATCTGTGGACTCACAGGGACAGGCATGTATTGACCTCTGGACCCATAAGGGCAGGTGCACCTTGAACCCTGGACTCATGGGAATAGGTGTGTTCTGACCTCTGGGCTCACATGAGCAGGTGCAAATTTTTCCTTGGACTCATGGGAACAGGTGCAATTTGACCTCCAGACTCACAAGGGCAGGTGCATCTTGACCCCTGGACTCATGGGGGCAGGTGCATCTTGACCTCTGACCTCACAAGGGCAGGTCCATCTTGACCTCTAGATTCACAAGGGCAGGTGCATCTTGACCCCTATACTCACAAGGGCAGATGCATCTTGACCTCTGGACTCAAGGGAGCAGGTACATCTTGATCCCTGGACCTGTTGGGACAGGTACATCATCTTGACCCCTGGACTCACAAGGGCAGATGCATCTTGACCCCTATACTCACAAGGGCAGATGCATCTTGACCCCTGGACCCGCCAGGGCAGGTGCATCATCTTGACCCCTGGACCTGCCAGGGCAGGTGCACCTTTGTCTAAGGAAAGAATTGCTTTTTTTTTTTTTTTTTCCTTCTGAAGATCATTGGATGAGCAAGGAATAATTTTCATGATAAGAGAATTTGGGGCACTAAACTGAGCAAGAGACATGATGCCAGTCCCTAAAGGCTTGAGAAGGCAGATGTGGAGATGTTCCAGGAAAGAACAGACCAAGGACTGAGAGGTCTCCAATGACAACACAGCATCGGGGGCTGGGAACAGATGAAGAGCTTTCAGCACAAGGCTTTGTAGGGCAGCTGCCACAACTCCTGGCTGACACTTCACTCATGCTCAGGGTCTACACTCTAGTTCTTGTAGCAGGATTCTTAAAAGTTCTTATTAATAAAATCAAACCTGAGGCCAGTTACTGGAGTGAATGCTGGAAGATCAGAGAGACAGAACAAGCCACAGCTTCCTCATCTCACCAGTTCCTCAGCTGGTCTTGTTTCCTCAGACTGCAAGCTTTGTGTCCTCATCCCAATGGCTCTCAGCTGAACTGTGCTAGAAAGCCTGAATGCTTAACCAGCCAAATGCTTAACTAACTTAGTTCCTGGTCCTCATGCCTTATATACCTTTTTGCTTTCTGCCATCACTCCCTGGGATTAAAGGCTGGATTTCTGGGACTAAAGATGTGTGTCTCCATGCTGGCTGTATCTTTGAACACACAGAGATCTGCCTAGCTCTGCCTCCCAAGTGCTGGGATTAAAGGCATGCACCACCACTGCCCCGCTTCTGCTATGGCTTGCTCTGACCCATTTTCTAGCCACCATTTTTGGCTCTGTATCTAATTGGCTGTGTGTTCTCTGACCCCAGATAAATTTATTAGGGTGCACAATATTTTGGGGAACACAATACCACCACAAGTTCTCTCTGGGTATATCACCCTTCCCCAGAGCTTGACATTGTTGGGGACTCAGGCAATTCTTGTTTTCCAGATGGTCGCATGTGAGAGCCACAGACCTTCAGTTTCAGGGACTCTGCTCCAGAGTGAGCCCGGCGCTAGCCTCCGTTACTGGTGCTTTGCCTCTGCCCAGTTTGTCTCCAGTTCAGAACATTTCCTCAAGAAATTAGATTTATTTTCTTTTCAATTGTGTGCATGTGTGTACATCCATGTGTGAGATTGTGTACCTGCAGGTAGTCTGAGTTCACACTGTAGAACCGAACTGTGGTGTTTTTGCATTTATTGTTTGCACTTTGATGACAGTGACTGAGCCCAGGGTCTTGCGCATGACAAGCATGCCTTTGCCACTGACCCAGCCATCAGGGCAATTTTTAAGTGTAAATTTAAATATAAAACCTGGTATACTGGTGTGCAGACATCTGTGAAATAATTAAATCCTTGACCATCGTATAATATCCAACAAGTAGCCTAGGGAAATGGCTCAGTCAGTAAAGTGTCTGCCTCAGAGGCATGAAGACCTCAGTTCAAATCCCCAGCATTCACATAAAAAGCTGGGAGTGGAGTTGTTTATCTGTAATTCCAGCTGTCGGAAGGCAGAGACGAGAGGATTCTGAGGTTTCCCTGGCCATCCATTCTAGCCAAAACAGGAAGACCCCAGTTTAGTGAGAGACTATATTTCAAAAAACTAAGGTTGAAAGCAATGAGAGAAGATCCCTATGTGATCTCTGGCCTCCACTGCACACATATGACCACATGAACACACATAATACATATATACAAACAAATACACATTTAATAAATAACAAAATATTTTTAAAATCCTCCAAGCAAAGAGAACTCTACATAAATACAACAACTAAAAATCAAATGCTTCCCTGAGTACCTAAAAATGTCTGAGCTTCATCTAGAATCAGCCTGAACTGCCATGTCAGAAAGGACAGGCCTCTGGATAGGAGAGGTGTGTTTGGCTAGGTTTTCTACTAATTTACTGAAGGGAGCAAAAGAGGCAAAACTCATTTAAATAATATTTTATTGAATTGATTACATCTAAAATATTGGCATTTTTTAGAAAATATATGTGGAAATACCAATGGTGTATGTTCTTTCAGGAGGGTGATACACCTTCAAAATCTACAACCCACCTGTGGATGGATGCTTCTGGACAATTTGGACTAGCTGCTTGGGCCATGCTCTGAAGTCATGTGTGGCCTGTAGAGGACTGCCCGGGTGAGGTCTCTGAGGAGATGATGTTGAACTTCCTAAACACCTTCTTTGCGTTTGTTCTCTGATGGCGTTGGCTGGCGGGTTTCACGGGAAGGGAGGGCATTCAGCAAACCCGTCCTTGACAATCCCTTTGCCTGCAACCAGAGATCTCCCTGCTCCAAGTCCTGCTTCTGGCTTGAGCACCTCTTATTCCGGCTTCTCTGTCATCTCTTTCATAACCAGGAGATGCAGTGAAAAGCCCCACCCCTGCGCTCAAACCCATTATCTTCAACTCATGTGCCCAACAGGCTGTTAAAGTCAGTGCCCACCAGTCCATGGGATGAATTTGCACTTTCTCTTGGCTAGAAGGCTTGAGATGCTCGAGAGGAGGGCCTTTACTGCTGGGCCCATACTTTGTTAGGCCCTTAGCAGCTAGCAGGAAGCAGGCCCAGGTCCTGCTGAAGTCTACAGAAAAGGCTGTGTCTGGGCATCTGAAGGCTGGAACTGAACTGATGAACGCTGAAGTGTATGTTCTCATCAGAGAACATAGGGACATGTGTGTGCCATTCCTGACGTTACCTGAGGATTCAGGATGGAGAGATTAAAGCCCCTGTGTTTTCCACTCACCCCCCCCCCCCAAGCTTCGTACCTGCTCTTCAGTCAGTCATGAGCTCAGGCTAGAAACTGGCTCTGTTTGGGGCCACTCTCCATCTTGAAGACAGACACTGAGACTCGGTAACTAAGAGTATTCACTCCAGTTAGCTTTTGGGAGATCACCAGTCTAGAAATGTGGCTCATTAATGGAGATGTCCACAAATAATAGAAGGTACGGAGGATGGTGCGTGTGACTGGACCATGATGAGTAACAGGAGGCAGAAACTTCACCCACCCACATGCAGATGTTTGTCCCTGCTTGTGTTTTTGCAGAATAAATTTTCTTTTTATTTCACAGGTAAGGTTTTGTGTGTTTGTTTGCCTATCTGTATACCGTAAGTGTGCAGTGCCCATGGAGATCAGAAGAGATTATCAGATCCCCTATAACTGGAGTAATGAGCTGCCACACAGGTGTTGGAATTGAACCTGGGTCCTCTAGAAGAGCAACCAGTGCTCTTAGCTGCTGAGGCATCTCCCCAGCCCTGTGGCATAACTCTTCAATCCTTCAGAGCCTGTCACTGGGACCCAAGAGAAGTGAAGACTTCACAAAAGGGATTCCAACACTGATTGCCAGAGTGTTATTGCAATTAGTGTCTGAAACGGTGAATATTCATGGATGGGGCTGGAAACAAGGGCTTGAGTCTCAGGTAGAACTTTCCAGGTTACAAAGGACTGAGGGAAGGGAGCTTTCTATAGGATCTTAGAAGAGAATGCTAAGCCTACATACCAACAGATAAGTAGGAGAAACCTGAGCATCTTCTATGAAATTTTGGGAGCCCTCTGTGTTTCCAGTGGATTTTTGTATAATCTTCTCTTGGGATACATGAGCTCTACAAGGAGAAGATGTAAGTCAGGCATCTTGTCAACTATGATGCATAGTATGCACCATAAAAGCCCTGTAATTTCTTTTCAAGATGTGAGACTTGTAGTTCAGAAGGAAAGCTCCTAACTCATAAATGGTTTTCTGTTACTAGTTTCTCTCCAGAGGGGACACAGGCTCCGTGCACACTCTTCCCTCTGCCCTCTTGCTGGCCCACAAAAAATGGGATAAGAATAGAAAAGTCAAAAGCAGGGAATCGGGCTGGGAATGGAGCTGACTTGCTGAAATGCTTGGCTCGGCTGAACGAAGTCCTGGGTTCAGTCCTCGCTACTGCATAAACAGGGTGGTGGATGATGCCTCAGAAGTCCAAGGACATCCTCAGCTGCATACAGAGCCTGAGGCTAGCCTGGGATACAGGAGACCCTGTCTCCAAATATGAAACAAAGGGAGCAGAAGTAATTCCAGATACATCTGTCTAAGGACATAAAGGTTTATAAACATTACCTAATGCCGATGTCACACATCACAGCTTAGTGAAGAAACAACTCTACATAGAATCTTGTATAACCTTCCCCTTATTTGCTGGGTGGGAGAAATGGACTCTAGAGAGGTTGCTGATCCAAGCTGCCCAGGGCTGGTGCCCAGGGCTGGTGCCCAGGGCTGGTGTTCCGGGCACAAAAGAGAAGAGTGGGAGCCCCCAACTCTGAGGCCATAGCCTTCTCTACCTCACCCCTAGAGAGTAGCCTAGACTGTCAAAGACCTTTCCATCTAAAATAGCCGAAGTGGGTTAAAGTTACCCAGAGAGAGATCTGAAAACACTAATCATGTAGTATTTTTTTCCTCAGAATGTGAATTATTTGCTCTGCCTAGCAAGATGGTCTGAAGCTATGGTGAGTCCCTCCCAAGTTCATGTGCTGAAGCCCTTTCCTTTCTTTCAACATGACAGTATTCGAAGATGAGATCTTTGGGAAGGTAATGAAATCTAAGTTAACTCATGACGGCACAGGCTTTGTCATGTCATCAGTGTCCAGAATAAGCAGAAGAGAGGCCAAAGGGCTTTGGCCTCTCTCTCCACACACAAGGGTACAGTGAGAGTGTGGAAGTCTATGATCCAGGAAGCAAGGCCACACCAGACACTAAATCTGTCAGCTCCCTGAACTTGGTCCAGCCTGAGAGAACCGTGAAAATAAAGAATTGCTACCTCTTGTTTATAACCCCTTTCCAGGCCCATGCCCTCCCCATGTACACCCAGGCAATGATACTTCATTTAGTAGAACACAGTAAGGACTGCCTGCCCAATCAAGGGCATTAGCCTGATAGAATGCGCAATGGCTGCCTCCAAGAAAGTAGCTCCAGGGTGTAGTGTACATGTGACAGCTAACTTTTCACACTCTGCAAAAACAAGCTACCCCAGTGGAATTGTACCCCTGCTTACAGTCAACTATAGGGACATGGGCATCTTACCCAGAGACCTGGGGGGAGACATACACCAGCCCAGACTGGCTCATCAGCTTACACAACCCAAGCTCTGTAACTGATCATCAGAAGCAACAAACCAGGGGCTGAGTGAGGACACGGGTCAGTGGTTAACCTGAGTTCCATCTCCAGAACCCATGTAAAAAAGGCAGGTGATATCACACACCTGTAACTTCAGCGTTCCTATGGCAGATGAGATATAGAAACAGGAGAAAACCAAGAAGTTCAAGGGTCAGCTAGCCTGGCATACACAGCACAAAACAAAAGACCCTGCCTCAAGGTTAAAAGCAAGGACTGGTGCTGGAGTTTGTCCTCCAATCACTGCTCATGCTCTGGAGCATACACACCCTCATGCATGCAAGTGTGCACATGCGTGTGTGTTTGTGTGTTTGTGCTTTTGTTCATGCATGTGTATATGCATGTGTGTGTGTCTGTGTTTGTATGTGCATGTGTGTGTATGTGTGTTGCATGTGTAATGTTCCCTAGGGGCTTGTTACCAACCCTTACTGATTCACTGCCCCCAACTCCCAGCTCCAGTGCTGACCTGCCCATGCAACACAGGACATTAGCTAACCAAGACTGTTATGTTGTAGATAAGTAATAGGTTGGCTATTCCTATGTGAACATCTCTACAAACACAGGCTCCCTTGTAAAGGATGCCGTAGAACTGCTGAGTTGGAACAGTTGCCTTTCTACTTTTTAGTGCTTGAAAGAAAATAGCTTTAAGTTTCACCAGCAGCACATATATGCCAGTGCTGCGTCAAGAACTCTTTTTTTTTTTTTTTTTGGCTTCTATGAGGGCAGCTGTGCTGGAGGCAAATTGTTGGCTTGGGTGTCAGCTGACCACGGCTCCAGCTCCGGTCCACTCATTAACTGCTTGGTCATCTTCAGGTTGGCAAGAAGCTTTACATTATTGGCTATACCTGTGAGATACGATGTTCTAGTTTGCTGTTAATGTGGTGACCAAAAATGGCCTGGGGAGGAAAGGGTTTATTTCATATCATAGGTCACAGTCCATCAAGCAGGGAAATCAGGACAGGACCTAAAGGTTCCTTAGAAGCAGAAACTGAAGCAGAGGTCTTGGAGGAATGCCTGTATGACCCAGGACTACCTGCCCAGTGGTGACATCAGCCACAGTGGGCTGCCCTCCCATAGCAATCATTAATCAAGAGAAGTCCCACAGATGTGCATGCTGCAGGTTAATCTGATGGAGGATTCCTTCTTCCCAGGTGACTAGTTTGTGCCAAGGGAACAGAAACTGACCAGCACAGACCTCATCACCTAGCAAAAAAAAAAAAAAAATGTTGCTTAAGAACTTCTCAGATAACACATTTGTATTTGAGACGGAATGTCTACAAAGCAGATGTTAGTGTTTAAAAATATAGAAGGAGTCCTACCTTCTCCCCTGACCACCATGAAAACAGTTTTCAGGTGCAAATCTAACGCCACGCTTAGCACTTTGTGAACTTTGATGTCTTGCGTAAATCTCATTCTGGGTCCTAGTGGGTGATTTGTGGGTGACTTGTAGGCTGGGATACTTACCTGAGTATTTAAACAAGGTGGTTTGGAAGCCATCCACTCTGAGCTCAATGGAGCCTCATCTGATTTGAGCCTTAGCCATGCGATCCCCTGGTTCTTGGAGAAGAATGGAAATATGGCACCTCTGAGGTTTCTTCCTGTAGAACTGTCAGGTGGGGGATTAATGAAATTACAGTCAGGGATGGCCAGTCATAATTGGCTTTTGGTTTACTAGTCCAGAAACCCCCGCGTGGTTCCTGTCAGCTCTCTCCTCATTTGCAGTGTCCAATCATGGTTGAGATGTGTCTCTGCGTTCCGGGAGGCTGTTACGGCGCGGTGTGTTTAAGTGCTGCATTTGTATTTCCTTCATGCATCCAATTGCTCTCCGACCAGTGGAATGCTTTAAGTACATCAAGAAAATAAATCAAATAATTCCCTCACAATGTGTGTCAAGGGCTGAGGGACCGTGTGTCTAATTTACTGCAAATCCACGGGGATTATTTGGATTTATGAAAAAGCAAAGAATTCCTCTCCCCTGATCCCATGTGAAGGATGGGCTGAAGCATCCTCACCAGCTTTCTCTGCTGCCTTTACCCAGGCTCTTTGTTTTCTCTTTATTATTTTCTTCTCTCCAAACAGGGTAGCTCAACTCAGAACCACGTCGAGGAACACTGAGGTATCCCTGAGGTATCAGAGGCCCCTCCCTGCTTACAAGATAATGCCCTGGCTTGGCAATTCCAGTTGGGCAGTGCTGGACCCAGATCCTAATACCTCCCAACACAGGACTGACTAGGGACATCTCACAGCTATTTAAGATGTTATTCTAGCTTTACAGAAGGATGTGTGTGCAAATGGATCTCCTCTCCCCCATTTCCTTTCACATCTAGGAGAAACACCACACTGAAATGGCCACATCACAGCTCACTTCACTTTTTCTTTCCATCTTGCTTCCAATTGCTGGGTTGCACCTGACAGCACCCTAGCCTTTTTGCAGTCTGATCCCAGAGACTGAACATTTCCCTACTCCTGGCCCTGTTTCCAAGCTTGTTTATTTGGACGCTGGCTCCTTAAATTTCCCTGCCGTCTCCTGACTCTGTGTCTGGCTCTTATCTCTCACCCTGGCTCCACTCAACTCCAACACACCATCTTTTCTCGAGCCCCAGATTAGATTTACAATTTCCACTTAGTCATCCAATTCCTGCACTCTTCCCGTGACTGGGATGGCCTACAGTTCAGTCTGCAAGCCCATTTCAGCGCACGGGGGGTTTAGCGAACAAGTCTGCAGAAACCTCTTCTATGAGAACTATCAGCCCCTCTCATGGGCGGGTTCAGTCAGCTGGGCTGATCTGCCACTGTCTTATCCCACCATCACAGGTAACAACTCTAGACCAGGCTGGGCCAAGCAGTTTCCTCCTTCTGGGGATACAGTGTGTAGGGAAATCAGAGTCTGTGAACATAGGAGATGCTGGGAAAAGAAGAAGAACAAATTCCGGTATTCTTTCAGACTGGATCAGGGCGATAACTTGGTTGACACCATTCATTCATCTTAACAAGCATATGAGCATTGACATGCAAATGTGTTCATGGCATATATAATATTTAACAGTAGGAAATACTAAAACATGCATGCACCTAGTCTATGTGGGCGCTCGCATGCTGCTTCCTGGGTTCCTCATCTTTCCCACAGAAGGGCTTGTTCTAGATACTGTCCACATGACAACAACTTCTGAATAATGGGTAGATTTTACAGCCATCGGCCCTCACAGTACACACATTATTATTATTCATGTTTTCTATGTTGATGTCTAATCTATTTTTTAATAGTACCTACTTTGAAAACAAACAAACAAACAAACAACAAACAAAACCACTCCCAAAGGAAATGACACAACCCAGATCTAGGTTAGTGTTCATTCTTTACAGGATTCTCTGTTTCCTTTATAAAAAGAAATTAGCAAAATTAAAGATTACAGTTCTCTACTGGAATCAGGAGATTTATTTTTTCCAAAACCTGATTATTTTTTCTTTCTGGTTTTGTTTTGTATTGTTTGTTTTTGTTGAGATTTTTTTGTTTGTTTGTTTTCTTGTGTAGTACTGAGGGTGGAACCCAGGTCTCGAATTCCACTAAGCAACCACTCTCTTGTGAACTACATCCCTTTCCCCTCCTTTTACTATTTTTATAAAAGCACTTGGTTTTATTTCACATGTATGGTTTTTTTGGGCTGTGCACCTGGTAATAAATAGAGCTATACATAGTTGTGAGCTGCGGTACAGGGACTCGAACCTGGGTCCTCTGCAAGAGCAGCCACTTCGTTCTCTTAACGGCTGAGCCATTTCTCCAGGGTATTTTCCAAGTTGCAGGTCTCACTAAGTTGCCAAGGCTGACCTCGAACTCCTGATCCTCCTACTTCAGCGTTTGGAACAGGGATTACACACCTGTGCAGTGGGGCCTGGCTAAGATTTAACTCGTCAAAGAACTTATGCTGGGACTCTTCTGTCAGGAGCCTCGGATATTTTAAACACTACCAACTTCTTCCTGGAGGGAAGGGAAGAGAGCCCCAGCACTTAGACACTCTGAGAAAACTCTACCCTTCCTCCCTTTGCCTTGCAAACTCACAGCCCTTAAGGACTGGCGTTAGGCCCCACCCAGGGTTTTGGTTTTTTTTTTTTTTTTTATACAGCCTCCTGCAGTAACAGCTCTGAAGACCAGGGGGAGCCCAGGACAGCCCGGAAGCGGAGCAGTCCTCAGCTCTCCCTAGGCTCAAGAGCTGAAGGAGGGGACTGTCCTCTGGTTCAGCCTTTGCCTGGGCAGGTTGCTTGCTATCTTCCAAATCCTGCAGGCAAGAATGCACAAAGCCAGCAAGCACAGTCTCTAAACAACAGAGAGGCCTCCCTGGCCTGGCACCTTGGCAGAGTCTGTGCCTCCTTCCCCTTTAAGGGCCCAGATGTGGATGGCTGCCGACAGCGGTTTGAAACCCTATCCCCTGGAGGCCGGTTGTCGACACCATTGTTCTCCGCTTACTAGCTCTGAGCTCCAGCTTAATTAGTGGTGTGTCATTGGGGTGGGCCAAATTTTCTACCCCAGCATTGGGGGAGGGTGTAAAGTTGCAGCCACAATTGTCTGGAGACACTTCTCGGGTCCAGATTACGTGAGCCTGGGGCACGGAGGGAGGGAGCCGCCTTCTGTTGGAGCGGGTTCAGAAACAGGTGAAGCGAGGGAGAGGCGTCCCTCTTACATGTTTAAGTAAAGCTTGTTCTTTTATGATTTTGTTTCAAGCTTGATTCTGCAGCATGATTTTTACCCCTGTTTCATCCTCTCCATTTGCATATTTCCTAGCAGACAGGCTCCCATCTAATCATGGATTAGGACTTGGAAAAACCAGTATATTTTATGCTTTTAGAATGTCATTTTCTCCGTGAAAACTGAAGGTTTTTGCTACAAGGGCTGCATTAATTTTAGTCAATGGCAAGTTGTCATTAACACTGGCACCAGACGGTTCCCTGATGGATCATGGGTCCTGAAGCCTAAAATGCATGGATACTTTTTCAGGATGCATCTCAAGATGTAGTGTAATGTGTTTTTCCTCAATGTCTTTTGCATCTGCATTCCATTGAGCAGGAGTGATCATAACTAACACACACACACACACACACACACACACACTTATACACACTTGTTTATATGATAGAGTAAAAATCACTTAATGTCAATCAGCCTATTTATATTCTGAATCTAAAAGTTCTAATTTTATCATAGTATAACTAATATATTTGCACTGTATACATAAAATAGAAAAATGTATTTAAGTTAATGCCTTAAATGTACTTGTCCATCCGTGTGTGTGTGTGTGTGTGTGTGTGTGTGTGTGTGTGTGTGTTTGCAGTACATGTACAATCTCAGGTAACTGTGTGTGTGTGTGTGTGTATGTTTGCAGTACATGTACAATCTCAGGTAACTGTGTGTGTGTGTGTGTTTGCAGTACATGTACAATCTCAGGTAACTGTGTGTGTGTGTGTATGTTTGCAGTACATGTACAATCTCAGGTAACTGTGTGTGTGTGTGTGTTTGCAGTACATGTACAATCTCAGGTAACTGTGTGTGTGTGTGTGTGTGTGTGTGTGTGTGTGTGTGTGTGTGTATGTTTGCAGTACATGTACAATCTCAGGTAACTGTGTGTGTGTGTGTGTGTGTGTGTGTGTGTGTGTGTGTGTGTGCGTGTGCAGTGCCAACATGCCTATGAGTGTACATGCATGTATACTGAGATGCATGTATACTGAGGCCAGAATGTCTTCCTCAATAGCTCTCCACTTTACATGGTCTCTCAGAGAACGTGGAGTTCACTGATTCGGCTAAGCTGGCCGGCCATTAAAATCCAGGGATCCACCTGCCTTTGCCTCCCTGGCACTGGGTATAAAATTATAGGTGGTCACCACAGTACATGGGTACTGGGCACTGAACTAAGGTCATCATGTTTGCTCCGAGGTTACTTTAAGGACTGAGCCATCTCCCTAACCCTCAAGGGCATTTTGTGCAGAAACTAAGGAACACTACAATCACTGCTCTCGTCATCCATTGAAAGAAGGGGACTTGAAATATGTGTGAATTACATGTGGCAGATGGGGCTCTTTGAAGTTCCCAGAGCTACTGATCCAGGAGACCCACCCTCACCAGCTTTTCCCTGTCTACTTAGACCAACAGTCTGCAGGTAGAATTACCCACTTCAACTGCAATAAAAATATTCTATGTAAAGTTAAAAATAGTTGGCAGGCACGGGTGGAGGGGGGTGGGGGGAGCAAGTGGCCAACATGCACCTCGCGCTTCTGAAAACCTGTGTGTGGAGCAGACCACCGGGCTGAACACCATAGAAAGGCATCTCCTCCCTTCCTGCAATTTGAGATCAGGATCCAGGGCCCCCTGTGACTTTATTCCTGAGTCAGGAGTGAACAAGATCTAGATACTCACTGTGGCTTAATTGGGGTCTAATTAACTCGAGTGCTCTTAGGTGAAAAGAAAAACAAATATGGGAAAAAACAGAGTCCCTATGTCCCCAGGAGCTTTGGGGATTTCCAGAGGTTCCAGGGGCCAGATGGTTTCTGCTTCTATCAGCTAACCCATCGCACCCAGCTCAGACAAACACCCAGGAAAAGCCAACTGCAGCTGCAGGTTACTTTTGCCCCTGACATCAGCTTGAGGGAGCCAGTGATGTAACTAGCAGATGTTTTGTGCCTACAGGTTCATCAAGAGGGACTGAAGGAGGATTGACACCCTGCTGGGCTCTGGAGCTGAGTCCAGCTCAGTGCTGGCAAAGCAGAATCTTGGGGGTTCTCATTTCTGACACCACTGCTCTTGGGCATCTGGACCTGGAAGGGGTTAGGCCTGGCTGAGGAGCCCCTTTTCCAATCAGGCTCACTCTGTTGCAGCCCAATCATGGCGTCACCCTTGCAGTAGTTCAGACATTCCCAGGCAGCGCTCAGATTACATTTTAGAGACAGACAAGAGTGCAAAGACACAGTGGAAACTTAAAGCTAAATTATGCTAGATGTTTGGCTATAAAAATGGCTTTCAAACTGTTCACTGCCTTGCGGGTCACACCCAGAGCATCTTGGCCAGTGGAAAGTGTAAGTTGTGGCTTCCAATGAGTTGAATTAGACCAGTTTAAAGCCCTGTGTGTTCTGATTTCACATTTCAAGAGATTTTAAATATCATTCTATAGTTAATACATTTAAAGACAGAGCCTTACATAGCTCAGACTCACTTCAGTTTTACTAAGTAGTTGAGGGTAACCTTGAACTTCTGATCCTCCTGCTGTCTCCACTTCCCAGGGGTTGAGATTACTGATGTGCCACACTATTGCACCTTGGTCTTGATGCACACTTGGCAAATGCTCTATAAACTGAGCTACACGTTGCTAGACAAGCTCTCTTCCAACAAGGCTACATCTTCAGCCCCTTGAGACTCCCCTGAAAACATTTGCTTTTCCATTATATGATAGCGAATTGTTATTGTCAATTTGATTGGATTAAAAAATTCCTAGAGCACACCTTCGAGTGTGTCTGTCTGTGAGGGGGTCTCCAGAGATGCTTGACTAAGGGGTCAGGGAGGACCCATCGGAATGTGGGGAGCACTATTTCATGGCCTGGGATCTGTGATTATAAGAGAATGGGAAGCCAGGTGGTGGTGGCGCACACCTTTAATCCCAACATTCAGGAGGCAGAGCCAGGTGGATCTCTGTGAGTTCAAGGCCAGCCTGGTCTACAGAGAAAGATCCAGGACAGGCACCAAAACAACACAGGAATCCTGTCTTGAAAAAAAAAAAAAAAAAAGAATGGGAAAGGGAAAGAGGCTAATCATTCATATCTCTCTCTCTCTCTCTCTCTCTCTCTCTCTCTCTCTCTCTCTCACACACACACACACACACACACACACACACACACACACACACACACACACTAAATTTCTCCTCCAACATACCTAGGAACAGTTATGCCCTTTCCTTTCCTTCCTATCTATCTATCTATCTATCTATCTATCTATCTATCGATCGATCGATCGATCTATCTATCTCTGTCTCTCTCGTTCTGTTTCTCGGTTTGATTCTTGGTGTATTTCTCTGTATGTCTCCCTCTCTCCTCCCTGCCCACTGAGCTGTGAGAAGTCCCAGCCACAGACTCTTATCACCATCACACCAGCTCCTCCATGCCTCCCCCACTATGATGAGCTGCACCCTCAAACACAAAATAAACTCTTCCTCCCTGAAGTTGTTTATTTGGTCACAAAAGCAAGAAGAGCAATGCATCATGGGGAAATATTTCTTCTTATAGAACATCAGTCTATTCTCCTTTTTCTGGAAGCTATAAACTAAACGCTCTCCAGGGGCTTCCCCTTCACATTTTAACTCAAGTCCACTCTCACCTGGACTCCTGATTGCCCCGGCTTTTTGGATACTGCTCATGACCACTAGAGCGAGTAGACTGTAAAGGACAGCAACATCTGCACAGAGGATCACAGATGTGTGGTAGCTGACTGAGGTTCTGTTTTCTGCAGTTGTCTGTGGTGATATATTGTGAGCCCTAATAAACTTGCCTGAAGATCAGAGAAGCACAGAAGCTAGCCACTAATTCTTACCTCTACGAAATCCTCAGCCTAAAAAGAATGAGTTCCTCTTTCCTCATGCCTTATATACCTTTCTCTGCCCAGATATCAGTTCCTGGGATTAAAGACATGTGTGCTTCCCAGTACTGACATTAAATGTTTGTGCCACCACTGCCTGGCCTCTATGTCTAATCTAGTGGCTGGCTCTGTTCTCTAATCCACAGGCAAGTTTATTAGGGTACACAATATATTGCCACAATTGTCTCTTGGGGAAAAGGAAGGTTGTAAAAATCTTTGTTGTGTAACTTTTCCCTGGGAGATGGAGATAGAGGTAGGTAGACAGGCAAACAAATGATGCTAGACAGATAATGATAGACAAATGGGTAGATAGATAGATAGATAGATAGATAGACAGATAGATAGATGAAAGATAACTAGATGACAGGCAGACAGACAGATAGACAGACAGATAGATGATAGATAGATAGATAGATAGATAGATAGATAGACAGACAGATAGTCCAGGCAGGACACTGACAAATCAAAGAAAAGACTGTACCTAAGTCTGTGTTGGAGAAGTACTGAGTTTATTGGGGCTACTTACAGGAGCATGGGTGGGTCACTGCATCATTGCATAGATGCAGCCAACCCGCTACCTTTCATATACTCTAGCACCCTAAGTCCACATGCTGCTGGACCAAGAGGAAGTGGAGTCTGGGTCCTCAGGTGACCCTTCCCACTTCTCCAAGGAGTTAGCACTTCTAGAAACATTAGCAGCTTCTTTGTCATAGACTTGGCCATCAGCTGTATCTGTTCTGATTGCCATGACTATGGGCCAGTGCCCTCTCTAAGTCACAGATGCTCTCCTTCATGATGGTCACAAGCACACCATACCTGGGGGAAATAATTCTACTATACCCATGCCTTCGGTCTCTTAGCCCCAACAGCCTTGAAAAGCGGGAGCTCGAGGCAAGATACCTAGTAAGAACATGGTATCTGCTAATGACACACATACAGGAAATGGGTGGAGAGTGAATGAATAATAGATGGTATATAGATAGACAGATGATAGATGACAGACAGACAGAAAGATATATAGATAGATGATAGATAAGGTAGGTAGGTAGATGACAGATAGCCAGATAGAAGGGTATATAGAGGATGGATTAGATAGATAGATAGATAGATAGATAGATAGATAGATAGATAGACAGACAGACAGACAGACAGACAGATAGATAATAGACAGACATACTGATAAATTCTAGCAGAGTGACTTCTGAGGAAAGCTTCACCATAACTCTTTCCCCTCCTAGAAAATCATTTCTAAGTCACCTTGTTCTGGCATACTGCCAGCTCCCTTCAACTAGCAAGACAAGCATCCAGAGTGGCTTGCCATCAATGTGGGATCCACATTTCCTGCTAGGGAATCAAAGAAAGGGAAGAGAGATAAGGAGGCCCTTGTTTCTGCTTCCTGAAGACAAAGCATTTAGTTGAAGGAGTTTCAGTCTGCTCTGTGCTCTCCACTGGTCACTGGACTCCACAAGCCCTAGATCAGAGAAAAGCAACCAGAAGCTAGAGAGAATGGAGTAACTTGACAGCTCCCAAGCCAGATCTGGGATCCTATGGCTAAGACTCAACACTGTACAGACTTTTGTAGGAGCTGTGTCTCAAGAAATCACCCTTCTTTCCTGCCTGACAGTAAGCACAATATGAGCAAGTATGTGTGTATGTGCGTGTGTGTGTGTGTGTGTGTGTGTGTGTGTGCATGTGTGTGTCCATGTGAATGCAGGTGTGGATTTATGTGTCTTCATGTGTGTATTTGCTTGTGAAGGCCACAGGTCAACCTCAGACTCTATCCTCAGGTGCTATCCACCTTGTTTGTTGAGACAGTATCTCTTACTGAGACCTGGGGCTTGATAGTTCAGTTAGTCTGGCTGGTCAGTGAGCACAAGGTATCTGTCTGTCTCTATCTTCTCAGACCTAGGATGACAAGTGTGTACCACTAGGCCTGGTTTCTTAATATATGTCCCGAGGATCAAACTTGGGTCCTTATGCTTGCAAGCAAGCCCTTTACCAACTAAGCCATCCTTCCAGCCCAAGAGTGTAGATATTTGACTTCTAAAGCCAAGCTAAGCAACGGACCCCAGGCTAGCTAAACCTTGGTACTTTCCTCCAGGTATAGATGAACTCAGCAAACCCAGCCTACATGCAAGCACCCAAGAGCTTACAAATAGTGCTTACCTACCACTGAGGAAATGTTCTGTGAGTTTATGTGAAGTAGCATTAACATAGGCATATTTTTAATGCATGTTATGTGAGGAAGAGAAACCAAAGATGAGTCTCAACAATGAGGGAATGTCCAGCATGACATTCTGCCCATTGAGTCCCTGCAAAGGAACTCAGGTACAATTTAGCAGTCATTTGTAATCAGGCTCCAGATCTACCAGAGCATGACCCTATATGCTGCTCTAATGACACCCGGAGATTCCACAGAGATAGGCATCCTGGGAAACCCACACATCCAAAGGATCCCAAGGAAGTAACATCACCCAGGAACTATCTAGAGGGGAGGGTGGCATGAGGGTATCAGAAATAGACACATCTCACTTTTTAGTTTGCAAGCTGATTCTGTCGGGGTGTCAGGGGCAGCCCGCTTTGGTGGTTCGGAAAGCAGGCCCCAGGGAGCATAGAGGATTCCCTCTAATTCCCTGGATGCCATCTGTGTATAATCACAGCCTTCCAGTAAGCCAACAGTGAGGGCATGAAGAGGAGTATGCAACCTGGTGAGCAACGGAACACAGTATGGGGACAGCGCCCGTGGTGACTTCAGTCAGATTCAATCTGTTTCAGGTCTCCTGAGCATGGACATTGCAATTTAGCTATGTTGTCACTCCAGACCAGGAACACTTGGAAACATGGCAGGCTTAGGAAAAGGACTGTGTCTCTGCTGTGCCAGGCTGTATGCTGGCCCTGGAGTCCAACATTGCCCGCCTTTGTTTGGAACTGGGGCCTTCATCCTTTGTGACTTCTTGAGTATTTATTTCCCTTGTGACATGCATGGCTAAGGATGGTCAGTGGTTTGTGTGATAAAAGTCATTTGTTTTTGCTGGGCAGCTTCATGAGGCTCTTAGACCCTGGGGCCTTTGGGGAAGCAGGATGAGTATCCCATTGATACAGGACAAACAGGAAAAATTCCAAAGTTACCGTTCTTCAGACTTGGAAGACTGAAGTTTACTTTGTGATTCTGTTACTTAGGACTGCAGAAACCAGTCTGTTGCTATCATCAAACCCCCTTACCTCATATATCACTGGGGATTGCTGATGCCTTGTGGGACTCAATGAGATGGTGTGAAATTGCTGTGATTTCTGTATCCTTCCAGGATGGAGAAGAAATGGTGTATGGAATTTGAAGATCCTTCCCTGACAGGTAGAACCTAGCCAAGGTGCTTGTTTTTCCTTGCACCAATTCTTTCTTTCATTCAACTTCTAAAATCAGTGTGTGCTGTGGAATAATCCTCTTGTACACTGTAAAGATTTGTCACTTGAATTGATGTAATAAAACACTGACTGGCCAGTATCCAGGCAGAAAGAATAGGTGGGGTAACCAAACTAAAGATGATGGGAAGGAGAAGGGTGGAGTCAGGAGATGCCAGACAGCAGCCTGATGAAGCAAGATGTGCTAGAGGACAGGTAAAGCCACTAGCCACTTGGCAATGCATAGATGGATAGAAATGGGTTCATTTAAATGTAAGTGTTAGCCAGTAACAAGCCTGAGCTATTGGCCAAGCATTTGTAAGTAATATTGAGCCTCTGAGTGGTTATTTGGGAACTAGCGGGTAGGAGAGAAATGTCCAATTAGAAGTGTGAATCCAACATTCAAGAGTGAAGGCTAGATCCCTGCTCCCTGCTATGTCTTGGGCCAACTTCTAGATTTACAACAGGGATGGCTTATCAAAAGCAAAGAAGCTGAGCAGCAGAACTTACTTAAAACTGTGGTGAGAGGTACAGGGTTTCTGTAACCTTTTGTACCAAGGAAGGAAAATAGAATTCTGGCCTCTTGTTAAACCGGAAGGCAGGGTCTGATTTTGATCACTCCTCCTGATGATGTTTGTGGTGCAGAGGAGAGGTAAGCAGTAGAAAGGATAGAAAACTTTTGTCCTGGATAGTCTTATGTCAATGTGACACAAACTAAAGTCATCTGAAAGGAAGGAACCTCATTTGAGGAAATGCCTCCATAAGATCTGGCTATAAGTTATTTTCTTACTTAGTGATTGATCGAGGAGGATCCTCATTGTGGGTGAGGCCATCCACAGGCTGGTGGTCCTGGGTTCTATAAGAAAGCAGGCTGAGCAAGCCATGGGGAGCAATCCAGTAAGCAGCACCCCTCCATGGCCTCTGCATCAGCTCCTGCCTCCAGGTTCCTGCCCTGTGTGAGTTCCTGTCCTGACTTCCTTCAAATGAACAGTGATATGGATGTATAAGCTAAATAAATCCCCAAGTTGCTTTTGGTGATGGTGTTTAAGCACAGCAATAGTAACCCTAACTGAGACAGATTGGGACCTTGGTCAGCTTGTGATGTGAAAGATGAGGTGAAGCAGCTGCCCCAGCCGTCCATTGAGCGGTGAGTCCACCTGCTCAAGGATAGACATAATGCAAGAGGCCCCTCTAGAGGCTTGAGGGTACGGGGTGTAGGTTCCAGCCCCTGCACACCCCATCACTCCATTCTTCCTCTCCCTCCAATGCCTGCTCAGGGAGTCCTTCCTGGTGCTCCCTGAGTGCTGATGTCACCCTGAACCTCACAATGTTCTTATAATGATGCTAGTCATATTGCATTGGGGACACTCCCAACTCCAGAATAAGGTAATATTAACTAGTTATATTTACAGGTACTTTATTTCCAAATAATGTCACATTCAGAAATTCTTGTCTCTAGCATATTTTTATATTTATTTTATTTTTTTTTACTTAGGAAGGGGCACAATTCAGCCTGGGAAGCATGTCACCATTGATATATGTGTGTGTGTGTGTGTGTGTGTGTGTGTGTGTGTGTGTGTGTGTGTGTATGTTTCTCAACCTTCCTAATGTTGTAACCATTTAATAGAGTTCCTCATGTGTGGTGACCCCAGCCATAAGATTATTTTTGTTGCTACATCATTATAGTGATATTTTATTTGTATTGAAATGTGATTTTATTTGTATGTTAATAAAGTTGCCTTGAGGTCAAAGCAAGCCAGAGCAGAAGCTGGGCGGTAGTGGTGCACACCTTTAATGCCAGCACTTGGGAGGCAGAGCTAAGTAGATCTCTGTGTGTTCAAGGACACAACCAGCATGGCAGACACACGCCTTTAATCTCAATACCAACCATAGAAGACCTGGAGGTCTGTACAAACAGGCAGTGACGAGGAGGTCATGTGGCTGGGTTTACAACCAATGAGAAAACAGAACAGAAAGTCTTTAAATAGACAGGACGCACAGAAGTAGGTCTCTTGCAGAGAGGAAGAACAGCAGAAGCAGTGAAGGGTAAGGTTTTCCCACTCTTGCTCTGACCTTGTGGTTTTTAACTCTGCAATTGGTTCTGTGTTTCTTATTTAACAAGCTGGTTACATCTACACTTCATAACTGTAATTTTGCTACTGTTATGAATCATAATGTAAATATCTGATATGCAACCCCTGTGAAAGAGTTATTCAACCCTCAAAGGGATCATGACCCATAGGTTGAGAACCAAACACACACGTTACACAAACAGATACACACACATATAGTATTTTATTATGTATACAAATTTATTTATGTCTAAATTTAGATAGATTTGTAGTAGATGAAATTGCATAAAAATAACTGGACCTAGATGGATGCAGTTCTGGGCAAAAAAAAAAAAAAGCATGTGGAATAAATTTTGATTGGCTGAGAATTGCCTGAAAAATGAACATTATTTCAAGGGGTCTGTGTATCTTTTTCCTGATCTTTTACTGCCTTTCTCCATTTACCTGGATTTTTCTTTTGAGGGTGGATTGTCTCTCCTTGTGTGTATTTGCTCCTGCCCTGTGCTATGGCAAGCCAGGGACTCAGAGCACACTGAAGGAGTGTTTGAGTTCATGCCTGACCAGTTTCTAGAAAGCAGCCACAAATATGGAGCCTGATTCCAAAGTTTCTAAGAAGAAAATGTGTTGCTGTTTTTTTTGTTTTTGTTGTTGTTTTTGTTTTAATTGAAATATACTGGCAGATGGTTTTGTTTCTAACAATTCCCAGCTACAAACCTATGGTGTGGACGGATGTGAGAAAGTCTTAGGAAGCCCACAGAAGTGCCCAGATACTTCTGTCCTCACTTTGCACACTGAACTCACACACTCTGAACACTCCTGCTGCTTTTTGGAGGGAAGCAGCTCAGGAGCCCTACAGACAAGCTCAGGTGAACTTCCCTGAGATGAAGGCAGAAGCAGACCAAGGCCCAGTGAGGACTTGGGATCCCACACTCCTGTCTGGCTGTCTCTGGCCACTTGTGGTCTGTCCTAGAGACCAGAGCTTCCTTCCCTCTGCTGACTGGTCTGGTTGTCAATGTTGGATTCCCACATGCTATTCTGAGTGAGGTTTCTTTTCCCTATGTCAGAACCATCAAGAACCTCCTCAACTGCCATGGCCCTGTATCTAGTGCCTGTCTCCCAATGTAAGAGTACCAAAAAAACCAAAAACCAAAAAACAACAAAAAAAAACAAAAAACAAAAACAAAAAAAATCTTCTGGTCAAGAGAACAGACTCTCTGGCCTAGGTGGAGACCCAAACAACAGTCAGCTGGGCCAAGACAACCTCTTGGTTGAAACAGAGGCTCTAGGGAAGTGTACTCTCCCCTTAAACCGCACTCAAGAGATGGGTGGGTTAATTAGTTCTTTAATGAGGTTTGTAGTTTTCCTTCCCAGACTTCCCTCCTCTAGCACAGTAGCACACTGGGCCCACAGCCATGCAGCTTCCTGCGTCTGTCTGATTTTCTGAATTATTCTCCTTTCCTTCTGTGCACTCTAAACATTCTTTCCTTAATGCTTTAGGCATTCTCCCCCTACATGTTGGGCTTCCTGACTCTTCTCCTAAAGCCTCCTTCCCCACCCCGAATGTCTGACCTTCAAGCCAGCTTAAGCGGCCTGGCTTATTTTGCTTCCTCCTTTCATCCTCCCCCAGGCAGCGGCTGAAGTTACAGCTTGCCTGTCCTGGAGTTTGTCTTTTAAACTCTAATAAAATGGTCCTTAAGCTGCTGGCTGAGTCCATCCTTGAGTTGCTGTATTAATGTGACTAAGAACTCCAAAGAGGGAGCAGCCCCACCTTCCCCACCCCACCTGACAGCCTGTGTAACATCAGCAGCTTGCACATGGTAAAACTGAGGCCGGGCTACAGTTAGAAAATAGATTCAAACTGAAACTCCAAGTCCAACCCATCGGGAAGAAGGTCTGGAGGATGAGTGGGAGAGCGATTAAGAGAGGGCTAGCCTGGCATCCACCGGCCTCGCCGAAACCTCCCGGCAGAGAGCTTCCCAAAGGCTTCAGCCTCCACTGAACCTCACCAACAGGGTGTGCCAGCTAGGAAGTGTGTGCAGCTGAGGCCAGGGGTGTGCATTTATCTGTGTCTTCCTATCACTTCTTCCAACACACCATAAAGATGTGGTGCACGTGTCAGCAGAATTAAACCAGCTGATACGGTTAGATCCACAGAAGGAGCTGAAGGCTCCCATGGCAACAATCACAGACCCCTTTAATTCCCTGTCCCTTCCCTTTTGGCACCCGGCAGGCCCTCAATCCCACCCACCCTAGCCTGTCCCACCCCCACCCCACCCCACCCCCCTACCCTTCATTTACGGTTCCACCTCTTTAGACACACACATTTATTTACTTGGTGATAAGATAGGGTGGCTGGGCCTTCCAGGGAAAATGCCCAGATATTATTTGCAAAGGCTGAAAAAGCAGGTGTTCTTCCGCTTATCTGAATATTTTGAGTAAATCCCTGTTTTGAAATGTAAATGATTCCGCAGCCTGACTAGTGGGAGATAAAGCAGCGAACAATGAGTTAATCCTCATCTTATGCAGTTCATTATCAGGAGGCAGTGCCAGGCCAGGCACCTCTCCCAGCATAATGGAGGTCACGCACAGGTAGATAACTCCCGCCCCATAAATCACATTTATTGTGTAGATTATATTGGACATAAGCAGATCAGGGTATAAATGTTTTATAGATGCTTACAGATGCACTATAGAAAGATGATTGTTTTAAATATTTATTTGATACGAAACATTTCAGAGCCTTATAAACCCGTTCTGCTGTCATTTCCGCAAAAAGGCAGAATTCTTTTTTTCATTCCTAGGGTGAAACAGAATGCATTCTCTTCCTTTTTTTTTCTTTTCTTTTCTTTCTTTTTTTTCTGAGAAACATGATTTAATCTTTTAGAGCGTGCACTGGTGGAGGGGGAGGTTTTGCAGAATCTCTTTGATTTTTGTTTTTCCTTTCATTCTTTGCAAAGAAGAAAAAAAAAACAAGATATGTGGATTAAGTCTCATTAGCATCCTTCTCCCCACAACCCCATGTCATTCCCAAACAAACAGACAAACTGCAGCAGTCAGGGGACAGCATCACCAGAGGAGAGGATGGAAGTGCTTGCACTAAAGGCATCCCCGTGGAAGGTGCCACACATGCGCTCTATACAAGGCGTGGGTCTCAGCTCTTCTTCAATTCTGAATTCTTTCATTTTGCCCTAAGATCCAACAAAGCCACCAAAGGAAAAGCACCCGGCCATTTGTGTTCCCATTCTGTCCCTTCATGTCCTCCTTGGCTTCACATCTCTGGAACTGTTGTCCCCTTCTCCCGCCTGCCCGCCCCGTCTCTGCTCTGGCAGGTCCTTGGTTCCATCTTTATTGCTTCTCCCGAGGAGCACTTCAGTTCCTGGCTGTGTGACTGGCTTCCTGCATCTGTGCCTCTCTGGGCACCACGTCTTTTCTTTCCTAGTTCAGAGCTGGTGGTTTCCCTGAGTTCAGAGCGGCCCTGGGATGGGTCCCTGAAACTCCAACATCGTTGGCTCCTCCACACCTTGTCTCTTGTGTGACCCTCTGGGGTGAAGACAAAGAATGCCTTAAAAGGAGACACTTACCTGCTCTGTGGGTTTCTGGGTTTCTAGGAGGGCAAGGGACTGTTCAGCAGATTCCAAACACTCTCCCAAGTCCCTAATGGCACCATAGGCAGCAGCCCTCTGTCTAGTGCTCTGCTTTGTTTGTCCTACACTGAGGCTGGGCAGGAGGAGATAAGAGCTGATTCATGTCACCAGAATATCGACCGTGAAGCACATGTTTACATAACTTATTATCGGGGAGCTTGGGAGTCTCTTGGACACTACTGAAGAGGTATGTCGATTTGTTTATTTCAATATTTGATTCTATTTTTAACCAGGAATGAGTTGTTTGCTTAAAGATGCCACCAAATAATACGAAAGCCCATATTTCATTTACTACCCTAGTCAGAAAGCGGCCTAAGGGCTGTGTGCCTTAGAGCATCACAGGTAGGTGTCAACAGGGTCACAGAGTCCTAGCACCCTTCCCTTCAGAGCTCTGGAAAAGAAGGAAAAAAAAAGTACCTGCAGATAAGAATCAAGGTCGGAGTCAGCAGGGGAAAATAAATGATGACATTGGGATTCATTTTCTAAGACGGATGTTGTCTGTGTGCAAAGCCAGCTCGATTATTGGGACTAAATGGACTTGTTATTTCTGGGGAACACTGGCCGATTCTTAGGTTGTATTGATCACCTTGATGGATTAGGTAATTTCATTGTAAATGGCTCACCTTTTTTTCAGGAGACCTTCAGGGTTCTGACTGCTTAGGTGGTTGTTCACAAAAGGGACTTCCTCGCAGAAGAGGTCATTGGGCCAATTCTGTCCCCTTAGATGGGACTGTGGCAAAGATTCGGCCTGGCCTCAAGAGCAAGTCAACAGAAACTAATAATTATTGAGCACCTGCTATGTACTAGGGGTGATACTGGGAACTTCCACAGTAGGATTTATCACAACTCTAAAATAACCCAAGGCTTGCTGTCTTCCTGAAAATGACTTTTCCCAGCAACATTGTTGGGGGAACCCTCTATTCCTTTCCATTTGGTTAGATAGAGCTCCCCCTCTGACCAAACTGTTTCAGGTCTTACAAAGGCTGGATCCAACTGTTGACTGGCTTCAGGATATATTTGCAAGAACCCTTCTCACGGGAAGTCAAAAGAATGAACTAAGTAATGAGTGAGCCCAGGCCATCACATGATGCTTCCACTAATTCCTTCTTCTGTGCTTTCCCTTCAGCAAAACAGCCCTTCAACTTCTAATTCAGGTGCTGCTGGCTTTATTGTTTCCTCATATTTAACATCTATAAGATGTATAACTGGATGAGCTCAGTAGAAACGGAGTGCAAACAGACGGCTTCAGATTTGATGCCATAGAAAGTTTATTATTGAAAACTGATGGCTGTTGGCAAGAGAGTCTAAGAATTTCCTCTCCAGAGAGTTTGGGGGTCTCACTGTGAGATGTGTTGTAACTGACTGACATGCTCCAGCCAAGATGGCGGTGTTGTGAGGTAGAGCTGTACACGCTAAGGAAATCTCTCCTGCCCCAGCCCCAGTGTCTGTCTTTCCAGTCCTAGTGTCCACCCTATGTTAGTGTGCTGTTGTAGCTTACGCCTGGTTTGTGCTTCCGGCCTGCGTTTGGATATCATGGGAGGGTAGCCTGACTAAGAAAGGCAAGACTGGTCCAAGTCTCCAGCTCTGTATCTTAGAGACCTTCCAAGACCCTGCAGCTCAGTGTGGAGCTAAGAATTCCCCAAGATTCCCTCTGCACATCTCGTATCTTTCATGACCACTGCCACATTGCAGCATGGTACCCCTCTCCATTCCAATGTGTCACAGTGCCCACAGACTGTTTCTCCCCTACAGGGCCTCCTGTGAGCACCCATTCTTTTTTTCCTCAGCACCACACCACCATTACCATCATTTCCTGAGGATGTTGTTCCAGTTTCTGGCACCCCCTTATGATACCAACCAGTCCCCTTTCAGAGTGGGTCTCCAGACTTCATGCCCACTTACCTGTGTGGAATTCACAACTGTGATGGATTTGATTGAACTGAGAGAGTCCCAGACATCCAGGACTACAGCATCATCTCCCCTTACCCCCATCTATGATGGTGTTTCTAGAAGGCATTAGCATGTAAAGCCACAGATTGAGTAAAGGCATTCTCAGGCCTTGAGTCTCAGACTGGCCTAAACCACTGGCTTTGCTGGGTCTCCAGCTCACAGACAGCTGATGGCCTCCTTAATCCCATGAGCAATGCCCATAATCCCCTAGACACTTCCGAATGTATGGTGTGAGTTGTGTCTCTGAGGCCCTGATGAAAGACAGAGACTGCTCCCTACCCATTCGTCTGAAGTAGGGCTATCAGCATCAAGTTATTTTCACTTCCTAGAGTTGGTTTAGGTTTCCCTGGCCTGACTATAAAAAAACAAAACAAAACACCAGAACCCATTTTTGTATTCTGTAGGCTCAGCTTTCAAAGCCAAGCCAAACTGAGCATTTCCTGAACCTCTGAATGGTAATACAACTTAAATCCACTGCAGTGAAATCATCAGAGTATCCAGCCACACAGTAGGACTGCAGAAGGCTTCTCCAAGAATATGGTACCAAGGACGTTTTACATCATCTTTCTCCCTCCCCCACCCTGTCTCTTGCTTTGTGTGTGTATGTGTTACATGCATGTATTGCTTGTGCATAGTATACGTCATAAATACCTGAGTGTGAGCTTGTGGAAGCCAGAGGTTGACTTCAGACACCTTCTTCTATGTCTCTCTACCTTGCTTTTTGAGACAAGGTCTCTCACTGAATCTAGAGTTTACCATTTCTGCCAGATTGGCAGGCTGGAGCACCCCAGGAATCTGCTTGTCTCTACCCTACCAGTCCTTAGATTGCAGATACATAACTCTGCGCCAAGTTTTTACTTTGACCCTCGGGATCTGAACATGGGTCCTCATTCACAGCAAATGCTTTACCCCCAGGGCCACCTCTTCAGCCCCTCCAGCAACCACAGTGACCTTGTCTGGTAGGATGAGGCCATAAGACTCTGCTGCAGGGATCCTCTGTGTGGCTTTCAAGGCCACTTTGAAAAGGGAATGCAGACACCTTAATTTCTCCCCGATGAGTCATTAAGTAAAGGCAGTTGGATGTCTGCTCTCAGGGAGCTGTGGGGGATAGGGGGGCGGTTAGCAGTCTATGAATAGGGTTAACCCTTCCAAGGCTGTGAAGGTCCATTCCATGTCTTCTCACTCCCACCAAACCCTTCTTTCTGCTGGTATATACCACACAGTGTCGTGAAAAGACCACCACTGAGGCTTAGCCCTGCTTCCAGCATGATGGATCTGCAGGTAGCAAAGCAGAGAAGAAAGGAGGAAGGAAGAAAGGTGAACACCCTTGGAAGAAAGGTGAACACCCAAGGGTGCTCCATCCACCTTTGCAGAAAAAGCAATAGCTGTGTCTCCAGGAATTAGGATGGTGTCTAAATGAGATGTGTGAACCATGCCAGAAGCCCGACTAGGTTTCCACTCTTTCCCTGTGGCTTTCCAAGCCCCAGTTTGTTACCCAACTCACACCTATGATGTACGTGGTAATTTATTGACACTTTATCACTGTTTGGGCCCCAGTTCTCTCTGCCCATTTAACTTCAGCATCCTAGAGGAGGAGCCTGGGCTGCACCTCACTCACTCATCCTTAGGCTGACCAGCGGCCCCCTAGCTCAGGGTCACAGGGGCATGCCTGTCACCACTGATTCTTAGCTGTCCAAAGAGATAAAAGAGGAAGCTTCCAACTGGCTACAGATCCAATTTCCTATGAGGAAGCAACAGGAAGAGCAGATTTTGTACAAATGTGGCTTCACTGGGAAACGTAGATGCCTGCAGGAGGGGCAGTCTGCAGCCTTCTGACTGGACAGTTGAGGTACTCCTCTGGCCCACCTCCTCCCTCTGCCTGGATGGAGCCCCTGGGTAAGAACAGCCAAGGTCTTGTTCAGCACTGTCTGCAGCTGGTACTGGGATCCTCTTCTTGCTTGTAGGATGTGCCCCTCACAATTCCTAATTAGCATCACAGATGTGAATGTATTGCTCACTAAATCCCCCATTGTAGCTGAGCAGGCGGACCCAGGCTAGGGATATTGCATGATTGGAACAGGAGGGTACCCTGGGAGGGTCTCTGGGCTTGAGGATTATGCTACTCATTGCCAGGTACATTGAAGATACTCAAATGCTTGTGGATGAAGAAGGTGCAGCTTGCATCTCAGGTGTGCTTTCAAAGGCACGTCTCACATGGAAGTCACCATTTTATCGGAAACAGATCATGGACACATGAGAGCAGGGTTTATAGACATGCTTTGATACCTAAGCTATGCTCTGAAAATGGAAGAATGATCAGTTCTACCAAAGGTCAGCTTTGACGGAACATTCCTGAGCTGTCTAGGGACAGGCCACAGTACTAATCCCACTGCCCCTGGCTCCTTCTCACTCCCTGGCCAGGAATGGAGGGAATGCCTAGAACTGAGCTTCTTTTAGCATCTCCCAAAGCCTCCTCCTCCTCAACAGTGACTCACTGGACCAAGGAGTCTCTCTGCATTTGGCCTCTCTCACAGAACCTCTGACCTTCCCACCAGCTGATGTCTGAAGAGAATCTGCCCACTCACCAGAGGGTAGCTCTCCAGCAGAGCATTTTGGCTGCTCTTTCTCACCCAGCTCCTCCCTCCATCCACAAATAAGTGATCATTGTTGGCAAACACATCGCTGACTGATTCAGGACATGATACCCCAATTCAACCCCCCTGGACTTGAAGAAAACAGCAGAAGAAAGATGTCCACTCCCACCTCTTCTGGCATCTACCCCAAAGAAGTCTTGAAACTGCAAGACTCACTCTCCCTCAGTGGAGGGACACAGAGACCCACTTGCAGCTGATGTCCTAGACACCAGATGAACCTGATCAAGTTCTCAGCTGTTTCTCACCATAGGCTGTCCCCCAATGTCACATCTTTACACCCATTTTGATTTCTGATGAACCTCAAGTCATGGGAGACTTGCATTTATTATCCTGTTCCCTGGTTAACCTGTCTTTGGTTATAGGCATCTCAGCTGTGAACCCTGTGATGGGTGAAGAAAAGAGATTACATTCTCTGCCCTGCACTCTCTTTACGAAAATATAGGAAAAGGAGTTTCATAGCCACGTTCTATGCCTTTAAGTTTTACCTCTCTTTATTTATGCTTCCAAAGCAGACCACAACCACAGGTTCACATCTCCTCAGCTCTTAATTCCTCACCGTGGGTTCTAGTCTTGTGCTTGTCATATGCAGAGTCCATGACTTATTTTTAACACTAAATCTTTACCAAGGGACAAAGATGTTTAGGACTCAGATGATCTATTCTCCCTGCCTCCAGTTAGTTTTCAAGGATGAAAAAGCTTCCTTCAGGGCTCTGGCAGATGCGGTCTACCATTGTTGATGACCACATACTAATTTATAATCATGTTATTACCAACAACAGGAGAGAGACATATGGATCTTTCTCCAGAAGACCTAATGGACAGAGAGCCGATCTTCTTTTCTCTCTGCACATATCCCCACAGGCCCCAGTAGGAAAGCAGGAGATGGAGCCTTCCACACCAGGCCTGTGAAAATCAAAACACTTCAATGTTTTGGGCAAAAATCACACAGCCTGTTTTCCACAACAGCTCAGAAGATGGTTCACCTTCACTGTCATCCATGTGACCACATTTGGAATTACCCAGGGAATTTGCTGTTTCCAGAGAAAGTTGTCTGAAATGGGAAAAGACACCTTGAGTGTGGACAATGCTGTCTCATGTGTTTAGGGCTGGGGAAAAGGAAGGAGACAATGTGCTGAGGACCAGCAGCGTTCATCTCTTGTTTCCTAGGTGCAGGAACAATGCTCCTGCCACCCCATGCTCCCGCCCGCACCTTCCCTGCTTCAGACTAGACCCCCCTTAAGCTGCTTCTGTCAGGAGTTTGGTCCCCACAACAAGAACACCTAGTAAAACAGCTCCTGTTACTTATCCTATTTTTCTCAGAAACGAAAGTCACTTTTCTACCTTGCCCTCATCTATGCAGTCTGCCTCCATCCCCAGTGGAAGACAAAGCTGTGTGTGCATACCACATCTAGGAAAAGGGTATTCTGTTCCCACTACATGGTCCAGATAGCCACAGATATGCAGAGCTGGGACTTGGCCCCAGACATTGTCACCCACAACTCCTAATGTCCTGGCTCTCTGACTTTCACTGAATGAAACTTTTTTTTTTTTTAAAATCAGGGCCTATTTTCTAAATTTTCCTTCTAACCTAAGAATCTATTCAATTCCTGAAGATGAACAGAAATGGTGTGTGTGTGTGTGTGTGTGTGTGTGTGTGTGTGTGTGTATGTGTATGTGTGTTCAATGCATTCATATGAGTGTGTAGATTTGTGTGTATGTCTGTATGTGTGCATGTGCACTCACAGATGTGTGTGTGTGTGTGTGTGTGTGTGTGTGTGTGTGCCTGTGTGTACATGTGAAGGCCAGAAGAGGATATTGTGTCTTCCTCTATTATGTTTCATTTTATTGTTTTGAGTCTTGGTCTTTTATTGAACCAGAGGCTGGCCATTTTGGCTAGCTTGCCTGGCCAGCAAGCTTCCAAGATCTGCCCATCTCTATCTCCCAATGCGGGGATTACAGACCATATCCAGTGTTAACCAGCATGCTGGGGTTCAAAGTCAGGTCTTCTCCCCAACCCATCATCCAGGAGTTCAACCTCAGGACTCACCCCTTTCCACTTGAGAAGTTTTTACACAGCCTCAGGTACGTATGCATGTAACACTGGAGTATAACCTCAATAGTCACTTATAATAAATCATGAAGATACTTACGTTAAAATTGTTTTGAGGTGTGCACACAATTTTAATCATTTATTAAAGACAAGGGTAACTTTGCATACAATGATGTATGTGCTTTTCAGTTTTGTATGAAGAATAATATTGACTGAATATCTGAAGTTGCAGGACATTAAGCATTCAACTTTTTTTTTCCCAGAATTGATCTATATTTTGATTTCCCAATCCTTAGTGGCTGGAACATTGCTTTGCATAATAAGCATGAAGTTCAAAGCAGCAGTATAGTTGGAGATCTTCTCTCCAGCCCCCGCCAAGCCCTATTAGTCCAACAACCCATTTATAAAATAAACACACAGACATTCATATTATTTAAACTGTTTGGCCATTAGCTCAGGCCTACCATTGTCTAGCTCTTACTCTTATATTTAGCCCATTTTTATTAATCTATACTTTGCCATGTAGCTTGTGGCTTACTGGTGTCTTTATATGTTGCTTCTCCTCCCAGCCTTCCTGTTCCCAGTCTTCTCCCCTTCCTTGTCCTGCCTACTTTATCCTTCCTGCCTGGCTACTGGCCAATCAGCACTTTATTTTAACCAATCAGAACAACACATTTGACATACAGAACATCCCACAGCACAGCAGAGGTGTGTTGAAGACCATTTTCAGAAATGACTGGGAATTCTGTCCTAATCCCGGGTTGAAATTCACTTAATGGGTATGTTTTCATGAAACTCACGGCAACAGCGATTCTAGCGCAGTACGACCCTACAATCCACAGACACACCGATTTGATACTCCTCTCCTGAGGAGGGGTGGTAGAAAAACATTAAGTGCCGTTTCTATAATTAAAGCCGCGCACTTCTGTGAGGGCAGAAAATTTTGCATGGGCAGTAAAAGATACTGCAGTTAATGGCACGCAAGGGGCCAAGCTGAGGCACTTCAGCTATCATCTTTTAGTGGGTGCTGAGGGGCATGGAGACATGTTCGGTGCACAGCATGTGTGTTGTGTTCAACACCACAGCTGCACTAGAGCCACACTGCGTCATGGCTGAGCCCTCCAAAGCATCACCTTCCCCGCCCTCTCTTTGTTGAAGATGGATGTATTTTTATTACGTGTGTATGTGTGTGTTGCCTGCCCATTGGTATGTACACCACATGTGTGCCTGAGGCGGCAGCACTCCAGCAGACTCTGACGGAGGTCCAACGGCAAACACTCTTGAGTTTAGGCTTCCTCTGCCGTGGTTGGCACAACCAGCTGGGGCTTGGTCAAATGAACTGCTGCGTTCACCAAGATGACTAGTTCCAGGCCAAATTAGTTCGCGGTTTTTCTCTATGGGATGACAGATGCAGACATACTGGATACTGAAAAGGAGCCAGAATATTTTCTTGAAGTGACTGCGTTACCTCACACCTTAGGTAAACATTCTCGGTTATGACACTTCAAGTTAGCTTGAGATTTCCCGCCTTTTAATGCAATCAGCATTTGCTGCTGTTCACATAGTTCACATCATCCAAATGGCTCATTTTTTTTCCCCTTTCCCTTCAAATGCCATGAATTTTTGTGCGCGAGAAGATGTTTGCTGCTCTTGTTTTAATGTGTGTGCTGCCTTGCTACCTTTGCAGAGGGTCAAGGCCAGGAGATTTGAACAGAAAGGGCTTGGGTTTTCTCACTGAGGCTTTGTGAGCCATCCTTGCGAGAGGCTTAGGCAGCAGCCTGAATCATACATGAGACATTTGTTATTGCTGGTTTCCTGCCTGGGCACAGAGGAGATGCTGCCAATCTTCCTGAGTGTTGGTGGCCGTCTGGAGAGATGTCTCCTGGTGTTGCTCACTAATCAGAAAGGGTGGGTACCCAGATCTTTGTACTCCTGGCTAGGTGGGTTCCCTAGGACCTTAGCTTTGTGCAATTTTATAAATTTGCATGTTTTCCCAAATAATACAAAGAAATAGATGACGAGAATCACCCTGTGGTTATTTACACTTAAAATCTCAGAAGAAATAAGACTGAAATGTCAGCAATACCCAGCAGAAAGGCCGGCAAAGTGGGTTAATATTTATCACCTTTGTTTGTATGTCCTCCGCTTATCAGGAAAGGTCATTCACTGTAACAGGTGATTTGTTGGCTCTGGTACCTCTGAACCAACAGGGAAGAGCTGAGCTGAGGATACCTGCCCTAACTGTGTGTTCAACATAGTTCTGTCCAGGAATGCTGTAAATAAGACTGATTATATCCAGTGTATCACACACAGGCCGATAACAGATACAGAGCGTGTGTTACATCAATAACAGCAGTACTGAATCTTAAGAGATGTAAGAATATGCAAATGACTGGCTTGTCTTTTGATTTGGGGTGAGGCAGTCTCTAACTAATCTAATTTCATATGAATATTTCTTTGTGGGTTTGGAATGATGGCTCAGCAGTTAAGAGTACTTGGTTCTCTTGTAGAGGCCTGGAGTTAGAGTTCAGTTCTCAGTTCTCAGAACCCACATGGCAGCTTACAATTTTATCACATACACATATATATACATACATACACACACATATATACACATATATAAACATACACACACATATACACACACAAATATATATACAACTATATATACATGAACACATATACACACACACACACATATATATACACACATATACACACACACACATCTATGAGGGTTCCTAACTTCTTTTGGCTTCCTTAGTTCCTGGGACCCTCACACAGACATACACACATGTACATAAAGTACACAAATATCTTTGAAAGTATTCTTAAGTTACATAGTGCTTAGGTTTTGAACCCAGAGTATATTCCACTTTGCTGCTGAATAAAAAGAACCACTGAGTCAGCCAGTAGGCTGAGAAGAGAGATACTCATTAAATTTTCCCCAGATTCAACCTGAGCTGACCCTATAAATTGTATTTATTCCAGGTTAGCTGAAAAAGTTTCTTTTCTTGGCTCATGGAGAAGAGCACTGGTTAGGGCACTTCCTGCTTGGGCATTTGATACAAGCAAACACAGAAATACATCTATTGTCTTAGTTAGGGTTTTATTGCTGTGACGGGACACCATGACCATGGCAACTACTATAAAGGAAAACATGTAATTGGGGTGGGGCTGGCTTACAGTTCAGGGGTTTAGACCCTTATCATTATGGCGGGAAGCATAGTGGCATGAAGCATGGTGGTGTGCAGGTACACACAGTGCTGGAGAGGGAGCTGAGAGTTCTGGACCTGAAGGCAGCAGGAAGAGATTGTGAGCCACTAGGCAGGTTTGAGTTTTCTGAAACCTCAAAGCCCACCCCACTGGTGACACCCTTCCTCCAACAAGGCCACACCTACTCCAGCAAGGCCACACCTCCTAAAAGCGCCACTCCTGTGAGCCTCTGGCAGCCATTTTTCTTTTAAACTACATAACATGAGAGCATCGCTTACTTTTCTGTTGCCATGATAAAATGTGATAACCAAGAGAGTTTATTTTGGTTTGTGGTTCCAGAAGAAAGAGAGTCCATCATGGCAGGGAACAAGGCATGGTGGCAGGAACAGGAAGTGAAGAGTGTACATCTTCAGCCATAAACATGAAGCAGAGCATGAACCCGAAGTGGGATGAGGTTATATACACTCAAAGTGCACCCTCAGTGACATACTTTCTCCAGCAAGACCACACCTTCTAAAGGTTCCATAACCTCCAACTGGGGACCATGAGTTTATGAGGGACATTCTCATTCAGAACACCATAGTGAGCCTAGCTAGAACCACAACTAACAGCAAGTCTCCAAGAGCAGAGACAAACTCCATTGAGAACTACAGACAAGGGTTACATCATCTCCACAGCTGTCCTCCGTCTGCAAGAGTCCCATCTAAAGTACCAGATTCTCATCTGGAGGAGACAGGTTTTCTACAACAGATGGGACAAAGAAGAGAGACAGGAATGGACCTGAGCCAAGGCTCACGAAGACTTTCCCTCACAAAAGCCAAAGTGTGCTTTACAAGAGGAGATATGTGAGCAGTTCAGCTTCTCAGTTACTTGGAGGCCGTGATAAAACACACTGACGGGAGGCAACTTCAGGGAGAAAAGATATGCTTGGCTCACAAATCCAGGTGAAAGTCAGTCACTGAAGGGCAAGTCAAGACAGCAGGAACTTGAAGCAACTGGTCATGTTACATCCACAATCAAGAGCCGAGAACCATGAGTTGTATGTATGCATGCTGTTGCTGACTTGCTCTTTCTCCCTTTCACTCAGCCCAGGGCAGGATTTCCCACCTCAATGAATCCACCTAAGAAAATTGTGTATAGGCATACCCAGAACTTCTCATTAAGACTCTGTTCTTAGACAAGTCTAGGCTGTTTCAAGTCCTGTATTTTGTGGACTCTTTGAGGATGGTGGGTATGAACTTCTATCATATCATCTATTTGGGGTTTAGGGGGTCTTCTGGATTTTTTTTTTTTTTTTGCTGTGTTTTGTGGAGTTTTGTTTCTTTGTTATTTTAACCAGAAGCTTTGGGAAATGCTCCTTTGTTTCCCCCATAGATTGTTGTGTTAGGATTTCCCACTCCCATCCCTGTTCTCCACATCAGTCACACTTCTCTACAATGGTCAAAGATTAACTGGACCTCTCCTTGGCCCTCCAGCTTTGCTACTGAGCCTGGGGAAGGTGCTACTGACCCAGGATGGAGGAGGAACATGGAGGGGAGATGTTAAGGCCCCCACAGGTCCACTGAGAGCACTTCAGGATGTCTTTCATCCCCTCTGTCACTTTCTTGGCAATCACAACTCACAGAGACTTGGTGCATCATCTGTCATCTCCACCATGCTGCTCTTGAAGGACACTCTTCTCCTTCTCGCAGGCATCAGGACATCAGAAGCATCACTGGCTTTGAGTTGGTGATCTTTCTGATCTCTCTTTGTTCCTTGTTGACGTCAGCTTTGGCAAGAAATGTGTACCCCAAAATCCAGTGCTCTGGAATTCTGACTTCTTCCTCACAGTCTATTAAGTTTGTAAGTTTATAGAGGATGGATTTTCTGAAACACACATGTGCCAAGTGCCACACCTGCTTCCCCTCCAGATGCCAGAGCCCTGCCACCCAGCTCTGCCTTTCCTCCTGGTGAGCTCCACCCAAACACCCACCCTCACAGCTTTTCAGACAAGAGTCAGACCTCAGTCTGTCTCAGCCCCTAGGTGTGGCTGCACCCCCTGACAGTTCATCTGAGCTCTGTGTGTTCTGGAGCTCCTGATGGGGCTTCGGTGAGGAGACACAGAGAGAACTTGGCTTACCCTTCCAGCAACACCCCAGTCCTGATAGGTAGATGCCTGAACAACATGAGAGAATGGCTTTCTATGTAAGCATCCCATCAGAAACTTCCATTCCTGATTAGTTTATTGTGAAATAAATTATATTGTGTATACTTTGGGTCCATAGCAGGCTGTTCTGAAATATGTAGATAGTAAACTAGTTTCCATGGTGACATTGAATGTAGCTACCATCTCATATAGTTACATTTTTCTTTCCAAGAGTAACTAACATCATCTTTTTTTTTTCTTTTTTTGTTTTGTTTTTGTTTTTGTTTTCTGAGACAGAGTTTCTCTGTGTAGTTTTGCACCTTTCCTGTAACTCACTTTGTAGACCAGGCTGGTCTTGAACTCACAGAGATCTGCCTGCCTCTGCCAACCAAGTGCTGGGATTAAAGGTGTGCACCACCACTGCCGGCCTATATCTTCTTTAGCACAGTCTGGTTAACAGTCCTGCTATGTATGGGATCTCAGGCTTCCTCAGCCTGTGTACACCTTCTTTCTAGCCCTGAGCCCCATCCTCCCCATGTCTTCTGCCTTTAGGAACTCCAGTCCCCTTGCCTCTCTCTGTACCTGAGATCATTCTTACTCTTTTCTCTCACATGGAAGTGAAATCGTGTGTGTGTTTGTCTTTCTGAGTTGGGCTTACGTCACAGTTTCCCAAATGTCCATTCATGAGGTATAAGGCTGTCCTTTTTTTCCAGCCTGAACATTATTCCAAGTGAATATCATAGCATGTTCTTGACCGGTCTGGTTGACAATGGACACGAAGCTTGCCTTCATCTCTCCACCATTGTGGGCAGAGCTGTGATGAGTTCTGGAGGGCAGACACCGTCTTTATGAGGTGTTTTATTCTCTCTTGGGTGTCTGTAGTGGGTTTGCTGGGTCCTAGGTACCTTCTTTTGGAACTCTATGCTGTTCCCTAGGGTGGCTGTGCCCTCCACCCACCTTTCTACCAACCACTCACCAGGAGTCCTTTAAAAAAAAAAAATCCCCATGTTTCCATTATTTGTCATCTTGGGATTTCTTTTTTATTAGCCTTAAAAAAAAAAACAACTAACATACAATATAATAAATAGTTTTCCTTTACAGTGTTTTCATAGGTTGTTTTTTGCTACCTTCCTCCATTCCCTCCTTCTCTTTTGGTAATTGCTGTCTTTCTAGGTGCAAAGCTTCTCTAAAACAGGTGGAGCATTTTAAACTCTACCTCTCAAGCTTGGTCCTCTGTCCTCTTCAACACAGAGTTCTCCATGGACATTACAGGACAACAGATCATCCCCAGTCTGTATCTGGGCACTCTTGTTGTGGTGGGCATCCTTAGCATGGGTTGTCTGACTTGGCACCAGCTCTTCTCTTTTTGTCTCACTCTTCTCTAGGAGCCATGTTGTTCTTGCCCAGCCCCTGTTGGGATGGAGACAGTGCCGTAGGAGACACAACCAGGGTAGCCTGACAAGCCAATACTGACAAGTGGCTCAAACCAAGCACCCAGGGCATTTGTCCCTAAAGGAACAATGGATAGTCCCCCAGGCCAGCTGGCCTCCCAGACCTCTGTGGGCTGAAGGGTGTTGAGAAGACTTGTTATATGTGGAGAGCATGCTGGGTTCTTCTCTGGATAGAAAGGCTCCTCTGTGGACAGCTTACATTTGATAAAGGTTCTCTCTGATCATTTAAATCTCCTTTACAATGTTCTTTGCCCATTTAACATTTCTTTCCCATGTTTTAATTTTTTTCTTTTCATATTCAAAGAAATGAAGATCTCTCTACTCATGAGAGGGAGAGGATGTTTTCCAAAACTAGCAACAATCCCAGACTGGGAAGCTCACTATGCAGCACTCCAGCACCATCAAAATGAAACCACCTAGTAAAAACCACCTCAGCTTCTGAAAATACCCATGAATTAGAATCCCCCATGGACCCAAACTTGGAACACAACTGTCATTTATATAATCCAAGGTCCAGAACCAAAACAGCACTACCACAAAAGGGCCCGTGCAGACTTCACATTTGAAGTCTTTGACAAAAGAGAGCCATCAATAAAAAGATTTGAAGGCTCCAGCCTCTAGCCAGAGCCTTCCTCCTGAAGGAGGAGGGCCTGGCCCAGACTGGCTGGAGATGCTGAGGTGTTCAATTCCAGGCTATAAATCGGCCAGGCTGTACTTCCTGCCTCTCCATCCTCAGACACCAGCATCTTTCCATTAATGTCTTTTCAACATGGGCCAGACAGAAACCACCTTCTGGGGGAAACACATCCCCTGAGTTCCTTTTCAGCTGGAAAGCTGGTTTTCAAGAAAGCTCTTACGCACTTAGCTCTCCAAAGGCCTGGCAGTCACAGACTTGTAGTCACGTGGCTGTGATATCAGACTGGAAATCTTATACCTCCCCAGCTCACCAGAGCAATGCATTTCTTTGGCTTCCTTCCAGGACACAGCCAGCGGGAACAGCACAGCAATCATTTCCTTCACATCTGAATATGGCAGCTATAATTTTTTGTTCAGTTTGTTTTCTTTGAGACAGGGTCTCTGTGTAGCCCTTGCTGTCCTGGAACTCACTCTGTAGACCAGATCAGCCTCAAACTCAGAGATTCGTCTGCTTCTGCCTCCTAAAGTATTGTGATTAAAGGTATGCACCACCATCACCTGACAACTGTAACTTTTAATAGAAAGAATTTTGTTTATGGGCTAGTTCTGTGTCCATCTTCCAAAGTCATTCCTGACACATGACAAAGGCCAGTCCCAGAACATCACCAGTCACAGTCGCCAGTGCAGACCTTCTGATCAACAGCTTTTAATGTTAAAAACCTGGGGCTTCTAATGGAAATCAAGAAGCCCTACTGCCCAGCAGGTAAGGACACCCTGGAATGCAGTGCTTCCTCTTGGTTTCTTTAGGAGAAAAATCAGTCTTTGAGTACTGTTCCTGATATTCACCCTTCTTAGACTTCTCAAAAAACCTTGTCCCACAAGGGTGAAAGCAGTGTGTTTTACAATGACATTACAGAAGACCTGACCCAAGCTACAAGGCAAAAGGAGCAATGATCTGCCAGAGATCGCGCTGTTGGACACACCGTGACCCCTTGAAGAACGGAAGTGTTGTGTACTCTCTTCTGAGCACATAACGAGGTCTCAAAAATAGACTTATCTGGTTGGGTTTGGTGGCGTTGGACCTATGATATCATGATGTGGGAAGATGCAGGACAATTTATGACTTCCAGGCTAGCCTGGGCTACGTAATAGAACCCTGCCTTGATGAGAGAGAGGAGGGTGCGGTAAGGGAGAAGAGGGCAAGGAAGAAGGCAGACAAGAAAAAAATGGTGGGAAAGAAATTAAATATGGGGTCTGGGGAGGAAGTAGGGAAGGAGAGAGGAGGGGCAGATGAAGAGAGAAGAAAGGAAGAGGGGAGGGAGAGAGGGACAGAGAGGAAGGGAAGGACGGGAGGCGCAGAGGGAGGGAAATGAAGAGAGACAGTGGTGATCTCATGAAGCTTCTCAGCCCCTTAGCTGGCTTTGTAACAAACTTAAGAAGTCAAGGCTCAGAAACAGCTTTGTTAAAACAAACAAAAAAGCAAAAAAAATACACCCTACCCAGAGTTCCAGCTTAGATTTTCTAATATCTAGTACCAGCCGTCTGGCTCAGTGTTGTCAGACTGAACTCTGTCTGCCCAACTGCTAGCAGATGGCAGGCAAGGCTGTGGCCATCTGGGATCACAGCCCTCCACCCTGGCATCTGAGTGCCACATGGTACCAGCTGCCGGCACCCACAGCAACCCTGCCCCACCACGCTCAGCAGCCTCCGCCAGCCACCTACACAAGTATGTCTCCTTCCTATCTCTTTGGCCTACATGGAGATAGGGACACAAAGCAGCCCTGCTAAGGAGACCTATTTCACACCCAGTCTGAGAGCATGAGGTTGGAAGGCAGTCATCATTGTCTAGGTCTCCCCACACACACAGGGACATGTGTTTGAGCCACAGAGCCTTCCGGGGTTCTACTGCTGTGCTTTGGGCCTGACTCACAGCCTGTAAGGGTGGGTGGGGGGTGGTACAAATGCTACTGTGGGAGGAGATGGGCAAGAGTACCTACTGGCTGGCTTTCCCTGAAGTTGGTGCTGGTATCTATATCATTAAATCTCTTTGGGGATGGCATGTATATGCGAACAACTGATATTCTGATTCTTGGTGCTTTAAAGTTACACTAGAAAATACAGTAGCCATGTGCATCTCTTCAATTTAAGTTTAAAACCAAGCAAATTCAATTCAAAACTCAGATCCTCAGTAGCACAGCTGACTTGCAAGGGGGCAATAGCCATGTGGTAAATGTTCTGTGAAACTGTCCTGGTAGCAAACATTTCTACCAAACCAGAATGTAGCAGAGAAGATTTATCTTCAAATTATGCACTGTGTCCCACGAGGGAGGGCATGATAACAAGTACACAGGGATCCAGCAAGAAAATTACAGTGAAGTACATGTGTGCAAAAGAGGCTTTTGCTTTTTCAAATGGTCAGGTGAGAAAGGATACCATCCACCAGGAGTGGATCCATGAAACAGGCCATGTTCCCTTGAGAGAGCTGAAGAAGAAGCTGTAAGGTGGGGCATGACCACTGTGTGCCCACTGCTGGGTTGAGCTCCACGCTGAAAGGCAATGCCCAGAGAAATTTTCAGCATTCTTGCTAATAGCCCAATTCCACCTCGAAACAACTCCTGAGCTAGAGAACCGGCTTGGTGCGTAAAGTGTTTGCTGTGCCCTGTATTTATGGGTGCAATTCTCGGCACCTGTATAAAGGATCCAGATGCACCTTTAATGTCAGAGCTGAGAGAGGGGAAAAAATGGGAGGATTCCTGGGGCCTTGCTGACCAACCAGCCTCACTGGAAAATGGGAAGCTTCAGGCTAAGTCAGAGATTCTACCTTGAGGAGATAAAGCAAAAAGTGATCAACCGGACATCTGCTGTTCTTCTTTAGGCTATGCAGAAATTTACATGAGGGTGTCTACCAGCCACATGTGCTTGCACACACCTGGGCATGTACGCTGCTTGCGTGTGCATACACACACACACACACACACACACAATGGGGGAGGGGGGGTTGCAGGTATGAACACTCCCTTTTCACAGACAAGGAAATTGAAATTTACTCTTGGGGAATTCTCCACCCCGGTTCAGAGGTTCTATGTGTTCCTTCATACTCAAACCTTGTTTGTTCATCTTCGATCCCCAGAGCTTCTGGTGTTATCAGAGCTTAGCAATGTCCTTTGATGAGTGTGTGAATAAAAGGATATTCTAGAAGGTTTAAGTTACAAATTAAAGCTAGACACACACCTCAGCATTCCTGACACCCACAAGTGATGGTAGACATGGACAACTCATGGTCAAGACCTCACTAAACCTGACAAAAGCCAGCAACTGCAGGCACTGTGGTCATTTTTTCCCATCCTTGTTTCTGTTATCCCAACACGTGGGTGATTTGATTTTAACTGGCTCTCTCAGTCCAACTCTACCTAAGGTCTGTTAATCTTGTGAGGTTTCATCTGAAGATACTATAAGGAAAAGGACCTGGCTCCATAGCCTGTTGGCCCAGCACAGTTGTCTCAATCAACCCATCTCCATGATAATTCCCTTCTTTATTATGAAGAGGATAAGAATTAGGTCCTGGTCAATGTCATGGTGTCAGCGTTCCACAATATCACAAAGAGATATCTGAGCAGGTGAGTCTCCTGGAGCCGGACATTGCTCTAAAGTGTAGAGCCCAGAGGGTTGTAGGAATCAAATAGGATCAGAGGATCTCTGGATCCAAAGCTGATCACCCAACCCCTGTATTCTCCATGCTTGATGATGCCAAGCACGATGCTAGTGTGAAGAGTTAATGAAAGAAATTATGAGGAGCACTAACCAGATGTCATGTCTGAGACACTAGAAAATATTCAATGTGATGAATTATGTCTGTTAACTAGTTTAACTTTTTTTTTTTTACTATTTTAACTATTATTTGTAATGAATTATTCATATCATTTTTTAATCCCTTCCCAAGTCAACTATACACTTCTGAAGAACAAGGGCTGTTCTAGCATTTTTTTCCAGACACCTAAACACAACTAAGACATAGTCAATATAAAACATAGTATTTGTATCATGCAAACCTTTGCCCAACATCTCACCATCTGCTCTAATGCCAGAGATGCCATTTATAACCACCCACATTCTGCTCATTACCCTGCTACCACTAAAGTTTTTTTAAAAAATACCCCATGTCTCCATGCCATTCTGGTCATAACTGACCAGAATGGGACGGAAGCAAACCAGCAGTTGGTGATACCCCAAGGCCTAACATCAAAAGAGAACCAAGCTCTTGGGAGTGTATGTAAAGGAGAGAACAAAGTTAACTCCAAGTCAGGTGTGGGAGCTGGAGAGTCACACCCAATCCAGCTTAGGAGGAGAATGCCTTCCATATGCTCTTCTGCAGAGGAGGAATGGTTACCAGAAAAATCTGTAGGAGGAAGAGGTGTGCAGGTGTGCAGAGAGGAAACAAGCAGCCTGCCACAGGTCCCCAGTCACCCCTTCGACTCCAAATTCCAAAGACACTCTATGTCATTACTTTCCCTTTCAATCTTATTACGTTGGTGTCCTTGCACTTTGAGTCAAAGTGTCCTACCCAGAGCAGTGGTGATGGCAGCTCACACAGGCCTTGTGCAGGAAGTAACAGTTTCCCCAGCTTGGCTCTCCATGGCCCATTTACTTCCTGAGCTAAATTATGCTAGTGATCAAGAGAAGACACTCTGTGATTTGTGGGACCTTTGGTTCTTGCTCTAAACTGACAGGAATTACACCCACCCCTTGGGCTCCACACACAGGCTAGAACCTTTCTAAGGTAAACGAACATCATGACCCAAATAAACGTAAACCTGACACAGAAGTCTATGTCTCAGTCACATAGCATGTGGATGTGGCCTGTGGAGCTGGATCTTTTTCTTGGGAATATTATGACTTCTTCCATATCTGGTGCCATAAACCCTTAAGGAGGTGAGTATCACTGCCATTGGGTTCATAATGAAGGTGTCAGCCTGCAGGCAACACACGGTGTCTGGGTTGCTGCATTTCCTTCATATCCTGCAGATAAGAACTAGTCACATAGTGCCCTGCAAAGGAATCTGGGGAAAGGCATTCCTAGTGGAGCATTCACTGCAGAAAGGGCCATGAGCATCAGGGTTGCTCAGCTGTGCTCTGTCCCATGACTCACCTTCCTTCCCCTCAGTCCAGTCCTGGTCCCCATTTAGCTTTTCTAGAGTAGCAAGAAGAGAAAAGGGGAGACATAGTTCACATGAGAAAGGAGCTGGCCACAGTGGCTCTGTCTTGTGCAAGACACAACTAAAGCATCTTCGTGTTCAGAACACAAAGTCCATCATTGGCACTAATAAGACACCTTCCCTCTAAACTGAAATGGATGAGGACAGCCTTGCTTTTAGAAAGAAGTGTAGGAGCAAACATCTGACATTCTCACTCACATGTGTCTAATCTGAGGCTACCAGGAATCTCAATCATTACTGGTCTTCACAAAAGCATCAAGATATAAGCAGAGGCAGGTGTGGTCATCCACATCTTTAATCTCAGCACCCAGAAAGCAGAAGTAGGCAGATCTCTTGTGAGTTTAAGGTAAGCCTGGTCTATAGACCGAGTTTGAGTCCAGCCAAAAACTAATAATAATATATAGGTATATTATAATCACTTAATAGGAAGGTCAGTTATCTTTCAAATTCATGGACAGACTCCATCTCACTGCTCTGGGAGAGACTGGAGCCTACACATGGGTCTCCTTATTCTGAACAGTGCTTTCTTTGCATAAGCCCTGCTAGCAAGTGTTGGGTAAACATTGGACTTGAATGACCTTACAGTACAAGTCTCTCATTTTTCTCAGGAAGTTTTGCATTCCTGGGTTTTCAGGGGCCGGGGAGATGGAAATCTCAGAGTGAAGGTGTCTCGGGTGATGGGTCTTAAGGTAGCTGGTCCACCTACCTCCTTCCTGATGTTCTTGCTATAAAAGCCATACCTTTAAGTAACTGGCAAACCTCTGCCTTAGAACCTGGAAATGATTCATCCTTAGGTAAGATTCTGTCTCTGACATGCATGCATTTGTTGTTGTAGCTCTTCTTGTCTGGAGGACTGGATGAAGCCTCCAAGTCCTATTTTCCCTGGTCCTTAGCAGAAATGAGTGGAGAAGCCACATCCCTGCTTAAGGCATCCCTCACAGAGTGAGCAGGCCACAACAGAACCTTTCCCACCAAGCCCTGTACATTCATGAGGTCCTGAGCTAAACATCTGCTCATGGGGTTCCTGCGTTGGGATCAGTGTGTGCCTTAAAATTAAAAAAAAAAAAATTAACAAACTCAACTCTGAGATTTTATTTTACTTGTGTAGTGTGTGCATGCCATGTGACCCTGAGTGAGGATGCCTGAACTGATATGAGTTATCTTTCCCAGCTGTTCTCTGCTTTATTTATTGGCAGAGTCTTTTCTAAACCCTGGACAGTTTGCTCAAGGGATTGCTCTCTCTGCCTCCTGAGTGTTAACGGAGGCTGCCACCTCTACCTGGCTTTTTAGGTGAGATCCAGAGATCTGAGCCCTAGTCCTGGTCCTCACACTTGTGTGGCAAGTGCTTTACCCACAAAACCATTCTCCTAGCCCCCTGTGCGACCTTGAATTGCCTATCTCTGTGGTGGTGTTGTGTTTCCTAAAAATATTGTGCACCCTAATAAACGTATCTAGGGTCAGAGAACAGAACAGTCACTAGACATAGAGGCCAGAAAATGGTGGCACTTACACCTTTAATCCTATAACTTGGGAGGCAGCGATCTGCCTGGATCTCTGTGAGTTTAAAGTCACATTGACTCACATCTTTAATCCCAGGAAGTGATGGCAGGAAGCAGAAAGGTATATAAAGCGTGAGGACCAGGAACTAGGGATGGTTAAGCTTTTAGGCTTTTGAGTAGCAGTTCAGCTGAGATTCATTCTGGATGAAGATTCAGAGGCTTCCAGTCTGAGGAAATAGGATCAGATGAGGAGCTGGCGAGGTGAGGAAGCTGTGGCTTGTTCTGCTTCTCTGATCTTCCAGCATTCACCCCAATACCTGGCTTCAGGTTTGGTTTTATTAATAAGACATTTGAGATTTATGCTACATACCTCGTTGAAGTATTTAAATAAGTTTAAATATTTATCTATATGTAAAAATGTATGATGCCATCATTGAAGTAAGAAAGGACAAACTGGACACAGAGGACTTCAGGGGATGAACGTTACCTCTTCACCCTGGGCTTCCTTTCCTCTGTCTTCACATAGTCTACAGATGAAGGGCATTGCTCAGCTAATCATGTCAAACTTGCCAAAGACAGAAGCTTGCTGACTCAATAAAAAAAGAAAATAGAGGAAAAAATTTTCCTCCCCAGTAGTCTTGAGTCCCTTGGTGAAGTTTCCATCACTGAGGTACCCAGCTGCAGAGAGATAATGCACAGACAGAGAGGGAGGCTACCAAGTAAATGAGTGCCTTTCCCACAGGATCAGACATCTGATCTGGCAGAATTTCCAGTCTGCGGACAGCAGCCCACCTTACTTGGATGCAATGGCTCACGACTCTTTCCTAATCACAGGGCTCTTTACCCTGCTGGGTACCGCTCACAGGACAGATTCAATTACGTTTCTTTCGGTTTTCCTCTAGGTTCTGATGTAATCCATTTGCTCCTCCACCTGCACCCCCTTGGTGCTATGGAAATGCAGGTATCATATGGGTGGTTTTCAGGAAATGATGGGACCACACAGGACATTAGACAAAACCCGTTACTGAAAGTTGATCTGCTTCTCCTCTCTCAAATGGCCATTTGCACCCAAATCTGGGCAGTACATATAGAAAATGCTGTCTAGACAATCTTTGCTGAGGGTTCAAGATGTTCAGAGGAAGCTCAGCTTTTAATATTTCAAGACAGAGCACCTCCCCACTCCCACCAGTTTTCCCACTCCCTCACATTTGGTTTGTGTATGCTAAAGAGAAATATTACAGCTTTTTACAAATGCATGTTTTTTTTCCTCTTAAGACAAAACACAATCTGAGGTTAAAGCTTAAGTCTCAGAGCCTGCATCCTAGTTTCTCAGTGCAGTTACCCACAACCCATACCTCATCCCAGCAGTCCCCCCAATACCTTTATGTTCATGAGCCATTTCCTCCAGCCTCCATCTTCCTTCTGATTTGGAGAACAGAGACACCTGCTCTGTTCATACAAGACATTAAGATTTAACAGACCCTCAAATAGTTTTTCTTCTTTTTTTAAAAAAATACGTTTTTCCTTTAGCTTTAAAAAAAATGGTAAAAACATGACGTGATCTGGATTAAATATCCAGTTGACAGTTTTGATTTCAGGGATTCATATGCTTAATACAGGGCTAATTTATTCCTTCCATCCACAAACAGAAATACTTCACCAAATACACATGATACCCTAGGTTTTGTGTGCTTGTTCACTGATGTGTGTGAAAGTCAGGTACTTGAATGATTAATTGAGGCTCCAACAAAGGTCTTGGGACACAATAATTCTTTCTGGGAAATGGGATTAAAATTTAACCCTTCTCCAATTTCCTCTCTTTGTAGTGAAAATTTCATTTTTCATCTGTTGGCCAAATAATTCCTTGTGCAGTCGTCCGTAAATTAATCTTGAATTAATTCCTCGGTCTCCTGTCTTCTGATATATAATTTGCCAGAAGAAAATACAGAGCCATCATCCATCTTTCATCAGACCCAGGGAGAGGATGGACTCCCCCACCCCCACCCCTGCCATCTGAAGCTAGAGGCCCCACATCTAGCTCAGGCCAGTGTCTGGAACCACTGTGCATGTCTATCCACCGTCAGCCTGCAGAGACACCAGCTTCAGAGGACTGTGGGCTCAAATGTGAGTCAAGATCTGAGAGTCATCCCTGGGAACAGGCAGTGTGGGACTGGTTTATGAGCCAGAATGCAGACCTGGAGCCCACAAGAAGCCCACTGCCCAGCTGATCGGCCACATGTTTAACAAGCTGTGTATAATATCATCCATTTCATCAGAATGGAGAGTTAACCCCTGGGGTGTGGAAAAGACCCAATTCTTGGAACCTGGTCGGGGAGGGGCTCAGCTTTTGCTGCCACTCCCTTGTAAGCTCCAGGCACAGAAACCTAAAGAGAAACATGTGACATTTCACTTCTGGGGGAAGGCTTTTCTGCCCTTTGTGCTGGTCCCTGGCCACGTCTGGATACATCCCAGACATCTCTTTTTCCCCATGCTTCACCTAACCATGAAAATTCAGTAAAAAATTTAGAGTTACCCAGATTGGCCCAAAAAGATGAGGGAAGGCATAAAGGTAGGTGTGTTGAGATCTGGCTATCTGCTCATTTCAACAGAGCCGCTGGACACACAGCAGGGCATTCATCCTGCCAATGGGCACAGAGCTTGTATATAAGGATGGTCAAAAAACCAAGTCTACAGATCCCTCTGGACAAGCTCATGATGGTGAGACAGGAGGCTCAGGCCATATCTGGGGTCTCTCTGCTTGAAGAATCCCTGTAGATCCTCCAGGGGCTCCCTCGGAGCTCAAGGGCTGTGGACAGGAAGATTCACATGTGGAGTCTAGAGTGAGGAGAGACAATGAACTCACAGACTTCCCCAGTGCAGGCCTAGGGGATCACCAGGGCCAGGCCTGGATTGTTTATCCAAGTGCCTGGCTGAGAGGGAGCTTTTCTGGGGTGTTTATGTCTTCCTGGGGGTGAGGTGGGGGTGGGTAATCACCAGACAGAGGGTGGACTGCTCATCTGGTGCCTGGCATGTTTGTTTATGCTTCCACTTGAATTTGTAAAGATTCCTTCCATGGGCCAGAGCTCTGCTTACAGACTCAGCCAGTGATGGCAGGAGTCGGGGTCAGGGATGGGGCCAGGCCAGCAGAAGAGCAGGCTAGCACAAGTACTGAGGGTCTGTGTGTTTGTACAGTGATGGCCATGGTGCCTTGGCTAATCAAGCCTCCAGACAGTGAACTCATGCCCTGCTGTCCTGAAGTTGGGAGACCTTGTACCACAGTCAGGATTGCAGATAAGAACATGTGAGAATGCAAATCTCTTACTTCCTGTGGATTATTAATCTGGGATCTTCCCTAGGGAAGTTGAAAGCATGTTTTTGCTTTTGTTTTCAAAAACAATATAAATAGCTGGGTGTGGTTGCATACTCCTGGAATCTCAGCATTCTGGGAGGTAGATGCAGGAGAATTAGAAGTTCAAGGTCATGCTCAGCTATATATTATGTTCAAGGGCAGCCTGGGTTACATAAGATACATACCACCACCACCACCACCACCACCACCCACACACACACATTCAGACACATATATTGCGCACATGCATATCACACACACATATACACATATCACATATATAGACACACACATACACACACATATATATATACCCATCACATACAGACACACACACACACACACACACATGTATGTAAGCACACACACAAGGTTTAGTCTCCATTTCCTTCATAAGTATAGACATAAAGAAATATATTACTATAAAAATAGGAAAAAGTAATGTTAATGTAAACATGTGTAGTGCTTCTATTGTTTTCAATAAATAAAATATATTTTTGTCAACATTTGTAATGAGGCTAGTGTGACAGACTCTGGGCCCTTAAGAAAGTCTCAGAATAACCTGCACAAACTTAATCTTTCAAATTTATGTGCAATTTTAAGATGAGAGAGAGAGAGAGAGAGAGAGAAAACAAGCACAGACCATCCCTATGAGAAATAATCCACCCAGCCAGAATTACTGTAGAACCCAGACACCCCTGACTTGAGCAAAGAACTCATGCCCCAGACCCATGACTGGCTTCATGTACCTAATGCTTCATATTGGGGTGCTTGGCTCAGCCTATGGCACACGTGGTAATAAAGAGGCCAGTCAACCCAACAGAGAGCTGCAAAATCAGTCCCAGACTGTGGGCTGAGCTAATGAGAACCAGGCCCACAGGCCAAACACCAGACACACAAATCCCAGCCTCAATTATTTTAATTTCCCCCCATTTTAAGGGTCATCAGGCAACTCCTTCCAGCTTTATTCCAGTGTAAACTAAGACGTTGTAAAAATTAAAAAAGACAGTTGAGGGTTAGAGGCAGCCTTCTCTTTGAGCAGAGTTTGAGAACATGAGCTCAGCACACAACCGTCTTTATGTTTATTATTCAGGATAATCAGAAGAGGGAGGGGAAAGGAACTCTGGTCAGGGACTTCTCTTTCTACTTAGTGAAAATACATTGCTTGCATCTTATTGCCATCTACAATTTTCAATATATACGCGTTTGCCTTCCATGATTCAAACAAACAAGCAAACAAAAACCCCTAAAAGCCAAGGCACAAAACCTTGCTCTCAAGTGAAAAATAAGGTAGAAAAATTGCAGAGAGGGTGTGGGGAGGTGGCTTGGTCAGGATAGTCTCAGCTGCATGAGCAGAAGGCCCTCAGTTCCATCCCTGGCACCCATGAGAAACCTAGCTGCTAAGGTACAAACACTTGCAATCCCAGCCCTGGGGAGGATGACACAGGAGGTTCCCTGGAGTGTACCAACTGCCAGTCTAGACAAATCATCAAGTTCTGGTTCATCAAGAGACCCTGTCTCAGAAATTGAGGTGTCAAGCAACTGAAGAAGACATTCACCATTCACCACTGACTTCCACGTGCACCCCACACACATGTGCACACATATAGGAACACACACACATATAAAAACACACAACAACTGAAATCATGAAGCAGAGAATGAAGAAGGACTGTATAGGGGGTAGGAAAGAACAGGTTCTCAGGGGAGGGGCTGAGATACTGAGGTGGTGCACAAACTCACAGATGAGCTATCATGAGCCAGGTGAGGGGTCTGTGCACCATGGTGGTATGCAAACTCACAGCTATCATAAGCCAGGTGAGGGGTCTGTGACACCATGGTGATGTGCAAACTCCCAAGCGAGATAGCATGCATATGCAATTTACAGAAGCAATTTAGTGATGAGGAGTGTAGCTGTGAAATTAGACTTATCCCAAAGTCCAAATCCAGGTGCTGTTGCTTGTGAGCCCAATGGTCTCAGCCCCGTCATGGCATGCCTCAGTTCCCCTTCTGAAGAACTTCAAGCATAGTTGTGTCAATGAATGGCATCTTCAGAATGTAAATCGCTAGATGTTGTTTGACACATAACGTACCATGGTTATGTGCCCCCCAATTCCTGTGTTGAAATCCTAACACCACGTGAGATGTCCTTAGTGAGATATAGCTTCTTGGGAGATAACTGGATGGTGAAGGTGTCAGCTTTCCTCCAGGAAGCCATGAGTGGGGTCTCACCAGAGGAAAGCAAGTCAGTACTGTGACCTTGGTCTGCACAGTTTCCAGAACTGTAAGGAACAAGTGTCTGTTGAGAAAGTTATAGCCTGGTCTAATATTCCCCTTTTTCAGCTAGAGCAAAGAGGACAGTTAAGAACCATGCTCTGAGGAGGATACCATATGACCTAATGAGACACAGCTGACTCCATGAAGAGACCTTGGTAAGAAAGACTGGCACACGCTAGCTCTAATGTGAAGCATGGCCCGCTAAGTTGTCCCAGGTACTGAATACATAATCAATCTCTGCCCTCAAAAGTTAGGGGATATTTCCCACTCAAACTGAATCCAAAAGGGCTGGAAGAAAGTATTCTGTGTGAGTCAATCCCAGAAACTATTTTGACTTTTAACAAGGAGAGAGGGATGGAATGGAGGGTTGTGGAAATAGAGAGCGAGAAGGAGGAGGAAAGGTTGTAAATAAAATAATATTTTAGAGAACTTTCCAGAAACTTTCAAGAAGTATAGAACAGCTCACAAAATGAGCTGTAATTTTTTTTTATTACTTTGTATTTCCTTAATTTGTAGTAGAGGATGTCTGCTATATGAAAATCATCCCACTTAATATACCAAGGGAAGCATTCTTTATTAAGCAAATAACAAGCAGTTCTCATATACCAAGCAAAGCTGTGCATGTTGATACTTTCATAAAATAGATTACAAAGTAAATCATGAAAAACTGGGCCAATGTAGCCCACAGACAAGCTCCTAAGCATGACTCAGAGGCTGATGACTAAACCCTACAGTGGAGTCATCTCCCTTTGCCCCATTTCCCACAAGTCTGACTGTGCAAGGGATAGCTGTGCGTCCTGGAATTCATCTCCTGATGTCACCCTGATGATTTATTCAGAGCTGGTCAGGGTCTAGCTTTGCCAATAATGAGCAGTGCAATGCAAGAAAGAAATGTATTCCAGTTCTCTGTACCAGTAAGTCTCCTTTGGGTGGGGTGTAGACTCGATTTGCATTTTCAAGGTCCATTTCTAATAAGACTGAGATGTGGAATAGGGAGAATGGGGTACTGAGACCAATGGCCTGTGGGTTGTTGTACCCTTGTGATGATTAATACTCAGGAGACAAGCTTCTGGGCACATCTGTGAGGGAGTTTCTAGATAGGGTTAAATGGGGTGTGAAGACACAGTTAATTGCAGGAGGCACCATTCCATGTGCTAGAGTCCTAGACTGATACAAAGGACAAAATGTTCAGAATACCAGCAATTCATCTCTTCTGCTTCCTGACTGTGGACACAACGTGACCAGCAGCCTCATACTCCTGCTTCTGTGACTTCCTATTATGATGGACTGTACCCTTGAGCTGTAAGCAAAATGAACCTTTATTTCTTAAGTTGCTTTTGTCAAGTATGGTGTTATAGAGAGAAGACAACTCATGCAACCATCCAGTGGCATCCATTGGACTGTGACATCACAGCTTGTGGAGATACTAGACAACTAGTTAGGATGGTAGGATTTTTATTTGTATAAATATGATAATCACAGAGAACTAACTAGAAAAAATACTGGAGCAGATCACCCTGAAGGTCCCTGCATTCAAATCCAGAATGACTGAAGTACCCAAGCCAACTCATACCCATAAATCCAACTCAGTGTTAAGTATCCTTCACCATGAATGCTGATTTCCTAAAACCTGGGCCAAGAACAAGGGGAGACAACTCTATGGTCCACGTGATTTAGAAAGGGAATTTTACAGTAATGTATTGGAGAACGTGTGCCCTCCTTGGAAAGCTTACTCCTCCTCCATTCATTCCAGGGGACTGTGTGTGTGCCACAGGTGGGACCATAGGCTCTATGCTACATGATCTTCAAGGGTTACAACAGTGCTGTTATCTATACTTAGTAATGTTGATGAATGACCATATTCCAATTATGTAGTTCTTGCACTAAAACTCATGTGTATGCTCTATGGACCACTGGTGGCTGCCTGACACCTTCAGGTCTAGCTGTAAAGGGTATACCATCCTCCCTGTCTCTATCCAGGGCTTTCTAGTCTGTTGCATTGTTTCTTGACCATTTGAGGACACTCTAAAATGTTGACCTGTGGCTATCTTCACAGACTAACTCAAGTGGCATGGGATCTGTTCTTGGATAGATTCCCAGGAGGGGACTGATGGACCTGGATATTCAAAGCCTTGCCTCTTCAAAGTCATTCTGCTCAGACAACAGAGTGGAGCTCACTGTCCTGGTAAAGGAGTTGATTTGTCATGGATTCTAACACCATTACCTGCCCTAGGAAGTAGAATTTACTGAAGAGTCATAGATAGTAAGTTCGTAGGAGACACCCAGCTCAAACTCATCTACATGGACCTTACTTTATTACTTCATGGGGTGTTTGAGGTAGAGCTACCATGGCTATGGCCATAGAATCTCCACAGAGGGTAGGACATGATACAGAGAACAGGTTGTAGGGGAATGTTTATCAGTTTCTAGACACTGGATATTGGGTCCAGGAGACCAAACTTAGGTATCAGGCTTGACAGCAAGTTCCTTTAACTGGCTGGGCTATCTCTTTCTCTTTTTAAGCCCTTGAGCTCCAAAAAAATAAAAAATAAAAAATAAATAAATAAAAAACTGGAGTGAAAGCTCAGAGTGGCAAAGTCCCTCCTATCTAAGGAATTTTCAACATAGCTTTCCTTAGAAAAAAGCATCTTTGTGGCTCACAATCACAGATCAGAGATGACCAGAGCCATCTAAGCTCACCTGCCAGCAATCAACCCAAAGAAACCCAAGTGGGAATGGATTACAAATTGAAAATACTCAGCAGAAACAGTGTGTGTGTGTGTGTGTGTGTGTGTGTGTGTGTGTGTGTGTGTGTGTTGCCAGGAAAGCAAGCTGTAGGCTCACAAATGACATTTACAGAAGAGCTTATGTGGGGCTCGGACAATGTACATATGCTTTTCGTTAGAGCAGCTAAAGAGGACTTTGTAAAGATTTAAGTCTGCACTGTACAGTCTGTGCCCATATTTAACAGCTCCAATGGCAGAAGGTACTTTCTGTAGCCAAGGAGTCCTAGTGTCAGGCTCTGGGGACTCTGAGAACCCTAGTACAGTTCATAGTTTCTGCGTACTGGATAACTGAGAGGATCCAATTACAACCCCCAGACCCCGCTCCTAGCACCAGCAGGGCTGTGCAGGGCTGGACTGTGGACCACACGGAGAGCTGACTATAAACATTCTACCAGATTTCAAGTTGGTTTACTTTACCAGACGGCACTTCCTATCTCCTGATTCTCACCTTCTCAAGCATAGACCTTTTGAAAACCCCTGCTTAATTAGTTTACTTTCACATATGCCCTCTACAGCTGTTTGGGGAAAAGGCAAGGGATTCTTGGCTTGTTTGAGCAGTGCTGCAACTCAAGTGAAAATATTCACATCTAGCACAGGGTTACAGGCAAGACCTTGGAGGAGGGAGGCTTCAGCTGACCTTGGAATTGTTTTTCTCTCACATGACTTTAACACATTGAGGGAAGGGACCAATGGCATGTGTTTAGTAGCCTAGCTTTCTCTTTCATCACATCACTGATGCCTTTGACCTCTGGGATTGACAGGCAGCCTTCTCCAGTGAGGAAATACATGACTGTTCTCTGTCCATCGCACCTCTATCAATTGTTTGAACCCATAGGAAACACCTTCAAATATTATGAAAGGAAGAAATGTGTGACTTTTTTTTTGTGTGTGTATGTCTATCCCATGGACTGAGAGCTCTCACACAAACTGAAAGGCTCACTTGGCACCTTTCATCCCAGATGCACGTTCCAGATACAAGTCAAAGCCAAGCCGTTCTATCCCGAAGACACCAGAAGCTTGATGGTCAGGCCTGGTTAGTACTTGGATGGGAGAAGTAAAGACGGAGCCCAAAGCTCTTCCCCTCACTCCTCAGGCTGTAATCTTTCCATAAAGCAAGAGAATCAAAGAATGCTAGAATATTCTGAGAGGGTATAGCCAGGGCTAAGACTTCCTGACCCACCCTGTGGGATGTCAGAACCTGCCTCCATGAGCTGAGGAAGGTACATGGGCTTTAGATCTGACTCTGACAGCTGGCAGGCCACACCAGACCCTCATAAACACTGCTTTCCAGTTACATTTATTTTTTTCCATCATAAATACTCTCTAGTTCTTATGAATAAGATAAACCATCTAAATTCCCCTACAGCATTTACTTTTTAGAAGTTACCTCTTATGAGATTGTACAAGCTTACCCATGGCCAGAAGAGAAAATTTGCCGATTTAAGTTGCACACATGGGTGGTATGAATTACACCATGTTATTCTGCAAAGTCTTAGTGCTAGGTTGCTGCTGCAACTACTCCATTGTCTATATCTAAGCTTATTCAGCACCAACAATTAGCTACTCTGTGACCATTAAGCCATACCAGCTATCCCCTTCGGCTAGCCACCCTCTAAGCCCCAACCCTGTGTTCTGTAGCCTCTAATCTACTTTCTGTCTCTATAAGCTTGATAGCCTTAGGTATTTCATAAAAGCAGAATCTATATAATTAATTCTTTGTGGATGGATTATTTCATTTAGCATAGTGCTTCCAAGATCCATCTATGTTGTAGGAAATATTGGAACTCCATCCCTTTTCATAGCTAAATAACATTCCATTGTGTGGACATACCACATTTTGTTCATTAGTCATCTAATAGCTCCGTCTTTTTATTTTGTGAATGGCACCACTGCTGTGTGTGTGTGTGTGTGTGTGTGTGTGTGTGTGTGTGTGTGTGTATACTTTTAATTCCTTTCCTTTCTGCAGTATTAGGCCTGCTCCTGCAGTCATATGGTAATTCCCCCATTTAGCTTCTTGGGAAGCTGGGAACTGGTTAGCATAAGCATATTTCCTTTTGTGAGTGTGATAGACCCCATTCCACAGTGCACTGACAGCATAATCCATGTTTATCTAAGAGACAGACATGCAATCATTTTATTTATTACCATTTAAACTCAGGCTACAAACACTTCAGTTGGACTTGAGGCCTGTGTAAAACAAACTAGACCAATTTAAATAAATATAAAACATATACTAAAATGACATAAATTAGACTGAATGATAAAATTTATGTGTATGGGCCACAGGAGGCAGAAGCTAGATTCAGAGTCTCCTGGCAGCCAGTATTAAAAAGTGAAACAGAATTGAGCTGTTTTGGGCTTCCTAAGGATTCATTTATCTCTTTCATGGAACTGACAAGTGATGGGAGCCTCTAAGAGTCACTCCCACTGACAGCCCAGGCCAGCCTCTTGGAGTCAGAAGAGGCAGCTTTCACAGTTCCCCCCCCCCCCCCCCAGCTGCTGGAAACTACTAAGCAGTCCAAACCTCATTGTCTGTTAGGTAAAAAGCAGACCCAGAAGAAAAGCTGAAGTCCAGCTCCAGGACCTGATGGGCACATGGCCCCAGTTGGCTGGTGCAAATGGGTCCTCAGCCTCCTGCACATCCAAAGCCACACTGGCTTGCAAAGCTGTGACTGTGTCTTTTCACTGAAGAAGAAAGTACATGGCTCAGGGGCACCCAGGGCATGGTGCTGCTGGGGTGTCAGGGTGCAGTGGGAGAGAGTCCCTGTGTGGCTCGGCTCCTCCAATTCAGACCTGCAAACTTGGTGCTACGCAGAAAAACCAACCACAAGGACATCAAGTTGGTTTATAGACCAGGAATCTCACAGACAGGAAGAAAAACAGCTGGATCATCTATTGGCAAGGCCAAGGCATGCTGGGTACTGAAGGCTGTTGTGTCCTTAGCTAGAGAACTTACTAGAAAAGTGTAAGACCAGGAACAGAGTTCAGAAGTCAATGTTGCTTGCACAGGTTAGGCTAATGAGAACAATTAAAGTCTTTGATTTGCTGCCAAAGTTTGATTGGAGATATTGTATGTACATGTTTGTATGTGTGTGCGTGTGTGCATGTGTATATATTTGCATGTATGTGTGTGTTTCTGTTGTATAAAATAGAAGCTGAGAAAAAGCTCATCAAGCTCTGATAGAGAGTGTGATGATGGTTTCCAAGCTCTAACTCTCTCTAGTCTCTGCTGATCCTGTACCATCTCACCTCCACTGTCTCCATCATCCCCATTCAACCTTCTCCACTGTCTCCATCATCTTCACCACCCTACCTCCATTATCTCAATCATCCCTGTCTAGCCTTCTCTGCTGTCTCCATCATCTCCATCCTCCAACCTTCTCCACCATCCCTATCATTTCCATTTTGTAACGTTTCCACTGTCTCTACCATTTCTTTCTGCTGCATCTACATCTTTACCAACTTCCTCTTCAGTTCCCCACCATCTCTGCCTAATCCATCCCTGCTACCATCTCTATCTCGTCTTTAGCATCTTCACCCTCCACCTTCATCTCTCCCATATCACTTCTCAGGAAAGAGTGTGGAAAGTTAAGAGCAACAACTTGTACTTACGATAAGGTCTATGGCAAATGGTAGGAGGCAACATAACCACATTCCTCGGACCAGGAGACGTGTCTTCAGCAGCATTCAAATCAGGAACAGAGTGAAGGCAGAAGCGGCAGCCTGGAGTTGGCTCTTCACTCAGTTGTCACAGAGCTTTGCTTGGCACTAGGACACTCACATCGACTCCCAAATGCACAAACCAGGAGGCTGAAATATGTGGAGAAGATATCGTTACCCATGAGCTTGATGAGCACAAGGGCAATGCCTTGTGTTCTCAAATGCCAGCCTAGAAAATAGTTGTGAGTGCTCATAGAGCAGAGCTGAATCACAGGTACAAAACAACACCTACATTGTATAGCAAGGCTGGGACAGTGTCCTTCAGGGAGACAGTGTATGTTCTCAGGGAAGACTGGGAATGAGTCCCAGGGCAGCAGGAGGAAAGACTGTGGTTCCTCTGTACATGCTGGCAGAGCTGGAGCCCACTACAGCTGAGGTGTGTATCCCTACCCTTGAGACTCTAATTTATACCTTAAAACTGCGCCTTTAAGCCCACAACCTTCTTCACATGAATTACTCCACCGCTCTCCAGAAAACTCCTGAGGTCACAACTTGAACTCCTGCCAGCAACATAGGATGATGAGCAAGAACAGCACAGAGTCCAACTGAAAGACTGTGGAGTAAAAGCATGACCGCCTGAGCTTGGAGGGGTCAGGTCACCTTCTCTCAGAAGGCTGCTGCTCATCACCTCACAAGCAATGAGAACAGCAGGCTCTCCGGCACAACCATGGGCTCCTAACGGTCTTGGAAGCGGCTGACCACAGAGACAAACTCCAGTAGAGGTTCCTCGGATACTCACTCAGCCCTCTGCCGAGTGGTCTCTCAGAACGACTTGCTGGAGGTCTCCTTTCATGTGAGTTGTCTTTCTCCTTCACAGTCAGGTGGTTAATGTGGTTGCCATGGGCTTGTTTACCCTTGCCTGCAATCTCAGGCATCCTTCTCTTAGGAGCTGGACAGATGGCCCTGTGGGAAGGAGCATTTGTTCTGCAAGCATGAAGATCTGAGTTCAAATCCCCAGTACCCTTGTAAAAAGCCACACGGTTGTGAGTACCTTGTAACCCCAGCATTTGGAGCTAATAATGGGAAGATCCTGAGAGCTCATTGGCTGGCCAGCCGAGCTGATGCAGTGAGCATCAGAGACTCTCTCAAGGCAATGAGACAGAGACAGACTGGAAGAGAGTCAACATTCTACTCTGGCTTGCGTGTGTGTGTGTGTGTGTGTGTGTGTGTGTGTGTGTGTGTGTGTACCCACATACTCACACACATACACACACCTGCATATACATACATGTAAACACACACTTGCACACATGTATACACACACTCATACAGTGCACATACACATGTACACACAGATGCATACATACATGTACACACATATACACATACACAGCTCATATACACATGCACAAACATATACACATATGTACACATATGCACAAACACACACACACACACACACACACACACACACACACACACACACACACACAGTATTTTAGAGTGGATTCTTACCAAAATTACAACTAAACAGTTTCCTAGGAGAACACCCTTGTCCATTCAGACACAAAATCCAGTCCCTGAATGTTCGTCCACCTTGCCAGCCCCATCTAGTCACACTCTGTCCCCACAGCTCTGCTGTGAACCAAGAAATTCACCAAATTCAAGTGGCTCTGGTGTCCAATGTTATGTCAACACCCTGATGACTTCTGAGAAGAGCTATGCCACCTGATGTCAAGGAGCTTTCCTTACTTGTCTCCCAAATAATGTATTTGAATAATGAGGTGCTGGCTGGGAACTGTCCTGGAACATGGGTGTGAGGATATGAGGAAAGTGTGGCCAGACAGCAGTCCATGTGAGGCACTGTACCATCTGTCCTAAAATTTCATTCTGAGGGGAGATATAAACAACATCTGACTACCCATGAAAGGGTCCCAATGACAAACCAAAGTACAGTCCCACCAAGGTTCACCCAGTGAGTTTATGCCATTTCCTTATAGTACATGAGTGAGGGATTGCTTACAGGTACACACGTTACACTGTAACAGTCACACTGGGAAGTTTATGCTCTTCCTGATGGCTCCCCATAGCTATGCAAGTGGAGCCGCCTCAAGCCAAGGGTGCCCTGTGCTCAGGGCAGACCTACACACAAACTGTTGGGAGGAGGAGCTGAAACCTCAGGCCCATGACTTTTTGGAAATGAGGACCCTGTGGAGGAAGAGGGGTGTTGGGGGACCCTGAAATATATAGTTTTGGTTCCTGGTCCACAGAGATATAAGCAAATAGCCATATGCTTCTGCCATGGTGCCTTCCCCATCAGAACAGAGTTTACTCTCAAAATGGAAGCTAAAATATCCATCCTCATTCAAGCTGCTTTTGTCAAGATATTTGGTCACCACAGAGAGAAGGAAATTGATACAGACTTCTGGGACATCATGGTCACAGAAGTCCAAATCTTGGCCATTTGGCAATGGAAATGAACTACAAAAGAAAAGAAAAAAAGATTTTACTGTGAAGTTTTAAGTTGAGGCTGATATTCACACTAAATGAAAATAAGGATTTGAAATCATCCAACCTGAAACACAGGATGTGTGTGTACACAAGGACATGGGTGATGTATGTGTATTTTTAAGGTATATTTCCAAGTAACTTCTCTGGTGTGCAGTGCACGGTAGGCATGCATTTTGGCAAAGTGAATGAAAATGCACTAAGTATCCAGGCTTTGGGTCATCAACAATAAAGTGTATGATTTAGAAGACAACAACACTTCTCCATCCAAAGTAGAAAAGGTGTTCAACAAAGATGTAACAACTCACTGCAAACATCTTAGCTGCTCCCGAACCTCACATTTCAGTGACGAAACCCAAACCAAACCAAAAATAGCACCTGAACCCTGGATCCCGCCTGTAACTCCGAGAACTGAGGACCGCAGCAGTTACCAAGGCCATTTGCAAAGAGCTGACGTCAAGAAAACTAAGAAGTGACTTACAAACATCAACCCAACATGCCATGAAGAGACTCACACTCCAGGTAGAGGACAAGAGAAACCCGCTTTGCTCCTGTGTTAACTGAAGGAGGGCTGACCAGGCCCGTGGAACTGGTTTACAGAGACCTGTCAGTTTCTGCAGCCGGCCCACCTTGGCTTTTTCACTCATGGGGCTCCTTCAGGGCAGAGGCATGGCTGGGGGCTGTGGTGCATGTCTGCATTCCTACGTTCCCCAATATGAAACTTGCTGTTTCAGTCATGATAACAACAAAAGCCAAGAAAAGGATGACAGTAATGAGTTTAGCTTGACTCAAAATGAATTGCTGTCTGTCACTCAGAAGTAGGGTAGGGCTTTGCCAACACCACATAGGGAAGTCCCTCCTTCAAATATGAATGACCGTGTCTCAGATTGAAGTCTAACACACAGAATCTAAGTAACAATTGCTTTGAATTAGCGGATTTCCCAATCAAGGATAGCATTTGAATAGCAAATAGTGTCTAGAAATCCACATATATGGCTTTATTTTTGCGAATTGATTTTTAGACATTTGTGTTAATATTTCCAAGCTGAAAGTCCTTGGTGAAAATATTAAACACTAAATTAAAATATGAAACTATCCTTAGCAGGGGGAAGTCACGGTTACACTGTTTGCTGTAACGTGCAAGGCAGAGCCCTCTTGGCTGGAATGTGGTCTTTTCTCTTTATGATTGTGACATCTCCAGAATAGAGTTACCAACTAAATCTCAGCTGCTCTCTTGCCATAGAATTGGCCCTGGAAGAAGTGGGTTCATCAGGACCCCTTCAAGTTCACAACCAAAACTTCCCAGAGTCCTTATCAGCAGCTGTCCCACTGTGTGTGTGTTGTGTGTTCCCGTGTGTGTGTGTGTGTGTGTGTGTGTGTGTGTGTGTGTGTGTCTGTCTGTCTGTCTGTCTGTCAGAGGGCAAGTGCACTCAGGGGTGCATATATGGGCATGTTGAGGCCAGAGGAAAATCCACAGTGTCAGTCCTCAAATGTCTTCTACCTTGGTTTTTTGGTTTGGTTTGGTTTTAAGATAGGGTGTCACTAGCCTAGAATTTGTCTAGAGTCTCATAAGTTGGGTGTCCAGAAAGCCCCAGGGACCGCCTGTCTCCACCTTCTCAGCCTTGAGATTACCAGTATTTCCTACCACACCTGCTTTGTTGTTGTTTGTTTGTCCTTAATGTGGATTCTGGAGTTCAAGCTCAGGTCCTCATACATGGCTTTCCTCACTGAGGTATCTCCACAGCCACTTGCTGTTTGTGCATAGTCACAAAGAGGAAGCACCTCCAAGGACAGACAGACAGACAGATACATCCACCTGCAATAACTCCAGGTGACTGGACAGCTCGGGTCCCTGTGGACAGTGTCGAAGCAGTCATACCTTTGCTAGGCAGAGAACTGCATGCCCTGGGTGGCTCTGCTTGCTCAGAATGTTTGCTGAAGGTGGGTGGTGTCCCTGGATAGAGAGTTGCAAGAGCTCCAGAAAGTGCAGGGTGCACAAAGCGGACCAGTGAGGGCAGAGCCACTGGACCTGTCCTGCAAATCCTCCCACTACCTTCCTGCAGAACAAATAAACAAATGCTGTGTCAATAAGCAAAGGGAGTAGAGAATGAGGACAACTGGTCAGTGTTCTGCCTGAAGAAGTAGGCTGTGCTGCATGGCCTGCTGGGAAGGCTGGTGGGGGAGGGGACTGAAGGACAGCTTAGCTTTACCTTGAAGTCAGGGCTGCTTAGGAAGACCTGTCCCTGGCCAGCAGCTCACAATGTATCTATCTTCATAGCGTGTGTGTGTGTGTGTGTGTGTGTGTGTGTGTGTGTGTGTGTGTGTGCTTGCTTGTATATGTGCATACACATAACTCTGCACTTTTGTAGATCTATACTTATTACAAACACAGGACCAGGTTCTATATTTCTACACTAATGTATCTATAGGGATCTGGATGAGGGAAACAGATCATGTTTATGTTCCTTTGTTTTATAAGAGTGGGTCTCAAGTAACCCAGGCTGGCCCCCAGAGTCACTGTGTAGCGGTCTATGACCTTGAATTGATCCTCCTGCCTCCCTCTTCCAGGTGCTCGGATGATGGGCATGCACTACCATACCTAGTTTTATAATGGGAGCAAGCCAAAAGCTTTGAGTATTCTAGGTGAACACAGTGCCAACTGAGCTACACTCCCAGCCCAGAAAACATAAGGTTAGTGAGCACTCCACTGATACAACCAAACATTTGTGGAGATTAACAGGAGAAAAATGTCACAGCTTGTCATTTCAGAGTCCTGAGCTGAGATCAGTTAGGACTGGGCTGGTGTGGGGAGCCTTGTGTGAGGCAGCTCATCACTGCAGGAGAGGTTGTAGAGAATCATGGCTGGGAAGCAAGGAAGAAGGGAAGAGAAGAAGGGAGAGGAAAAAGTATGAACTCCCAGGGCCCCCAACCTTCCTCAGGGGCACAGCTCTAAGGACCTAATGCCCTCCCACTGGGCTCCACCTTATAAGAAATCAGTGACCTTCCCTTAGCAGCACCCTGGGGACTAAGACTTTAACCCAGCTGAAGACCCAGGCTGTGTGGACTGGTGACTATACTCACCAAGTCAAAGTTCCCTGTTTATATTACTAACAGCTGTGGGGAACTGGTACATTTTTCTGTCCTGTAAACTGAGGGGATTAAGATAACGCCATAGGGAGTTTTCATGACCCAGTCCAATCTCCTTATGGCCTCAGGACAAATGAAGCTTCATTTTAATGACCGACACCTCTCAACACATTTGTGAACATGCTACGAATGTCTGGTTAAGAGAGATGGGACTTCGGAAATGGGAGACACTTACATGTCATTTGTCCTGAGAGTCTCCCACTGGGCACAGGCTAACACAGTGGTTCCCTTGCTTAGCTCCATAAATTTAAAAATAGATCTAGAGCGAACTTTCCTTGCAGCACTCAGCACCATCTTCTGGTGATTATAATCGCTCTGTGGGCTGTTGACACGCAGAGAGTTCAAGTCTAAGGCGGCATCTCATCTCAGGAAGCAAGGACACCCGCTGAGCCCACTGGGTGAGGGACTGAGGGATGATGTGCAAAGGGAAACCAGATGGCCAGAGGGCATTGCACCAGACAAGGATGCCAAGACGTCCCCAGAGTCTGCCCTGCATTCAAGGAAGTCAGCTCACACAGCCACTGTCTCCCTAGAGTCAACTCCGAAGTGCCCCTGAGTGCATGGCTGTCAGTGAGACCTGAGAGAAGTCTTTCTTCTGCCTGCTCTGCAGAAGGGAGTGTGCAGCTTCTCTCCCCAGTGAAAAAGGAGCAGGCGAGCCAGGCACAAGCTTCGTGTATGGCATGGGGAACAGACAGAGTTGGCGGATAGACCTGCCCAGACTCAGACTGCCTGTTTGTCTCTGTCTGTCTGTGTGTGTGTGTGTGTGTGTGTGTGTGTGTGTGTGTGTCTGTGTAAAGTGAAACTGCAAGAGAGACCCTGAGGGATGAGGAAGAAAATCTGGGGGAGAAAAGAGACAAAGGTAACGGAATACACGAGATGAACTGAGAATTCAGGGGAGGGGCCTGACTATCTGCAAAAAGGAAGGGAACCCTGGGGGCAGGAGACACAGCAGAGCAGCGAATGAAGGAGAAAATCAGAACAGCAAACAGTGACACATGGGATGAAGTCGCTGTGATGAAACTCATGAGTCACTTAGAGGGAATTTAAAAGAAATGCTAATACATTTCAAAAAGACTTTCATACATTCGAAAATTGATCCCCATAGGCCTGACCTGTGAGAAATGCTAAAGGAAGGCCTCCCAGAAGAAGAAGAGCTGCCTTCCATGGGGCAGCAAGGTAGATCATGGGGTACCAGGACTTTGCCAACCTGAGTCAGGGCCTCAGAACCTACGTTTTTAAGAAAAGCCAGATGCTGTGGGACACATTGATAATTCCAGCATTTCTACATCAAGATGGGAGGCAGGAGAATGGAGGGCCAGCTTGCCTGGGATTTGCAGTATGGTGGAAAGAACTGGAAAGATCCCATCTCAATAAGGTGGGTGGCAAGAAGTAATTGCATGAAACCATTCTGTGACCCCCACATGGACACCACCACAGTACATACACACCTGCATCAGCAAGTGCACGCACACACACACACACACACACACACACACCTATACACACACACACACATGTGCACACACACACACACACACACACACATCCATGTGCACACACATGCACATACTCACATAGACCCATGGAAAACACATTTAAAATATCCAGTTCTATATAAAGGAACAAGGATGCCCAGAAAATGATACTCAGGGTGGGACATTCTGCTTTCTCCTTGCCAAAAGAAAGGCTAGAAAAATACTTCCTATCTGGGCTAATGTGCTTAGGACCCACAGAAAAGCAAATTCCCAAAAGATGATACAAGGGCACAAACCTGTATTAGTCAGGGTTCTCTAGAGTAACAGAACTTATAGAATAAATCTATCATCTGTCTATCTATCTATCTATCTATCTATCTATCTATCTATCTATCTATCCATCTACCTATCTATCTATCTCTTTTTATTTACTATATAATATATATTACACATATAATAAATATATAAAAGGGTATTTATTAGAATGACTTATACCCAGCCATTGCTGGGTATAAACAGAAAGTCAAGAGTCCAGTAGTTGTTCAGACCCTGAGCCTGGATATCTCAGCTGACCTTCATTATATGCTGCAATCCTGAAGAAGCAGGCTCTAATGCCAGCAAAGGAGTGGACTTGCTAGCAGGTCAAGGGCAAGCAGGGAAAGAGCAAACTCTTTCTTCTTCCACATCTTTCCAGCAGAAAGCATAGCCCAGATCAGATCTGGATGAAAGGTGTCTTCAAATTAAAGCAAAGATTACTCACAAATACACCTTGCATTTTTTTTTATATTAGTCAAGTTGACCACCAAGAATAGCCACTACACTCCCCTTTCTAGCTAGAAAAACTGGAAGAGGAGAGTGAGGGAAACTGAGGCACAAAATGCAGGGGTGTGAGAGATGATTCTGTCTCTGAGGTTATGAAAGAAGGAGCTTGGTTTCCCTTCTCAGTTTGCACTCAACAATGGGAGCTGAGGGAGGAGAAGGGCTGAGACCAGAGCTATCACAGGCCTCCTCAGGATTCCGCCATGAAAATCTGTTATCTCCTGTCTAAACCCTCCGGGGTTCTAACCACTCCAGGAGGCTACCACAGTGACATATTGTGCTCCTTGCTGGCCTCCCTTCTCAGCCCACTACACTAGAGCAACTATCCTTGTCCAGAAAAAGCAGAGGTTGAGGTGTCCCAGAAGTGGACTCACCAGCCAGGCTAGGTTGGGGAACAAGAACAGAGTCTAATTGGAAATGGTATGACGAAGTGGTCTTGTCAGTTGTGACTTTGCTAGTCCAGCAGACAAACGTGTAGGAAGAGGTGGAAGAGCAGGGTGGAGGGAGAGAAGAAAAAAAGAAAGAAGGAATAAGAAAGGAAAGAGAATTGGGCTGCCTTCTTAGCTGAGGCCAGATATCAGTGTTGGCGGGCACACCACCTCCTGAAGAGTCACCTGGTTTCTACGACAGTCCTGATCCAGGAGGCACACACATTTGCAGGCACAGGAATTTCCCAGTGGAGTTCTTTGGGCTAGGTGTATCTGTGCATGATTGCAGAGGTGAATGTGTATAATGTCTGTGAATATATGTCAAACTGCGGTGATAGGGGGCTTTGATAGCGAACGTGTTTATAGCACATCTCTGTGTTACAAACGCAGGCAATGAGCATGTGTTGTACTCATGGGTTTATGTGTGGTGCATGGTATGTGAGGAAAGCTGTGTGTGTGCGTGTGTGTGTGCGTGTGCGTGTGTGTGCATGTGAGTGCATGCGTGTGCGTGTGTGTGTGTGTGTGTGTGGTGTGATGTACAGTGTCTGAGGTGTATCTTGTATATGTCAGGGTGTTGTATGTAGTGCATATTATGATGTTATGAGGTACGTGATGAGAAGTCATATGTAAAGTGTGTGTAAGTATGAATGAGAGTGTGTGTGTGGAAAAGGGTGAAGTGGGAAAGTGATAACACACAGACCAAGACAGGTAAGAGCACTGCATTGGGGGAGAGGGAAGGAGGAGAAACATGTCAACTTCCTCTCCAGCCTCAGAAAGAGTGTTGGGACAACACCAAGGTGAGAAGTTCCCTCACAGTCGATGTTGAAGACTCAGGTGACTAGGGACATGAGACACAGGTACGCAAGTGCAGAGAGGGGCGAGACCTGTCACCCTGTCAAGCAGTGGTTTCTCCCACTGATTCTGCCACACAAATCCCAGGATGCCCCTTCCCTGCCCCCAGGAAAGCCAATTCCTACATCCCATAAAGAACACAGCAGTGAAGACCGTGATGGTAATGAGATTGGTATTAATATCTACCAAATGCCAGTGTCTGGCCAGTTTAAAATCAAGAAATGAATGCCTAAATGCAGTTTATCAGATCAACGCCCCCTTGAACTATGAATGGGGTCAGTGCTGTTACCCTAATTTACAGAGGACAAGTTACAGTTTCTTGTTCAAAGCCCAGGAGCCAAGGAGTAACAGAATTCAAAACCATGCCACAGAACACCCTGTACTCCTGTGAACACCATGCTTGGCTCCCTGAAGCAGCCTTGAAGCATCCCTGTCCTCCTTCCCTGACATCTCTTCAGTGGTCCCTTCTCAAGTGACATTCCCATTGGGTAGTGGGTCCCTCACTGGCTGTGAATCCTTTGGGGCCAGGCTGATGCCCCATCCAAACTTTCAACATGTGACGACTGGCTTCTGCTGGGTCTTTCACATCCATGGTCCTGCATTTGGGCAGTAAAGGTTGGTGTTTAATAAGTCTTAGTAAGTACACTATTATAATATTTTATTGCTGGGTGGTGGTGGCGGCGGCGGCAGCGGGGGCGGCGGCGGCGGGGGCGGCGCACACCTTTAATCCCAGCAATCGGGAGGCAGAGGCTATTTGTGAGTTCAAGGCAAGTCTGGGCTACAGAGTGACATCCAGGAAAGGCGCAAAGCTACACAGAGAAACACGTCTCGAAAAACCAAATATATATATACTTAAATACTGAAAACTATCTTCTTCATTGAATTCTGTTTAGGCCTTTCAAATGAACGCTGGATGGTACAAGCTCCCCTTCACTAAACTGTTCTAGTCTCAGAGGTTACCTGATGAAGAGGAACTACTTAGCTGTGATGGCTAAGTTGGATTAGATGACTCTGGATTGGATTAAGGAATTCCGAAGGAGGGTTGGCTAGATTAGGCCGGCTGGGATCCCACGGCGGAAAGAGAGAACTGACTCCCACAAATTGTCTTCTGACCTCTACACACATGCATACATCATCCCACACTAAATAAATAATAAACAAATGCAATTACTTTAAATGGATAAGGACTTAGAGAGGCACAATTTTGGGGTTAGTTTTTTGGGGGCATTTTCAGAATGGAGTAACTGAGGGGGCAAAATATACCCCAAGTATGAGATGAACCATCCCATGGGCTGGGCTTCAAATGAAATAAAGGAAGTGGAGAAAGCCTGTTGGGAAGGTCTTTTGTCTCTTCCTGCTTCCTGGTCTTCCAGATGTGAGCAAACAGCTTCACATGACCACAGCTGAGAGCTTCCTTTCCATGATGGACTCTGTTTCCCAAACCAGATGTCAAAATAAACCCTTCCTTTCTTAAACTGCTCCCTGTCAGGTGTCCAGTTACAGCAGTGAGTACTCAATGCCATGGGGAGAAGAGTGGAGCAGAAACCTTTGGCTCAGGTTAGCATAGAGTCTCCAGGACCTCAGAGGAGAAGAAATAATGGTAATTTTCATTTCTTCATGAAATGAACAAGCATCAGTAATTCCATCAATTAACTTTGCTCTGTGGCATTCCATGAACCCATTGCATGTTCAGACGGGCTTCTGGCATTGCAGACCTGGTTTATCTCGGGTTTTCTGCCATAACAAGAACTAGACAAGGACTTTTGCTAATGAACACTTATATGTCACTGATATTTCCTAATATATCTTATAAATGTTCTCAGAGAGTTTTTACTTAAAATCTGAATTTATTAGATGTTTAAAAAAACTTAAAAATAATTCATTACCCAAATCCTTCAATTAATTGAGATTTTGTTGAGTGCACAATATAATGGGTACCTGCCATGGTGGTCATATTTCTAAAAAAATAAAATAAAATTTAATCCAGTGCTTTTTATTTATTTTGTAAAGAGAGAACTGAAGTGTTCCCTGGGGGATGTTCTTATAAAACAATACTGTCAAAATCGCACATAAATTACAAGAGCCCACAAATTCAAAACATTACATCACATAGAAGGAATGAGTCCTCATCTCCTCCAGCACGGGAGGGGAACCACCATCCACAACAACTTGTATTTTACAAGAACAGAAGAGAGTCCCCCAATTGGTTATCCAGTACCAACTGGTCAGCTCTGAAATGAGATATGTATGTAACATTATATGGACTGAGTAAGTTGTACTTACATGTTAATGGACATATACACCTCTATATGGGTGTATGTTTAATAGAGTCCAGGAATTTGTGAGAAAGCAAGGGGATACACAGGAGGAGTTGGAGAAAAAAAAAGAGGGAGGGAAATGATATAATTACATTTTAATTTCAAAAATAAAAATATTGATCCTTTTAAAAGAAGATCAGAAGGAGGCATTTGCTCCCGATACAAAGATTTGATGAGCATGTATGCACATGTTAATTAGCCTGACTTGCCTTCAGTCATCATTGTGTTGCCCCTGTAAATATACATAACCGTGGTGCGTTGTTCCAAATGTTTCCAGGCTGGTACCCACACTGACTGGCAGGCTAAGCAGGCTCTAGTGTCCTGCACCCCTGAACCCCCATTCTTGGCTCTAGACAGATTCCACGTTCATCTGGGTTGCAGCCTGTAGGACAAAGTAGCCACAATGAAAATGCACAGCGGATTATCCTGTGATTGACCATTCCTTACTGCTGCTATTAAAACAGACCTGTTTGACTTTTGAGGGGGAAACATACAAAATGCCTGTGATACAATGACGTGAACAAAGGGCCTCAGTTACAGAGACAGATCTTATGAAACACTATTCATGGTTTTAAAAACATGGTCTTAATTCCTGCACGCATCCGCCAAGGCTGAATAGCTTGTTTTGAGTCAGACTGGGAGAAAAGAAAAATAATGTATGTAGCTTTTGTTAAAAGTCCTGTGGTCCAAAGGTCTCAGTTCTACCTGTGTGGTTCCTAGTCTCCTCACTGTGAAGGACACCCGGCAGGAGCAACCTCAAGGAGAATGGATTTATTTGAGTCCATAGCTTGAGCTAGTACACTCCGTCACAGCAGGGCGGTGAGCAGAACCTGGGGCTTTGTATATATCTCCACAGACTGGGTGGCAGGCAGAAGGCCGGCTCTTGGCGACCTCCTCACTTTTGCCTTTTACTCAGTATTGTACCCCATTCTGTGGGATCTGCCCACTGCCTGTGGGTGTTACCCACATCCGGAAGTTCAGGGTATGTGTTCCTCCTCAGGGATGCCTTTCCAGAAACTTCCTCCCAGACACACCAGACTCATGCCCCAGCTATTTCTTGTACCAACCAAGTTGACAATCCAGAATTAAACATTGTACCAACCAAGAATACTTAGTAAGACCCCATCCCCCACGGTGCTGTCTTAGGAATTCAGTGACTCCTTCTCACTTCTTTGATAAAAGAGTATCCCAAAGTCACGTCTGCCAGCATCCCTGCGTCATAGTGAAGATAACCCATGGTACAGAGTCTCTGCAGTGAAGCCACTGATCCAGTGGTACACCCCACACATCACACTGCTGTGCTCCCTCCTCAGTCTGATAGGAAAGCCTGTTCCTTCCCTCAAGTCCTTATGTGTGGAAAGTTGGGGAGACTCTCCTGTAAGGAGTTTTCAGAGCCACCAGGTCCTTTAGTGTCTTGCCGACAGCTCCCTTTTCCACTCTCATAGATATGTTGAGGGAAATAAAGAGTAGCTCTAAGTATAAAGGCCTTTCCCACCAGCCCTACTGCATAGTAGCAGTATTGCCATACACTGTCTCTATTTACAGATAAATGTGATTTCATCATCTCCTAAAGAGTCCCTTGTTTCCCTTACATCTAAGCCCCTCCATCCACTCTCTCCTGGAATGCTGGTCTTCCAGACATATCTGAGGCTGGAGACCAATTCAATGCCTTTTTCATGTGTCCTTTGGAAATAAGACGTGACTGATCTATGGTGTTTAGCTCAGCAGGAGCGGTGTCCTACATCCACACCAAGCAGTCTACCTCTCTTGGTTTCTCTCTGGAAAGATTGCTGTTCTCTGCCAAGACTAACGGGTGCACATGGGGGACAGTAACAAGCCAGCTTTAAGCAAATAGAACTGTGAAATGGCCCTGGTAATCAGCAGGGCTAGCCTGTCTTCTCTGCAGCAAAAACTCAGTATGTTTCACCATGGGGACATGAGCAAACGAGAAACACGGTGTGCTCTGACAACAGGGAACAGTCAGTACGATAGAGATGTCTCACCCCAAGCTTGAAATAGGAATCTAATAAGAGCAGAAAATGATCCTAAGATTTGTGCTGAGAAAATGGCCTTTAGAAAAAGAAGAAAACAGAGCCTGGAAAGCATATGCTCTGGCAGGACAGAGCGCGGCCCCGTGGTGACCACAGATAGAATGTTTATGTGTCTCACCATGCAGGCTAGCAGGAGGCCTGAGCTGCTTTTGTGAAGCCATAAGAACTTCGAAGCTTCTTTTGGACAGATAGTCGGTGACAGGTTACATGATGCAGCCTGCACTAAACTCTCTCCGTGTGCTTTGTGTAAGTCATTTGTTGTGCTATAGTCGTTTGCACTACAGCTACAGGTCAGTCAATAGGAGACGAGGCTGCACATGGGGCTGGAGCCTGTGGTTAGTGAGCATCACATTCCTGGCCTCAGACATGCTCAGTCAGTGGTTCTATAGGGCCCCATCCTCTCCTGTGAGTATTCCGCAAGGAGTGGTATCCACACCGTTCTCCACTGCCTCTCCATGTTTACATTGGACTCTAGAAGCCAGGTCAACCTGACTAGAGATGATTGAGGGGAGAGGGCTAACGAGATGGCTCTGTGGCTACAAGCATGCACTGCTCTCCTGAGCAGGCACAGTTTTCAGCACCCACTTTGGGCAGCTCACCACCACCTGTAACTCCAGGGGATTCAACGCCCTCTTCTGGCCTCTGCTGTACCTGCACCCAAGTGATATACACACATAAACCTGCAGTCACACACATATACCCATAAATAAAAATAAATACATGGCTGGGCGATGGTGGCATTCGCCTTTAATCCTAGTACTCAGGAGGCAGAGCCAGGTAGATCTCTGTGAGTTTGAGGCCTGCCTGGTCTACAGAGTGAGATCCAGAACAGGCATCAAAACTCTACTGAGAAACCCTGACTCAAAAAAACAAAACAAAACAAAACAAAAAAACCAAACAACAAAAATCCCATAATTTTAAATAAAGACACACACAGAGAACACCGTGAAGAATGTTAAAATGCGAGGCATAGAGCAGGGCCAGAAAGAGGGCTCAGCTGGTAATGCCCTGTCATGCAGTCTTGACTGGTCTGTGTTTGGTCCCCATCATCCACAGTGGAAGGAGAGAACTGACTGAAGAGAGTTTTCTCTGGCCTTCACACACACACTGAGAACCCTATACATAGCAGCCCCCCCCTCTCACGCATGCCTGCATGCACACACATACTCACATATAATACATGTTTTACAGGAGATGTAGAGACCAATTCCTACAAAGCAGGGATCTGTGAGAAACTGATGACATGAAACCCAGCATGTCCAACCCTCATCCTGCAGTTCAACCTCAGGTACACATGAAGACCCAGGGCACACATGTGTAAGGAAATGAAATTCTGAGAGAAATGGTTGTGTAAAAGTTGACATCTAATGCAGGAGACATTTCTCCACACTCATGTTTCAACTTTCCATGGCTGTTACACACTTTAATTCTGCTTCGGTCGCACTGACACGATCCCATGTTTCCATGGCTATTTTTTCATCTAGTCTGGGTTGCTTTTATTTGTCCACAAATGAGGGGCTGGGTAGACACTGCGATAAAGGGATAGAAGGACAAGCATTCTTACTGAGAGTCACTGAAAACAGAAGATGCTAAGCACAGAGATCAGGGCAGGAAGGCAGCCTCCTTGTGTTCCTGTGAAGCAGAGGGGCATCTGGGAAAGGTGAATGAGGAATTAAATAATGAGAAACAGAGGCTTCAAGACGAAAGACACCTTTCTGAGTACAAAATGGAAAATTATTTAAGGTCTTGCAGCTCACTGTGAAGAGCTCTTTTCTGGCTCTGGTGTTAGCCTGGGCATGGACAGGGCAGGGGCTTGTGCCTGCTCTGTACCCACGTGAGGTGAACCCTGGACAGAACATGGCTCTTATCTTCAGTGCTTGTTCTGGGAGTCCTACGTTACTCCTCAATGTTTGAGAGTGAGGTCAGTTATTTTGAGAGAGAGGACATTACAGCCCTGAGCCCCACCAGGGATGAGACACACACGGGAACCACTGTGGGTCTCATAGTCAGTTCCCCCACATGATGTCACTGTCCTTTCTGCCTGGGGCACTGGGGAAGCCAGAGCCACACTTGGTGCCTGTGACAAAGGTCCAAGTGTGGAACTGAAGGAGGGTGGTTTTAATACTTGGAGAGTTCACATTTGATGACATTTTTGTTTGGCTTGGTTTGGTGGGGTTTTTTGTTTGTTTTAAAGATAGTCATTCGCTGTGTAATCTAGGCTGGACTGCAACTCTTGTTAAAACTTTGTATTAATTTTTTAACCTTATATTTATGATTGTTTTGTCAGTATTTGTTTATCCCATGCATGCAGAGGACAGAAGAAGGAATTGGGATCCCTGGAACTGGAGTTACAGATGGTTATAAGCCACCATTTGAGTGCTGTGTACTGAACTCAGGTACCCTGGAAGAACAGAACCACTGAGCTGTCTCTCCAGACTCTTTTGTTTTTGAGACTCAGTATCATGTGGTCTAGACTGGACTCCAACATGCTATGTATCTGAGGATAACCTTGAACTTCTGACCCTCCTGTCTCTACCCTTCCAAATGCTGGGATTATAGGCGTGCACCTCCCTGCCCAGTTTTAGGAGGTGCTGGAGATCAAACCATGGGCATTGTACGCTGGGCAAGCACTCTATCACCACCACCACCACCACCACGGTCTCCAGGTACAATGTGGCAATTTTAACAAAGAAGACTGTGGGTGTCTATCTTATTCAGCTGTTATTTTCTCCAACCTTTCAGCAGCCCATCTCCACATCCCTGTTCTCTACTCCAGGACTCAAGCCTAATATTTTGCTCGGAAATGGGACCATGGGGATTATTTGTATCTGACTTTACTCATATCATCTAGAGTTTCTGAGATTCATCCCCACTGACCCTTGTATACTAAGTTCCTTTTCACGGCTGAGTCATATCCCATTGTACTAATAACTCTTTATAAATTCTTATATCTTTTCCTATTGGCCGACTCTTCTAATTTTGGATATTACAAATAATGATGTTGCAGATATTTGTATTCAATTTTTTTTTTTGGTTTGTGCCTATCACATTCCCTTAGTTAAATGTGTAACTTTACAAATGTTGGGCCACATGCAAATGAATCACACTCTTACAAAGAGTTTGAGGGTTTTGTTTTGTTTTGTTTTTTAACATTCTTTTATTTCGCTAATTCAATAGGGACACATTCAGTTGAATCCAAACAGTGCTTCATAAGATCTTATAGATGCTGAAGTCCACACAAATTTTATAAAGACCTTAAGGAAAGTCTCTCTCTAGTACACATAAGCATTGGTTCTCTAATATGCATCAGACATTCTGGCAGCAACTTCCTTATTTTTAAAATTCTATCCTTTTACTATCGGTATAGATTTGGAAAAAAATAGAACCAATATTTGTCTGTATTTTGTCATAATTTCTATATTTTTGATAAGAGAGGAGCCTGTCTGGTCTGAGTTTGGACAGGAATGCCTTCCTTCAGGTTTTTGCCTTTCATGTAAATTCTGGACCCACACATGGCAGGGCTGCTGCCAGTTGGGAGGGTCCTGAGCACCTTCAGGACCGAGGGAACACTGATGCTGCTGCACTGAAAGGCTGCCCGAAGCAGGTAAATTTGGAAGCAGGGCAAGTTTTAGAAGGTGAAGAATGTGGTAGCGTGGCTGGCTTGGATTGCTGTCCAGGTGTCCCTAGCTGACAAAGTAGAAGAGGAAGTATTAAAATTTCAAACAAAAATAAAGTCATCATGTTTTTGGTTGGTTGTTTTGTTTTGTTTTGTTTTCTGTTTTCAGTAAATAGCAGGAAACCTAGATCCACAGGATGCAGAGCATGCCTTAATGCCTACCCCACACACTTCACATCATAAAAATTGCTTCCAAGTGAACAACAGAACTGAAGGTAAAAGCTAAAACTATAAAAGTTTTAGAGGGAGAGAAAAGGTTTTGTGTGCTTAGATCAGGCAGTAGTGTCTTAGATATAAAGCCAAAAACACAAACAATGAATAAAAATTGGTAGCAGATGAACCAGACAGACTTCATAAAAAATTAAGGCCCAAACCAAGGACAGCATTGAAGAGAGGAAAAAATAAGACTCAGAATGGGAGAAGATGTTTGTAAATTATGTACTGATAAACTGTACCTAGAAGACATGTGGTTTTAGGGCCAAGACTAAAACGATTCTTTTCCTTAGAAGACACACAACTGACCCATTAGCATGGGAAATGACACTACACAGCACCACCTTAGACAAGTGCCAATCAAATCTCAGTGGATTGTCATCCATCATTGGCCTGGCTCCTATGACACAGACAAGCCATCACAGACGTGGACACTTTCAATCTCTTCCTCATGGTGATGGGGTTATAAAATGATACAACTTTGGACGGTATCTTGGTAATTAATACACCTGATAACTGCTATATGCTCCAGAGACATGAAAACACATTCACATAAAAGATGTGAACATAAATGTTCACTGCAGTATTACCCAACACAACCCAAAGTGGAGGAAACTAGTGTGCTCATGAACTGATGGGTGGACAGAGTAGGTCATGTGATGTATGTTAACCATTCACGGAAAAGAAGAAATTATTAATGATTAGTGCAGGAGCTAGAAATCAGTCAGGTCAGGTATGACAGGGACCTCAAAGCAGGGGTCCTGAGGACATCCACACTGAAGGCTAGGATGCCAGGAAAGAGTCGTAGTTCCCAACTCCTTGTCATTTCTCATCCTTGCCAGGAGTTCCACATGAGAACATGATTGAAAGTGAAGAAAGCACGTGGAAACCTGGTTGGGCCAAGTGGACTCAGCTCATCCTCCTCCCTTTGCTTACTCCACTTTCTGCTGTAAGTCCTTTAAAAGCCACCGGACTGAAAGTTCAGTGGTATCCATGACCCCTCCTGCTATACAGGAGCGCTATGATCATTCATCCCCCCCCTTCCCTCCCTCCCTTCCTCCCTCGAACTCTCACATATAAACCTACACAAACCTGCTAAAATTCACCCCCCAGAGCTGGTGAATGTCATTCTTTGAATTCTCCAGACAAGATCCCACAGGCTACTGGCTCAAGGCAGCTTTGGTGACTGTGATGGTTTCAATAGGCACGGCCCGCATAGACTCCTATGTTTGAATGCTTGGCCCACAGGTAGGGGCACTATTAGGAGGTGTAGCATTGTCGGAGTAAGTGTGCCACTGCGTGGGCAGGCTTTGAGGCCTTATATGCTCAAGCTATGCCCAGTGTGGTACAGTCTCCTTCAGCAGTAGCTTGTGTATCAAAATGTAGAACTCTCAGCTCCTCCTCCAGCATCATGTCCACCTGCATGCTGCCATGCTTCTGGCTATGATGATAATGGACTAAAGCTCTAAAACTGTAAACCAGCCTTACTTAATGTTTTTCCTTTATAAGAATTACCATCCTCACAATAAAATCCTAACTAAGATAGTGGCTATAAAGTTTTTGGGGATTCTAGCATCCCAAGGAAAGCTTGCCAAGAGGCAAGGAACTCTTATTCTCAAAGGCACCCTGCCTCATTTTCCTGAGCTTAAAAAAGCCAAGAGAAAGGACAATGTTTATCATTATGGATAGGAAAGTAGGGGCCATAGAATGTGTGGAAATGAGAAGTGACCTCAAATAGTTTCAGGGTATTTGGTAAGGTAATTAAGATATTTTAAAAATAGATAATATAGAAACCAACTACTTCAGAAGCCTTCATATATATATATATATATATGTGTGTGTGTGTGTGTGTGTGTGTGTGTGTGTGTGTGTATGTATATAATTAATATATTCATACACACACATATATATGCATATATTGCTATGGAGCTTGTATATGTGTGTTTATATATGTGTATGCTTATATATAGTATAATATATCTATTATATAACATATATAGTTTAAATGGAGTTACCATACATCCAGGGACAACGTCTCTTTCAGGAACCATGAGCTACTGAATAAAAAGTCCAGTCCCAGTACCCCTTTCTGAACTGTTGGTCAGTGGGTTCCTCCAGGCTCCCCTAAACATTACAAGTTAACTTCCAATGCTTGGTGGTTAACCTCCTCAACTTGGTGATAAGACCCTCCTGCTAAAGATACTGCATATTTAAGTCATGGGAAGTGGAGCAATCAATCGGGTCCTGACCTGGAAGCTTCATCCCTCCTAGCTAGCTTTCAGAATGCTGGAAGGTTCATTGATAATACTAAGGGAGAAAAATCAATCACTTTACCCAGCTATGTACCCTACAAACTACAACAGCAACTGAACTGAGGAGATGTGCCTACGGGCGTAATAGCGACATGAGCATTATGGGAGTAACCAGTCACTTTCTGGGTGAATTAAAAACCTCTACATGATAAAAATCCATGCCTGATACTGTTAACTGGGCCAGGAAACTGTGGCTGGCTAGGTAATAGGCTCTAAGGGGTCTCAGGCATTATGTGGTTACACGAACATTGTATTAAACTGCTCCCCAACTTCTTCTCCTTACATCTATAGGTTAATTCATCTCTCAGCCCTCATCAGAGGAGCTTTTTTTTGTCGTAGATGGCAATTAGTAGAGATATGCAACTGGTCAATTGCTGGAATTTTCCAGAAGTTACTTGATGTGTGATGGCATCATTGTCCTTATGACGAATGTGATACATCCTTATATATCATATTTTAAACATTTTTAATTTTAAATTTCTGATACAGCAAGTTTTACTATACATAGCTTACGTAAGTAGTAGCCCTTGGTGTCCTCAGGAAGTTTCAAGCAGAAAGGAACCCTGAGTGAAATGTTCAGGAACTTATTTAGATAAAACCAGGGGCCAGAGCTGGATATAGGAGTCTCAGAGGAAGTTGTCACAGGATCTGTGTGTTTGACCCTTGGTATCATGCATGATGATGGTTAGTAAGACATCATCTACACCTATGCCACTCCATAACGCTATCTTGAACCTTAATTACATTGCATACACTAAAGCCCTGTGGAGACTAAGATAGCACTGAGCCTAGCTGCTGGAGGAGCCTAAGGAGGAGCCTGGGGAGAAGCCTAGGCAGAAGTCTCACCCTGCTTGGGCTGGGACTCCTGATGTGGATCTCTCCCTCTCTCTCTCTCTCTTCCATCCCCCACTTCCATCCTCTGGATCAGAGGATTCAAAGTCACATCCAATTGCTCTGCTCCCTTTCTCCTTTATTTTTTACAAGGAAGCCTGGGAGGCTAAAGGATTGGGGGCACTTTCACCTTGCAATGTCACAATCTTACCTGCATTCTTGCAGCCAGCATCAGCATCACAGATGAAGTCCAGCTCACTTGTTAAGATCAAGTACCACCACCCACCCAGAGTGTGTTCCAAGGTCCCCAGGACTTTGCCTGGTATGCGGTGAATGTTCAAAGGCCTCTGGTTGAACACATGAAGGAGTGAATTTTTCCCCAAGAGAACACAATCATGGGCTGGCAGACATTCTAAACGGTTATGAAAAGGCCTTGGATTCTGCTGCTGGAGGCTGAATACCTAACCTCAACCATCCATCTGGAGTGACCCACCACCGAGATCAATCAGGTCCAGTCCCTCAGAGGACAATAGATTGGGAGTAGCATGAAAGGGAGCTTCCATGCCAAGTTTTAGTATTTCACCAACTTAATTGACTGTGTTCACCAGCGCCTTCCACTGCCCATCTGGCAGCCTCCTGGAAGCTGTCTGGATTTGTTCTCTCATCCATGAAGTTGGGGCTGGCCTCTGGGGACGACAGTACCAGGGCTCCAGGGACCAAATCTAGGATTTTATGTTTGACTCACAGTGAGTATCAGAAGGGGAAAAAGGATAATGCTTTGTCCCTGGGAAACACAGCCAGTGTAGTAGAGGCACAGCACACAGTTGCATCCAGAGAGAGGGAGAGAGAAAGCGAGTGAGCAGGAAGCCTGGATTCTCATGCTACTTTCTGGAGAAAGCAGGGCTGTCTATCAAGGACAGCTGGAAACCATGCTGCTGGAAGGCAGAGAGGGATCTGCTGCTTAAGAAATAGTTGATTCAATCATCAATTTCATAGTTGGTTTTTTTGAGACAGTCTTATGATACAGCCTACATTGACCTACACAGTGTGGTTTGTTTCTTTGGCACAGGGTCTTGTTATATGGCCCAGGCTGGCCTCCACTTCATGACCCTCTGTTTCAGTTTCCTGGGTGCTGAGATTGTGGGTGGGTCCCACTTATACCCCTAGCTCTGAAAACCACTTGATAAATACTTCCGGTGACAATTGATGAAGAAAGCACACACAAATGGGTTCCAGATCATCATGGGGAGCCCCTTCCGACTTTGTCATTGTTTCTAGGATGTTCCAGTGACCATCTATACATGTCAACAACAGAGGCAGCCCTTGGCATGTCAATTCAAACCTCTACCTATGGATCACAGTCATGTTCCGAGGGTTTTGCCCAGAAACATCTGTTAGGTAGTTTTGCTTCTCAGAACTTAAAAGCACATACTATGGACCAGATTGTAAAGCTGGGTGTCTGATGGTAAATACACACACATACACACACACACACACACACACACACACACACACACACACACCAACTCCAAGGGTTCGGTATCCAACTATTCACAGCTGGTAGTAGAGGGGGCTGAGAGTCCAACCTATCCCCTCCCTGCTAAACCCTCACCATGCCCACACAGAAAATGTGGAAGGTGCTAGAAGCAGTATGCTCAGAGCATTTCTGCGAACCAACTTCTAATAAAGGATAGGGACACACACCTCCCAGGAAGAGGGCCAGGGGTCTCTGGGACACATGGGCTCAGAGGGAGAGGACAGCTTGTAAAGGCCCTTGATTTCCAGCACAGCTCAGAGTCTCAGGGTTTTCCACCAAAAGCCCAAGAGCTGCTGTTTTAAACACAGGTCTATGTCAGTTTACCTCCTTGGACATCAAAGGAAAGATCTAGCACCCAGATCACTCACTGGGCACAGTCTACCTGGTTTAGATCTTGTATGAGGCTTAGGTATAACTTCTTTAGGGCAGCTGGGGAGGAATCAGTGGCTAGTTATATGATGTTCCCCATAGTGAAAACACATCCTGGTCTACCCAGGATCTTTGAGAAATAGCAAATCAATCACATTGTGGAGTGGGAGTGATGGTCCTCTCAGAAAATAGGGTGACAACAGATCCACTTCTCATGTTCCTAAGAAGTAGACTGAGGCAGGAAGGGTAGTGGATGAGGTGATATACAGAAACCACAGGTAGAGTGTCAACAAGAGCACTGGAATGATCTCAGGTAGATCTATTTTATGTGTTATTGATGGGGGCTGAGGGATCTCCTATCAGCATAGTCTATAAGGAGCATGGACTTGGCCATCTGTGCTCTCCCAGAGATAGCCTCACAGGCAGCCCATCCCTTGGACTTCTACCTGTGGGCCCGTATCATGAACTCATCCATTATTATCTGGGACATGTTCAGAGATTGCACACACAATGTATTCTCTGTACATTTTAAGATTTTCAATCTATAGTCAGTGGGAACAGCAACACAGGATGTTGGGCTGACATCTAGACATACCTAGAAAACTGTCTCAAAAACAAAAAACAAAAAACAAAAAAAAATAAAGAAAAGAAAAAAAATAGGGTTGGGGATTTAGCTCAGTGATAGAGCACTTGCCTAGCGAGCGCAAGGCCCTGGGTTCGATCCTCAGCTCAAAAAAGAAAAAAGAAAAGAAAACTGTGATTGCCTCAGGAAAAAAAAATCTCATTATTTCTAAGTTTGAGGCAATCTTTTAAAAGCAATAGGTTTAGGTCATTCTGTTTCCCTATCAAAGGGAGGTGGGATAATGCTACTTAGGCTGTGACTAAGGAGAGACACAAGAACCAACATTGAATGCATTATAGTTTCCCTGTGAGACATGTGTGTTGGGACAAAGTCTGTCCAAGGAAGGATACAAGGTTCCTTGTAAGAAACATTTTCCTCATCAATGGTGGGTAAACCTGAGACAGGAGGCACGGCGAGTTCTTCCCATCCCAGCCTGTGCTGGAATCCTTTGCATTAGAAAAAGCAGGACAAGGAACAGATTCTATGATTAACAGCAAAGAAATACCACTAAACCATTCTGAGAACTCTGCATGTTCTTCTTTGCAGAAGGTTTCCAACTGAACTTGGAGTATGGAACTTGGTACTGGCTCTGTAGCCAGGTAATCATGTGGCCTGGGCTTCACTTCATTGCCCTGAGCCTCAGGAAACAGGAGTTAAGAGAGCGGCTACAGCTAGGCAAGGAGAGTGGTGTATTCGGGGAGGGTGACTTGAATCCCAAAGTGAGAGTATCAGGGGTCAGGTGGGCAAGTGAAGGACTCTGCAGAGAACAGGGACTAGGCTGTGGCTTTGTTCTAGGCACCACAATGAGTGTACAACCCAGGACAAGGCAGCTAAGGCCAAGAGAGCACACTGGAGACCACTCAGAGCGGGTGAAGTTACTAGAAGGCTGATGGGCATGCAGAGTCTGAAACCTGGTATGGAGAGTCAGGTCCAAGGAAAGAGGCAATTTAAATGAATAGCTTGGGCTGAGGGGCTGGCTCAGATTTTGAGGTAGAAAGTCAGAGACAGGGTGGTAGGATGCTGACATCAAACTATCCTTTGCATCCAGCTTAATGTTCTACTTTTCTCTAACTTCACTTGAAGGGTAAGTGGTGTCTGTCTACCCTTGGGTTTGGACTAAATCCATGCTGCTGACGGCAAATAGCAAGCTTTGCTTTCCCCATGCCAGGTGGCGATCATCATGGTCCCCAGACACCCACACCCACGTGGCTCCGCAGTAGATGCCCTACAGAGTCTGCAGGCCTCAAAGTTTCGACTGCTATGAGCTTACAATCAGAACCAGCTTTGCAGCCACCATGCTGACGCAGAGAAGCAGTCCCCAGTGCACACAGATGCACACAGGGCTTGGCACTCGAGCAGAATACACTGCACACACCAGCTGGCACAGTCTGAGCGATGGTGGGAGAAGGGAAATCATAGGTCAGCGTGTCACCAAATAAGCAATGTGAGTCACGTGCAGGTCATATCTAGGACCCTGCCGTGGCACTCGGTGGATGGCCTTGCTGTGTCTGTGGGAAACTGTCAGACTAACTGGACTGAGGCAGGGTGTTCCACTTGGAATTATTCCTGAGGGCCACCCAGTAGTTTCCATAAAGAGCATCAGGACATATGGTCAGGTCCTGGAATGCACTTGTTATACACAACAGCAGAGCAGGAAGCAGTGTCAGCTGCAGAGAAACCGGTTTCCAAGTGGAACTGGCAAGAGGAGGGATATATTTCTGTGGCCCTTTAGAGGACATGACATGGAGATTCATCACCAGAACACTGCATCAGAGTCCACCGGGGTAGGGGTGGCTCAGGCTGGGGGCTCAAGCAGAGTGGAGGGTGGTGCTTGCTCTGTTGACAACTAGTTAGGTGACCTTGAATTCATCCATTCACCTTCTGAACTTCAGTCCCCTTAAGAGAAAACAGGGAGCTTGCTCCATGTCAGTGGATTTGCAAACTGGGTTCTGTGGAGCCCAAAAGTTCTTCTGAGCAGGAAAAACTACTGCTAGAGTGGTCCCAGCAGTCACCCCTGCCAAAGAGCGGCACCCAGCACATATCCAAGACAAGTTTTCTCTTCAAGTCTCATGCGGGAGAGCAAAAGAATTGCACTATTAAGCAATACTATGGGGGAAGCACTAGTTCTAAGAGATTTTTTTTTAAGATTTATTTATATATTTATTATTTATTTGTGTGTGTGTGTATGTACACATGTGTGCCATATATGTGCAGGTGCCCATGGAGACAGGAAGAGAGCGTTGGATTCCCTGGAGCTGGAGCTGCAGACAGTAGTAGAGAGCCACCTGACATGAATGAATGCTGGGAATTGAATGCAGGTCCTCTGCAAGAGCACTGTGCGATGTTGATGGCCAGTTTGTCTGTCCCTCCAGTTCTACACCAAAGTACGCTGCTATCTTCCTGGTTCTCCGCTGTATTCCTTGTCCATCCTACTTTCCTCATCTCCATCGTGTCCTTTGTAATGGAACTGAAGCGCCAGAGAATACAGGAGGAGCAGAAAAGTTTGTGTTGGGAGTGGAGCAACAGAATGACTATACACCATTGTCTTCTAACGAAAGCGGGGGCAGGAAGATCGAGTATGAGCATTGAGGGGTCGGGTCACAGAACTTGGGGCAAACATTCTGGAAGGAGAACTCCCACAAGGGCAATCCTGACCAGGGTCACAGGTGGGCTTGGTGAATAAGAAGTAAGAGACTTTTCCCAAACCAGGAAGGCAATGTCGATCAGAGCGAAGGGCAGCTGTCTGAAGATGACAGGGAAGACACATCAGTGAAGCCAATGTCAGCAGCTGCCCACCTCATACATGGGACTGAGACAGAAAGCTCTTGGGACCTCCTCTCTTTCTCAACAGTGGCTCCTGGGCATAAGGCCAGGTTTGAAACTTCCTGACTCCTTCACCCCATTGGTTCTCAGCCTTCCTAATGCTGCAGCCCTCTAATACAGTTCTTCAGGTTGTGGTGACCCCAACTATAAAATCATTTTTGTTGCTACTTCATAACTGTAATTTTGCTACCATTATGAATTGTAATATAAATATATGTGTTTTCCTATTGTCTTAGGCAACCCCAGTGTAAGGGTCACTTAACCCCCAAAAGAGAAACCACCAGTTGAGAACCACTGATTTATCCCATCAAACACTCATCCTAGTGTCTGCTAAGTTTCTCTAAGGAAACCTGACTCCTGTGCTGGCCTCAGTGTTGGAAAAGGGCTACAAGCCCTGGTCTCTGCTGACTAACACACTCTTCTGAATACACTGGCCTTTGCCTCTTCATGAGGGAAAGACACTGAGGAACAACAAGACATTGCTACTATTATCATTATTGTCTGAATCGTGAGAGCAAGCTAGATAATGGAGATATATATCACAAGAGAAATAAGGACCTGTGTGCCAACACTGTCATGGATAATGTTAATTATCGGCTTGACAGACTCTAGAACCACCCAGAAGATGTGTCTCTGGGCATGGCTGTGGGGGATCAACTTGATTATATTTATTGATATAGGACAACCCACCTTAACTATAAATTGGACCATTCCCCTGGCAGGAAAGCTTGGATTGCATAAACTAGAGAAATTGATATTAACACCAGCATGAATTCAGTCACTCCTCTCTGTTTCCCGATTGAGGATATGATGTAACCAGCTTCTTTGAGTTCTTGCTGTCTTGACGTCCCTGCCATGATGGACTGTATCCCTGAGATAAGCAGAAATAAATCATTTCTCCCTCAAGTTACTTTTGTCAGAGGATTTTAACAAAGCAGCATGGAAGATAACTAAGAAAAACACATAGTTTGTTTCTGTAAGCCCTTGTCTTGATAACATGACTGGATGGGAGGGGTAAGGAAGCCAGCCATGGAGGAAGTCCAGCCTGCAGCGGCACCCTGACTGCTTTCCCCTCCATCTGCTCAGAGAGAACTAAGCCATTCAACCCGGAGGTTTTATTGGGGGCTTGGGGTGTCTGCTCTGTTTCAGGCAACAGAGGGTTTTTCCTGAAAATTGTACATGAAATAATTCTGTGTGCTTTCAAGCTCAAGTGTTTCTGTTCTTATTTTAACTAATGACTTTAAAATTAATGGCAAAAGCTTAGGGACTAGTAAAGATCAACCACAAACAGAGAAAGAAAAAGGAACTTAAGCCTAATGTTCTGCTGGAATTCATTTAAGCATACAGTGAGGAATGTCCATGTCTAAACCACCCACCCAAGCAAACAAAGATTCTCCTGGGTGCCAAAAGACACCCAAAGCAAAAGCATGCCATTACAAAGAAAAAAGCTTTGGTTGGAACAAGTATTCAAAGCATCCATTTCAACCTAACAAAACCATTCTGATATGCCATCAAGATACCATCTTCCCAAACAAACTCACATTGTATTCTGAGCCTCCGTCTTACTATACCACACCAGGCAGAGCTAGAAGGACCAAAGCCCTTCTAAATGGCCAGTGCTGGATTTTTATATTATTATTTGTCTTAATATTCCCCTCAGAACTGTGGCTGAGGTGACTGCATGAGTTTTCAAAGGCTTGTTGAATGCATGAATGAACAAATCATGACCATGAAGGTCTCCTTTTTCTGTCTCCTCTGCTGCTGCAGAGGAGAAAAATGTCTTGTGAACTCCTGGGTGATCCACTTCTGCTTTCAAAACCTGAGGTTTCCATTGTTATCGCAACAGCATGGTTGCACATTTTCTTGGTCATGGTATTTTCCCATTACTAAAAGGAAAACAGGACCAGTCTGCTCAAGACATGGCTCTTTGTTTCCCTGATTTTGTTTGTTCACATGGGCAGACATGCCAAGGTGCAAGGTGATGGGTGACCAGAGCTGATCAACACTTGAAGGCTGCTCCTCCATCGCAGGCCTGGCAGGGACAGCGGATGGGTTTCCTGTACACTTATGATGCACGCACAATGGATCCTTCTAGCCCAGAGGTTCTCAACCATCTTAATGTCGTGACCCTTTAATACAGTTCCTCATGCTATGGTGACCCTCACCCATAAAATTATTTTTATTGCGACTTCACAGCTGTAATTTTGATATGCTATGAATCATAATGCAAACATCTGATGTGTGACACCCAAAGAGTTGTGACCCACAGGTTGAGAACTGCTGTGCTAGCATGTGCATTTATCTGTGTTTCAGAGAGGCCCCCAAACTAATTGAACACCATGGCCAGCAATACAGCTTGCACAATCCCTCTGAGTCAACAGTCTCACCATATTCCATTCCACCAAACCTGTGCACATGTTCCTGAACATGCATGCACCCCAGGAAAGGAAGAGCCAAACAATGTCGGAAGAAATGAAAAAATTAAGTTGTCCTCTGTGGTGTTTTGAATGAGAAATGTCCTCCAGGGAATCTGGTGTTTAAACACTTGCCCCACTATGTTGGTGGTGCGGTTTGGGGGAATCTATGGAGCCTGTAGGAGGTGGAGCCTTGCTGGAGGAAGTATGTCACTGGGGGCGGGCTTTGAGTGTTTTTTAGCCTCACCCCACTTCTGGTTCTCTCTCTGCTTCTTTTGCATAGTTTGAGATCTCTTAGCTTCCTGTTCCAACTTCTTGTTGCCACGCCTTCCTGCCATTAAGAATCATCTCTCTGGAAACAGAAGCCAAAATAAATCCCTCCTTCCATATGCCACTTCTAGCCCTGGTGTTTTATTATACCAGCAGGAAAATCTCAGACGCACTCCAACTCTTAGAAATCCCGAGGGAAAGTTCACAAACAGATGCACATCTGAATCCAGAAAGTTACAAGGATGTGCTCAGCAGGAGTGTTCACGACTCTTGTTGTCTCTCTGCCAGAAAGCAGTGCTGCTCACAAAAGGAATGCTTTAGAGACCCTTTAACATTCTCAACCTCAAAGCTGCTGCTTGGAGCTTTTAATCCCTACAGTAGAGAAAATAAATTTGCTTAGAGATGGAAAAAGCAAGATGGAGAAGCTGCATAATGAACCTTCCTATGTAGTAATGGCTTCCAGTTACACAGTCACAAGTAATTGCTCCTTAACTCTTCATGTTTCCCATCAAGACTCTGTAGCTCCTGGATCATGGCGTAAATGCATTACCACCTCTTCTGTGAATACCAACCTTATTCAGTCCCGGACAGGAGCTCTCCAGCTCACCTGGTCTCAAGAGCTCTTGAAAACTGTAGTCTTCTTGCTGACAGTGTGGAGTGTTCATTTAGAATTATCCTATTATACAAATGTGAAGGATGCTGTTACAGAAATACTACAGTGTTGTATGTACACAATGGGATATTCCCTGAGAATCTGCACCCAAAACTAATGAGGAAACCAAACACAATTATCCATCATGAGTGTTTCAATTCATTTTTGTGTAATTCTGAAGAGTGTTTTATATACAGAAGTAGGGATAGCACAAACTGCAAAAGCCAACAAAAAATGAATAGAGTAAATCTTAATTTAAGATACAGAAAACAACCTCTATTAAATGAGCATCCTACACAAAGTATGCATAGACATAAAACGTATTATGTATGTATTTGTGGTGTCTCTGTGCCTGTTTTCTTTGTATCTCTGTATGTGTGTCTGTGTCTGCATGTGGTATGCTCCTGCATGTGTCCGTGTGTGTGTGTGTGTGTGTGTGTGTGTGTGTGTGTGTGTGTGTGTGTGTGTGTGTGTGTGTGTGTCCGTGTGTGTGTGTGTGTGTATGTGTGTGTGTCCGTGTGTGTGTGTCCGTGTGTGTGTGTGTGTGTGTCCGTGTGTGTCCGTGTCCGTGTGTGTGTGTGTGTGTGTGTGTGTGTGTGTGTCCGTGTGTGTCCGTGTCCGTGTGTGTCCGTGTCCGTGTGTGTGTGTGTGTGTGTGTGTGTGTGTGTGTAGAAAGAGAGAGAGAAAGATACAATGACAAATGGAGAAATACAGTTATCACTTTGCTACCTCTCATTGTATCTTGTGAAAGGGCCTGTGTTCCTTGGGATAATACTGTAAGAAATATTTCTTAAAAGAGAAAAGGCTTTCATGATATAGTTTACAAATGTTGAATAATTGCATAATCCCTTAAAATGGTAAAAGTCGCATCTTTAAACAAACACCCTTTACCTGGCCACTCTAGAGAAGATGTTCACCCTCACTCACCTCAAGAAGTTTTCAATGCCTAGAGAAGACCAGATGGAGAAGAGACAGTTAAGGAGTTGTGCCTGGGACACCAGTCAGTCACAAAAAGACAAATCCCCCTTGTTGTGTGGACGGTGAATCAACTGATCCCAGGGGTACAGGGTGGAAGATGACCAGAAGCCGGAGGGGGAGACGGGAGCAGATAGCCACGGGCCCCAAAATCTTTACATGGGACACATGGACTATCTTTTCAGTTGTATCACATAACGTGGAAATAATTTTAAACTATCATACATGTCTAAATTGCTAAGAGAATACAAGTCAAATGTTCTCACCTACGCAGCTACACATTTGGAGTGATGGATACATTAGTGTGTCTGGTTTAATTGTGCCACATTATATCCAGAAATCAGAGCATCACTTTGTATTTCATAAGTTTGTCCCATTGTAAACTGTTAAATTACAATAGGGGGTGGGGCCTAGAAAGATGACTCAGTGCTTAAGAGCACTTGCTGCTCTTCCAGAGGACCCAGGTTCAGTTCCCAACACTCACATGGTGGCTCACAACCATCTATAACTGGAGTTCTGGGGAATCAAACATTCTCTTCTGCCTCCTCAGTCATAAGGCATGCACATGGTACACAGATATGCATGCAAACAAGCATCCCTATACATAAAATAAAAATAAAATTAAGTTATAATGATTTTAATGCCAAAAATTCATGTTGAAATGCAGTTCTGGTATTTTGTTTCTATTTCTCTTTTTGGAATTGAACCCAGGGCCTAATGCATGCTGGGCAGGTGCTTTACCGCTGAGCTATATCAACCAGCTCTTGAAATTCAGTTCTGAAGGGAGGTGTAAATGATGAATGTCTGGGTGCAGGCCAAACTACAGAGAGACATACAAATTTAATATTCCAGTGAGATTCTTCTCTGCTAAATGCTTGAAGAGACACCATCAACCTGGACCTTAAGCACTGGCTACTTTTGTGGAGGGAAGGAGGGCCAAAACAGGGCAACATATAACAATGAGCAAAGCTGAAATCAAAGTTGAATGCAGTTAATTTCTGATTTAGTAAGTGACCTTCTCTGGCTATTGATTACAGCCATTTCTGTAAGGAAAGGAAGCCAATGAGCCTTGAGACACATTTGCAGCAATTTCCATTATACGGTGCATGTGTTGTTGTTTTTTTAATTCCATATCAGGTGACTTAAAATGCTCATTCTCAAATGAGCAGAATATTTGTGATTCTTCACAGTATGTTTGTCAGGCAGGATTTGTGGGAGCCTAGAGAGGGACAGATGCCACCACATCCTTTCTAATTGGGTCATGGACAGGAACACTCAGATGATCTTTGGTGTGGTCACTTCCTGTTTCATTGTCCAGTTAACCATTTTATTCTCACACCATCTGGAAGTTCTCCACAGTCTGGCCTTAAAGATCTATGTTGTTAAAAAGGATCACAGAATTGTTGTGAAGAATCCTAACTGAGATGGCACCAGTGGATAAGGAATGAATGTCTTCCAGAACACTGATGGAAATTCTAGCCTCAAGAAATGATAATCTAACTGAAAGAAGAAATTGCTATGTGGAACTGAGCTGAGTGAGATAACTTAATTGTCTTTTGTGATTTTTTTTTCCTCTGAGGGGAGCAGAGCCATGACTTCACACAAGATCAGAGCTGTACCCCTACTCTTCTAACCTTTTAGTTTAAAATATTGTTGGTTCTTTTTGTGCTGCATTTCCCAGATCTAATGGAAAGTTTGGGTTCCTACAGCTAATTGGTGAGGTATGCATTTGGAGACATAATTGAATCATGCCACCTTTCTTCCTAGCTCATACACTTCAGAAACAATCAGAGAACATATTTCTTGGCAGTGTAGTTACTGGTAGAAGTTCAGAAAGTGTCTCATCTTGTAGCATGATCAAACTGGAAACAGTAGTTAAGTCATCATGTTTGGTGGTTTGAAGGAGACTATCCCTCATGGTCTCAGGTGTTTGAACACTTGGTCCCCAGTTAGTGGCGCTGTTTGGGGAGGTTTGAGTGATCCTCCTTTGCGGGAGGAAGCACGTAACTGATGTCCTGATGTCAGGCTTTGAGATTAAAAGCCTCCAGCCACTTCCTACTTTCTCCTTGATTGTGTTTAAAGATGTGAAGCGAATTCCTTAGTCAGCTGACTTTCATGATTTCTGAGGGTTTGCCCTTATTTCATTCTTTGATGGGATGAGAAATTTTATTTTCTTCCTCTCTTTTGCCACAAGTCTCTAAACTAATACTGCCAGTTTCCTGGCAGCCTTCCTAACTTGGCACTATGGGATTTAAGGCTGCAGTTTTCCTGCAGCTGTGCAAGCTGAGGCTGGGTGAACAGAGGCTCTGGAAAATTCACAACAGTCTATGTGCCAATGATACTATGAAGGTAGACCAGTTGGTTTTGGCTGTAGACAGCTATGTAATTAAAAGAAAGAATCAAAACTCAGAGTCTCTCCAAAAGCAAGAAGGAAATTGTGAATATAAGCATTGGGGAGGGAAAATCATGGAAGAAACAAATAAACAAGAAAAAGACTTATTTGTGACGCAGTAAAGTTGAATGTAGACATGTGGAAGTTCTGGGGATGCTGGCTCACTCAGGAGAAATGTCGGAAAGGCATAGAGATGCCTGCAATTTATTAAGCACAGAGTCTGTGCCAAGAATTTTACAAGATATTGCTAAGCCTCACAGTAATCGTGTAAAGTCAATGTTTTCATTCTCTTTTTATATAAAAATCAAGATAAGAAGATAAGTTATCTTGTTCAGCTTGTGAGAGGCAGAGCTGGAATGTGACCAGGAGGCCCATCTCCCTTGCAAACCTGGACGACACCCAAGATTAAAATGCTTCCCTGTTGCAAGTGGCTAAAATCTTCTCATCCAGATCAAACCAAGGGAACTCAAAGTCCACACCCCTTCTACTGGGACCCATCCTGTTTATAGGCCAAGTTTGTGCTGTCTACCAAGTTTTTCATGAGCAAGGTGAGTCCGGATGGTGTGCTTTGTTGTGGGATAGGGGTGGAGAACAGGGACATCCCTTGTGACTGTGAATCTGCTTGAGGGACTATCACTCTAGCTGTACCAAGATCATTCATCCCTGTCCTAGGTCCCATGTCACTCCCACTTCCCAATATAAGGACTAAAGAACTGCCATCATCCAAATTCTGGCCCAGGTTCAATCTAATCTATGTTTTCAAAGCTCTCTTGTCTGTGAGCTTGGTAAGATGCATTTCTGGTGGTTCTGGGAGGTACCCAGTATTCTTTGAAAACCCTTAGTCTCAAACAAAGGCCTTGGACCTTTTGTTATGATGACCCACTTGCAGAAAGGTGAACGACCCATTTACCTCTGAAAGGAATGGATTTGACATCAAAACCACATGACAGTTTCATTGTTGAATCAAACAGAGCAGGCTTTTTCCAGTAATATCAAGTCTGAGTCAACTGGCAGAGCCCAGGGCACATGCTCAGAGACATCTGCAGTAGAATTGGGAAAGAGACTAACAGCCTATGGAAAGACTTCACTTCTAAGGGAAGAAACAGGTGTCAGGACTCAGCACACATATAGCATCTTTAGTCCACACTGCACAGTGGCAGTAGTGTCACTGTGACTATCAGTGAAGTGCCTCAACACCATAGCAAGCTGGGAAATCAAGGCTCAGAAATGCTAAGTATTTGCCCAAGGCCATAAGATACTGAAGACTCAGTGTCAGTGTCAGAAACCAGCCACATCACCAGTCCTCAAGTACTGTGGCAGAAGCCATGCCAATGTCAAGTTCCTAGACTCTACAATTTTAAAATGTTCTTTTATTTTCACCTTATGTGGGCATGGGTATTTTGGCTGTATGTGTGCATATGTACCATGTGCATGCCTAGCTGTCATGGAGGCCAGAAGAGGGTGTCAGACTCCCTGGACTCAAAACTGGGTCCTCTAGAAGAGCAAGGGTGCTCTTAATCACTAAGCCAATCGCTCTAGGCTCAGAATCTACAAACTTTGTCTCCCTGTGCACCAGCATCCACTGTCTGCCTGTCTATAGGCTGTAAGGGCTAAGATAACATTTCCTGAGCTGGTACCCCTTGAACAAAAGGCTGCATGTATCCCAATATCCTTGCATATGTGGTACATGAACTCTGAGACATGGTCTACACTAGTACTCTGATCTCCCTAATGGAATCAGGCTGAGTTAACTTCCCTGATAGCCAACTCCTTTACTGGCTCTGTTCCCAGCCATGTCTTACATCCCTAAAACTTGCTACTCAAGATCTTTTCAGTAATGTCTGTGCCTAGAGTAACAAGAGAACACATCCATAAGTATTGGCTTCCAGAGCTCAGACACTTATCCCTCCATGTACTATCCAAGTAGGTGAAGGCTGTCCACAGATACAACTATCTTGTGGGGAAAGAACATGGTAGGAATTTACAGATAAACTGTATAAGTAGAACCATGTAGTCTGCATATGCAGAGGATGGTGGTAAGGCCAGGGGGCAGCATTTAAAGACATGTGCACCAGGTGTTTAGGACAATTATCATCTATTGGGAGAACTTCAGGATGTAACCATGCTTTCACCTAAGCATCCTAATGATTCCAAGAAGCTCTGTGTCTCCCATCAATAGCTTGAAAGAGAGACCTGGGGAGATGAGTTAGAAAAGTAGAGAATGGGATTTCTCGCCAGAGACACAGTCCCAACAGAGGCTGTGGCAATCAGGCCCAGAAGGATGAACAAGGTAGAGTGTCAACAATCTTCCTAAACCTTTCTATTTCTGATCCTTTGGAAAGCCATTGCACTTCCCAGTAAATGTTTTGAAAGACTTGGGTATGCACCGTCACTGGCCTAAGCATGCCACTCAGTCTGTCTGGGTGTTTATTCTGTCCTTACAAAACTAAGGATTACAAGGCATCCATATTGGGGGTGGTTGGATGACTGAAGTCTGGGTCACAACCCTCAAGGGTTAGTTCATGACCATTGTGTCAGGAAGCAAGCAGAAGGCGGCAGACAAGGGGTAAGAGTTTAAATCCCGATGTAGAGAGAGGTAGGGTGTAGCAGGAATCTTAAAGAGTCTTATTAATGAAATTAAACTGGAGCCAGGCATTGAGGTGAATGCTGGAAGATCAGAGAAACAGAACAGGCCACACCTATCTCCCCTTGCCACTTCTCAGCTGATCCTGTTTCCTCAGGCTGGAAGCTTCTGAGTCCTCATCCAGATGGGTCTCAGCTGAACTACTGCTAGAAGCCTAAAAGCTTAATCAGCCAAAATGCTTAACTAACTTAGTTCCTGGTCCTCACGCCTTATATACCTTTTTGCTTTCTGCCATCACTCCCTGGGATTAAAGGTGTGAGTCACCATGGTTGGCTGTTTACTTGGATACACAGAGATCCACCTAGCTCTGCCTCCCAAGTGCTGGGATTAAAGGTGTGAGTGTTACCATTTTCTGGCCTCTGTATCTAGTGGCTGTTCTGTCTCTAACTCCAGATAAGTTTATTAGGGTGCACAATATTTCGGGGAACACAATACCACCACAGGGGAGCTAGGCCTAACATAGGCCTTAGAAACCTCAAAGACTATTCTCAGTAACACACCTCCCTCAATAAATCCGTATCTTCTAATTAATCCTTCCTAAACAGTTCTACTTTCTGGTGATTAAGCATGCAAATATATGAGCTTATTTGAACCATTCTCATTAAGGAACATTTCATACCAAGTCATAAAAGTGGGCAATAACAATGACACATCCTGGGTGATCCTCCTTCCAATCCTACCCAACACCTGGAGGCAAGCAGAAACCTGGCATGGGGACTGGAACCCTAAAGTCAGCAACAAAAAATATTAAGGATGTGTGATTTGTGCACCAAGCTATCCACAATAAGGGAAAAGCAGATGCCTCAGCTTAGTGTAGAAGGTGCTCAGAAGAATGTTCATCATGACATGAGTGATGAGCAGATGCAGAAGAGAACACGATAAAAATCACCAAAGCTGGAGCAAGTAAAAACGTTCAAAGTATATTTTGTATTGTCTAATAAAAGAACCACGAACCACATGTGGCTATTTACATTTAAATTATCATAATGGAATATGATTAAAATTCTGATGCATAGTTACATTAGCCTTTTCTTCAAGTTCCCAGTGACCATGTGTGTCTCATGCTTCTGTGTTGGACGGACACAGTGTTCTCATTCTTGCAAAGGAGCACGTCACACAGTACAGAATACATTATCCATGGTTGACTGCAGAAGGCGTGGGGAATCCTCCCTGTCTGTGTAACTAGGAGCTGCTCTTACGTAATGCTGAGGAACTCCATCCAAAAGTGATTCCCAGGAGCTGGGAGTATGGCTCAGTTGGTAAAGTCCTTGGCTCACAAACACAGACAAGGACCTGAGTTTGATCCCCAGAACTTACATAAAAAACATGGGTTGCTGTAGGAAATACTTGAAATCCCAACATTGGAGAGACAAGCAAATTCTTGGTGCTTACTGGCCAGCCAATCTAGACAAATTGGCAAATCCTAGGTAAAATACAGTGGACAGAATCCTGAGGAACGACACCCCCAGAATGTCCTCTCACCTCCACATGCACAGAAAAACACAGAGATCCAATGAATTACTTAATTAATAGTAGTTATGCCTAGTTTTGAAAATTCTAGGTGGCAGTTTTCCAGGGACTTCAAGGCAGGGGAATCTGATGAGCAGAATCCATGAGAATACGCAGGCTGCTACTAATTGTCTTGTTACCTTGTGTTCATGCCACTTCATATCAAACACTTTGCATGTATCTCTGGCTTATTCCAAGCAGGTAAACCGTCTGCTCTATGCATTTAGCTCCCTTGACTGTGCTGGAGCCATTCTACCTGCCTGCTTTACTGCTGGTGTCTCAATTCGGTCTGAAGACTCCACAAGTCTCCTCACATAGCTTCCCGTTCACCTACTGCTGCTGCGCCCTGGCAAGCTACACAGATCTCCAGATGGTAACTAACAGACTGCATGGTAACACGTCTCCCTTCCTCCTCATCAAATGGAGAATCTTGGAGGGAGGGAGTCTGTCTTACCATATCTTTGTCCCTTTATCTGTTGCTGAGCTTGGGCCCGAGTCGGTGGCTCATAAGTTTCCAGTAGACACATGTAAATAGTCTAGAAATGTATTCCTTAACTCTTTAAGAGTTCTTTAATGGATGTTGTTCATGTGGTGTGAAACATCTCCTACTCAATCCTTTCTGATTTCTCAATACTGTCATATGTATGGGTTGTAAAGTTGCATGCATCACTTTATCAATGGCTAGTATCCAGTTTATCTCTCTGTGGCAGTGAAACCATTTCAGTACACACACACACACACATACACACACACACACACACACACACACACACACACACACACACACACTTAAAGATGATACCTCAAACTGAGAACTTTCCAGACTGTTGCCATTCCGAACCTGCCGCCGGTCAACCTCTTCCCACCAGTATCATCCTCAGAAAACCCATGCAGAATATACCATCATGGGAAAGACTCTTGAGAGTGAACTTAAAGAGGAGCTGGGGTAGGAAGGAGAGTGATAAACAATAAACAATACAAACTCAAGAAGCTTGATTCAGACACAGACTGTGAGCCGTATCTTTGTCCTAGAGAGGCCTCTCTGAGTCCTGCCTGCACAGCTCTGGATGTGGCACAGAGCACCTCAACCAAGCTTGTGGAGAATCACAGATGGTGTGTGCTATGTGTCTGCCTTAGGCTTGGCATTTAGAATGAGCACACCAAGGAACAGCAATGAGGAAGCAGGACCTGGAAATATTCCTCTTCAGATACCTCCAAAACCTGTGACTCCTGCTATGAGAAGCCCCCTGTGGCCCTGTGTGCTACATATTCCTGTCCCTGGGATCTGAAAGCCATCCTGCTGAGTTTGGAAAAAATAATATGTGCCCTATACATGGAATCTAACAAATCTTTCATTTCAGCTTTAAGTATGATTTCCAGAATATTTTATAGCTATTCCAGCTGAGATCACACCAGCTTGGTGCTCTAACTCTAATACAAATAACCAAGTAAGAACAAACTGAAAAATCTAAGAGACCATAAAAACTGAAAATCTACAGTTTAAGTCTAAATATTTTAGATAGCAAAACCTTCCAGTGAAACTTCATTTCTCAAAGAGGTATCGTTTGTGACATTTGGGGCAATATCATTTAAAATTCTGGTAGCAGGCATAAAACTGCATGTTTATGGGTCCACACAAAGTCCCAAGGGTCAAATGACGGTGGGTGTGCAGTTGTTCAGGCCACATTGGTTCAAGGGCTTTACTGTCCAGACAGCCAAGGTACCTAAAATTCATTATCCTTTTACTGGCTCCATACTGGTCAGTATGTAATGTTCTGACAGATGATGCTTGACGATGTTGCCTCACCACCACTATCCCAACAGTGCCCTTGCCACCGCACTTGGTGACAGGGTACCCATCCTGCCTCAGCTGTCACCTAGACACATCTACTTTAGGACAACTTGACACTCAGATTCCCCCTTTGTGGTAGTTTGAAGGCAATGTCTCCCATACTCTCGGGCATCTGAATAACTGGTCCCCAGTTGGTGACAATGTTTGAGGTGGGTTAGAGTTAGGAAGTGTGGCCTTGATGGCGGAGGCACATCACGGGAAGTGAAGCCACTGGCCAGTTCCACTGTGCTGAGTGGGCTTTCTGGTTGTGGTTGGAAATGTGAGCTCTCAGCTGTTCCTGATGCCATGCCTGGTGATGACTGTCACGTTTCCCTGCTACAGTGATGGCAAGGCACTCTTTACCCCATGGAACCATAGCCCCAAATAAAACCTTCCTTTTATAAGCCCATGCTCTGCCCATGAAGTTTTGTCACAGCCATGGAAAAGTAATTAATACACTCTTGAGACACCCAGTAACATCTTTAACTTACAGCAATTAAAGCCCACATATGCTGGTACTGTGGGGCTGTACCATGAACATGTCGCCTGCCAGGGGCAACACACCTGGTGCTGATGGCTCAGTCACAAAACTCAGTTCTGCCCTTGGATCTACCCATGCTGCACCTGTGCCCACCCTAATCCTCTTCCTGCATCTCCACACCCCCAGGGTAAGATGGAAGGTTGACAAAATGATGCTCTGTCACTTCCTCTGCTCAGACATTCCTTGAGCCAACAGGGTTTAGTGACGGCCCAAGAAAAAGAAATAAAGTGATGGTAGCTTTGAACTTGGAGTAGTTAAGAGAGCAGAGGTGGCTGAATGTCAGAGTCCAGAATGCGGGAGGAGGGAAGAGAGCAGTGGACATGGATGTTTGGGGACTGGAAGGCAAGTAGCACACAAGCTACCCCAAGGCCAACAGCCACTCCTATCCCTGCCCGGGTGGACTCTACCTGGAGGCATAGGGCCCAGGAAGGGATGGGATGAGGAGGTGGGGCTCAGGAAGTGTTGTGATGGGGAGGTGGGGCCCAGGAAGGGATGGGATGGGGAGGTAGGTTACAGGAAGTGTTGGGATGGGGATATTTGGAAGCTGGGACACTTTTGAAAAATATCAAGACAAGCAATCAGAAGCACGATTAACTTACAGGAAGAACTGCCTACCTTTAACCATAGTGATCAAAAGAGGGAGGAAGGGTGAGTCTCTGTGAGGTCAAAGCCAGTCTGGTCTACATGCCAAGTTTCAGGACAGCTAGAGTAACATAGAAAGGCCCTGCCTCAAAATCAAACCAGCAAAAGAGTTGACAGTCATGGCTGAGTGGTCAAGGCGATGGACTGAAAAGAATCCCAACCATCACACTGACGTTCCTGCACAGCTTGGGAGGGAAGAGCCCTCCTTTTTAACTTCCACATTTTGTGGAAAAGAAACCCCAGTGTGGACAAGACACGGCAGAAGAATGCACTGATAGACAGTAGAAATCATGACTGCCGGGAAATGTGGAATGTGCAGCTGGAGGTACTACTCAGGGAGTAACGTGCCTGCTGTGCATGAGGAGCTGAGTCCAGACACCCAGTTCCAGGGTATGAAACCAGATGTGGCAGCACAGGTCTAGCACCCCAGTGCTGAGGACAGGTAGAAACAGGCAGACTCTAGGGGGAAGGCTGCTGCCTGGTCTGTCTAGCTAAAACAGAGGGCTCCCCAGGTACACTGAGAGACCCTGTCTGGAAAAATAAGGTGAGAACACCTGGAAGAAGACATTGTACTTCATATCTGGCCTGTACAGGTGGGCCTGCACAAATGAGCACATACAGGCATCTACACACAAGTGTGCACACCCACATATTACACACACACACACACACACACACACACACACACACACACACACAGAGGTTAGCTGGAACACAAGACTGCACCCTCCACTTCCACCATGAACCAGTACACACTGTCACTTACCCCTACGGACTGCAATAGCAATTATAAGAACACATACAAAAAGCACATAAGACAAAATTGCTGAACTGGCTGTTGCAACATGCACAGGCTCTCATGGCCCCATTTCATCTTCTCCTGTGGTGACCATTATTACCACTAAAGCCTTTTGCTACGGACAGTCAGCCAGGGCCTTTGCTCACAATCTCACAAAGTCAACAGCTCCACATTTGACTCTGGCTGTGTGCAAAGTCCCCGTCCCCCATCCCCATCGTCCCCCCGCCTTTGAAACCGGAAATAGCATGTTCTCATGTTATTGAATCAAGAATAGGAAGAGGAAGAGCAGGACAGGAAGAGGAGGAAGGAGAGAGGAGGAGGGAGAGAGGAGGGGGAGAGAGAAAGTAGGAAAGTATGCCTAGACAAAGATGTATGATCCATGTATGGAGAGTAGCCCTAATGTGACCCGCCTGCCTGGGTATAATTAGAAAAGGCTGCTTTCCCCCCAAAGAACAGCACATATATTTTTGTGGAAAGAGCAGTCCTCCATCTTCTGCTCCCAGACCCTTGATCAGCAACCACTGCCCCCCTTGCTTTGGGAATTGTGGGAGAATCGATCCTGAAGATGAATTGCTTCAACTGCCAGCATTCCTAGATAAAAACATCAGCTCTTGGAATCCTGTGCTCTGTGGACCAGCAGACAACAGAATAGCACCATAGGTCATCATGGACTAAATGACAAAGACTATGTGGCTGCCCTGCTGACCTTGACCTCAGCTGCCTCCTAGGTGTCTCTCCCTGGAGCTCCCTGCTGTTAATGCCCACCTGGAACCACTTTGTTTTGCTATTTGGCTTTGACTTTACCTACAATGGGCTTTCTATCTGGCCCATAGCTGAGAAAAATAAAATTAAACACTGCTCCAATTCATGAAGCACTTGAACAACAACAACAACAAAAATCCCCTTTCCTTCTCATCATGTGTGGGAGAAGTTGGGCCCTTTCTGTACCTTGGGACCCCAAAGGCAGGGGGAAAATGGTAGACAGAGATGGAGAGGGCCAATAGAATCTGAGGGGTCCAGTCAAAGGGAGTTGGTAAGAAAGGAGTCAGAGGGGACCTAGCCCCCAGTGGAGGTAAGGAAAGAGTCTGAATAAGGGGAAGGGAGAGGCTGGCAGGCAGAGTCTACCCCTGAACCCCTTTCTCCAGGTCCAGCCTACTCAACATCTGTAACCTGATACACTGATGTTCTTTCAGGGCACCCCACATCAGTGGAGCTCTTGCATGACAGCTTTAGGATCAGGCCAAAGTTGTATGAACTGACTGCTGAGATGTGAGGCCACCAGGGTATCAGCTTGAACTACAGAGATAACAAGAGGAGGCTGGGATGGGCTTGAGCAGAAAGTGGGTATTCAAATTCAGACTGTGGCCCCCATTATCCGAGTGATGGAGCCATCTCTGTGGGATAGGGGTGCTGCCTAACTCACAACTCTGCCTCCAGCTGATCTCCTGCTGCACACTGCATCCTAGCAACAGGTCTGATTGGCTTCTACAGGTAAGAACCATTGCAGAAGGAGCATCTACCCCAGGCCTCAGGAAAATTTACCTTTGAAATAGGGATGATCAAATTTACTGTATAGGGCTATTTTAATGTAAGACAGGAGGCAACAAGGTCAAGGCTAACCCCACCCAATCCTTTTCTGGGCCTAAGTTTGAGAAAAGGTCAAAATGATTAATGCAGACATTCTCAGCCAGGGTTTCATGGAGTCCGGAAAGGGAAGCCCATAAAAACAGGCCAGGCTTGTCCACTCCAGTGGAGTAGAGCTAATTGAGTTGCATTACCTGAAAGTCATTGCTTTCAGAAGAAAAGAAAAAATACACTGATTTTTCATGAGCTGGATGAATTTAAGAGATCAGAGAAAACTCATCTTCTAAAACAAAATCAACATCCAATATGCTTGGGCTGGTGTGTCGGAACACCACAGAAGGGGACACTATCTCTTTGAGCTGCCTTCAGCCCCTTCCCGAGCACCATGGAAGTGCCCTTCCCTCCCCCAGCACCTCTTTCCTGAGGTTCCCAGGTGGCTGCGTCTGTTCCTAGTTAAGAACAGGAAAGGGGGGAAACAAGGTCACTGCTCTTGCTGTAGATGTCGACCCCATGAAAGATCACAGGCAAGCCTGTCTACGCTTTTACAACGTGGTTCTGTTTTCAGTGGGCTCCGTCTTTTCCAGTTCCTGCTTCAAGTCCTAGATCGCAGACAGAGTTATACCTCATGAGGTCTCCCTCCCACCGCCACACCTTAGCCTCAGAGGCCCTGGCTCCACTACACTCCTTCTCAATCAGAAATGGTCAGAGCTCAGACATGCTTGCCTAAGAAGATAGGATCTGGTAGCCAATGAAAAGCTTTGTTCAGACAACATGGACGCTCCTCAATCCAAGAATAGATAAAGAAAAGGTGGTACATTTACACAATGGAGTATTACTCAGATGTTAAACACAAAGAGGTCATGAAATTTGAAAGCAAATGGATGAAACTAGCAAAGAAAAATTATGCTGAGTGAGAGAGCTAACCCAGACCCAGAGAGACAAATATGGTATGTACATACTTATAACTAGATATTAGCTGTGAATTAAAGGATAACCATGATTGTAATCAACAGGGCTGAGAGGCCAGGTAACAGGAGGGCTCAAGAGGGGATGATTCAATATCCCCAGGAAGCGGAAATAGAGGAAATTTCATGGGTGGACTGGAGATGGATGGGCATGGGAACATGAGGGATCAGGTTGAGGGGGAGGGGGTAAGTGGAGGGGAAGAGAGCTGAAAGAGATGACCGGAAAGGGGGGCATTTGGGGGTCAATTAGAAACCTGGTGCAAGGGAAACTCTCAGGATTCTACAAGGATGTTCCCAGCTAAGACTCCTAGCAACAGGGGATACATAGCCTGAACTGGCCACCTCCTGTGACCAGGCAAAACTACCAGTGGAGGGATTGGGATTATAATCTAGCCACACAAACTTCAACCTGCAGTCTGCCTGGCCTATGGAATGTGCTGGGGTAAAGATGCAGAGATTGTGGGAATAGCCAGCCAATGACTGGTCCAGTCTGAGACCCACACCATGAGAGTCAGCCCACTCCTGACACTGCCTGGAGTGCCAGGACCCAGAGGTCAGATGTAATGCCCCAGAGACCTAGGACAGAAACAAAAAATGTAAGGATGCCTAATGATATTCTGTTATACTCATAAATTGGTGCCTCGCCCAATTCAGAGAGGCTTCATCCAGCAATTGGTAGACACAGATTCAGAGATCCATAGTCAAACATTAGGCCAAGCTTGGATATCTTGTGAAAGAGAGGGAGGAAGGATTGTAGGAGCCAGAAACCCCACAGAACCAACTAGCCTGAGTTCATAGGGGCTCACAGAGGCTGAACCAAGCACCACGGAGCCTGAATGGGACTGACCTAGACCCTCTGCATATATGTTACAGTTGTGTAGCTTGGTCTTGTGGGACTCCTAACAGTGGGAACAGGGGCTGTCTCTGACTCTTTTGCTGGCTCTTGGGATCCTATTCCTCATATTAGGTCACCTTGCCCAGACTAAATACAAGACAAGGTGCTTAGTCTTACTGTAACTTGATGTGCCACGTTTTGTTGACATCCATGGGAGGCCTGCCCTTTTCTGAATAGAAACAGAGGAGGGGTGGATGGATGGGAGAGGCAGAGAGGATTTGGCGGGATTGCAGGGGCAGAGAGAAGAAGAGGGAGGGAAAATTACTGTCGGAATTAAAATAATAAATAATTTTTTAAAGGTGAAATCTAAGATTCTTTATGTCCAAACTTAAAAGCTTCTAACTTCTAAGAAGTGTAAGTTAGGCAAGAACTGTGTCTTTTTCTATCCATGAACATATTTTAGGATTCCTCCTAAGATATGAGGCTGTTTGCAGGGCCTTGCACTTACTAGGCAAGCGCTCTACCACTGAGCTAAATCCCCAACCCGAGTTTTTTGTTGTTGTTGTTGTTTTTGTTTTTGTTTTTCAAGACAGTATTTCTCTGTGTAGCTTTGCACCTTTTCCTGGAACTCACTTGGTAGTCCAGGCTGGCCTCAAACTCATAGAGATCCGCCTGGCTCTGCCTCCCGAGTGCTGGGATTAAAGGCATGCGCCACCACTGCCCGGCTTAAAGATGGTTTTAACGGCAACAACATTACCTCAATGTCCTTTCCTGAGAATGGGCTTATAGACTGTGGGTGCTCCAAGTTTACTTTGGGCTCACTGGCTCTGGGATACTCAAGAAGCTGTTGCTGAAGATACCAAGGAAGCAGATATATATTCTGCACAGAGTCCAGGACATTCTAGTTCCTAGGCATATGCCTTCAAGTGCCAGGATGTAGCAGGTTGGTGAAGCCATTAGCTAAATTTTCTAAGATCTGAGAATCTAGACACTAAGGACTTTAGCATTTACATGCAAGTCAACAGAAGATAACACGCCAAAGATGCGGAGGGTGGGGGGTGGAGGTCTCCTGCAGTTTGTGTTGCTGAAACCTGGTGGCTCTGTAAGCCTCAAGTTCGAGTTTAAAACTCCAGCCAAGGGCAAGTGAGATGGCTCCGCTGACAGACACCATTGCCAACAAGCCTGGAGACTGGAGTTCAGTCCCTGGGTACCACATGGTAAAAAGAGAAGGCTGACTCCTACAGATTGTCCTCTGACCTACAGATGTATCCTATGATATGTCCACAACACACAGGCACAGGCACACACACACACACACACACACACACACACACACACAAGTAAATAAATGCAATTTAAAAAATTTAGCCTCAATTCTTAGTGGCCACTCTTTGTTATTCACTAATGACTACCTCAGTCTATCTGTTTACATGGAAGACAGAAAGAGCTAGGGTTAGATATAGGTAGATGAATGGATGGATAGATAGATAGATAGATAGATAGATAAATAGATGGATAGATAGATGATAAACAGATGGATAGATAGATGATAGATAGGATGGATAGATAGATAATTGATCGGTAGATGATAGGTAAGTAGATAGGTAGGTAGATAGATATGCAGATACATAGTAGAGAAAAGAAGGATGGAAATGAGTAGGATAGATGTAGAGATAAATGAGAGGAAGAGGAAGAGAGAGGGGTCTGATCTCAGTACTAGATGACAAGGAGATTCTGCTCTTTGGTCTAGAGCCCATGGGAAAGGTTGTCTTGGGAGATGATGGGAATCTTCATCCTTAAGGCTTCTGTGTAAGTGCTCTTAAATTCACTACTGACAGCAAAGAATTACCACAAAAGTGAAATAAGGTGCTACTTGGAAAGTTCTTAGCAGACAGTCTGTAAAAGTTTCCTGCGTCTTCAGATCACTTTGGGGTGATAATTCTAAGTGTCTCTCATTAAACATCCCTAATTAAAGCCTTGATTGTTAATTACATTAATTACCCTGATGAGAACAGCTGGGGAGACAATCGCAACACGTCTACAGAGCAGCTCCAGGTCACACTCCAGTTGGCAAGCTCACGGCTGCTGGGCGTGTGCTGCTGCCCTGGCTCTCCCCACTATGGAGCATTCTGCAGTCAGCCTCTGGGAATGCAGGGGAGGCAGAGGCACACCACAGACAAGATGGGGTGAGTGTGGGGCATCCCTCGAGAACCTCAAACCCAGGAAGTCAGTCTGAAGCCTGTGTCACACCCCCTCTGCTGGAACAGGCATCAAGACCAGACAGATGGCCCTCCACTGTGAGCCTGGCCAATGAGGGTGTGCAGATGTGTGCATGTGTACATGTGTAGACACAGATATGTGTATGTGCATGGATCTGTATGCATGTTATGTGTGTATGTATGGATGTGTATGTGTGAGAGTACAGATGTGTATGTGTATATATAAGTGTGCATGTGTATGTACATGGGTACATATATGTGTATGTATATGTGTGTGCATGCATGTGTAGATGTGTGTATGTGATATGATTTTGGTATGTGCAGGTGGTGGCCACACCTCTGTGCTTGGAAGCCACAAATAGCTGCTCGCCCTATGCAACTTCCCAGTGAATTGCAACAATGGATACTTGAAGTCCTGCTTGGCATGTAAAAGGCATAATGGATTATACCAGCTATCATTTGTATGTTCTGACACACGTGTACACATATCCACATGTCCATACGTCAGTCCTCATGGCTGAGCTGGGAAGGAAGCCCTGTTCCTCCATACTACACACGGGACAGATGAGACAAAGCCACTGGCACAGTGTGCCCATGGTCTTCGGTAACATGGCTGGTAAGGGGTATTTTATAATTCCTTATGATTCTCATCACAGCTGCACACGCGACATTGACACTGAGGGGGAAAGTAGACACTGGATAAGCTTGACTGCTTGGGCTCGAGGGCATAGGCAGGTTCCCACAATGAGAGCTGACGTAGGAAGGAGGCCCCCAAGGCCAGCCTGAAAATGGAGATTTGGTCAGCCATAAGGATAGCTGAGGAACCCGGGAGAAGATGCAGAGAAAACTGCCTGTAACCATCCAGGGCAGCCATGAGACAGGGAAGGGGGGCTTCACAAAGAGAGTGAGTAATAAAAACACATGAAAAAAGGTGTAGGAGTGATGAGATAGACATATGTAAAATAAAACATGTGTACATGTGTGCAAATGTGTGTGTGTACATGTGTAGGCACAGATATGTGTATGTGCATGGATCTGTATGCATGTTATGTGTGTATGCATGGATGTGTATGTGTGAGAGTACAGATGTGTATATGTATATGCAAGTGTGCATGTGTATGTTCATGGGTACATATACATATATATGTATGTATATGTGTGCATGCATGTATAGATATGTGTATGTGATATGATTTTGGTATGTGCAGGTGGTGCCCACACCTCTGTGCTTGGAAGCCACAGGATGGTGCCTGGTGTCCTGCTCTGTCACTTTCTACTCAATTCCCTTAAGACAGGGCATCTCTTGAGCCTGGAGCTGGGCAGGCAGCCAGCAGGTTCTGGTGATTCCCCCATCTCTGCCTCCCACACAGTGCTGGGTTTACACTCAGGCCATGATAGAGTACAGCCAAACATTTTCAGAGTCTTAACTTTATGTTTGAAAGATAAAATTCTTTAAGACATTTCACAAAAATCTAGAACATTTTTATAACTGCTGGAATATATTAGCTTTTTCTTTAAACAAAACAAAAATCCACTTCAAAACGCAGCACATAAAAGCCCCCAAATCCAGTTAGTATGTTCATACATGATTCCAGGAGAAGGATGTGGTACGGGAAGGTGCTGAGGAGTTGGAGGAAAAGCTGGGGGGAAGGTATGATCAAATACTTTAATACATGCACAAAATTCTCAAAGAATAAATCACACACACACACACACACACACACACACACTCTGCAATGTTCAAACCCAGGCCCAGCAGTGCTCTTCTGTATTCATAATGCTTGGAAGATGCAGCCAAGACAACTGAGAGTTCAAGGTCAGCCTGAGCCTTATAGTAAGAGCTTGTCAGAAAAAAATTCAAAAGGACAAAACAACAACAACAAACCCCCAAAGCTTAAGTAGAAGGACAATCATTTGGGTTCTATTAAAACTGAGCCTCATAAACAGCGTTTTAGGACACGCTCCAGAGGAAAGATATTTGCAACGCGCAAACCGTTGTAAAGAAATAAACAACCCGAACCTTGAGGAAGCACCGCAACCGGCAAGATAAACAACAGAACTAGGAAGCATGAACGGAGAGGGAAACCTGAACAACAGAGAGACGCAACCCGAGTCTCAGCTCTTAATTGCTTGAACTCCAAAAAGTGTGCGCAGCGCAACCATGTGAGGCTGCTGCAGAGCCACAGGCAGACACAAACCAAAGACACCGTGTGTTACAGCTGTGATCACGCTCTTCTGTCACTACCGGGAACACAAATCGCTGCAGCAAATTTAGAGACTCTTTGGGGCATTTCTAACGAAGCAAAGCTGGGCTGGCACAATGACGTGAAAGTCTCACAACTGCAACAGACTAACTATTAAAGTTCTTCTGAGCCAGCAGCGAGAGACTTGCCTGGGCTGTGCACGTTAAGAACTATCTGTGATGAAAAAGGCTGGAAAGGGCATTGACAGCCCTGGGGGCTCCACGGAATCCTGCTCAATGGAGAGAGATGGGTGGTGGAGAGACAAAGAGGGAAAGCACACACATATCATGTGTGATTCATCATAAAGGCAAGGCTTGCATGATTATGGAGGCTCAGAGGGCCTGTGCCAGATTACCTGTGCACTGCACCCAGGGAAGCTGGGCGTACCATGCCTGTCCAAGTCCGAGACCTGGGAACCTGGGAACCCCAGTTAAGTCTCAAGACCTGGAAACCTGGACTGTGCCACAGAGGCAGTCAGGAAAGATGGGCATTTGCTCTCAATCTGGGAAAGATTCTTGGATGTTTTATTGCTGTGTTTTAGCTTTCAACAAATTGGAGGATGCTGTCCCCACAAAGGAAGGAGGTGGGTCTTGTTCACTTGTCTTTCTAGGGAAAAAGTAATATTTTCCCAGTCCTGTGAGGAGGCCTTAACCTAGTCACATAAAACTAACCTCCACTGACACCTTCCTGACCTCTCCCTGGTGTGACTTCCTCTCTCAGAATCAGCCCCACCTCTGCCATGCCCTGTGTTCTCCCACATCTGAGGCTACATATGAGACAAGAAGCTTTTCACTGATCAATTACTCTTGGGTCAAAGCTATGTTGATCTTTCCCATCCAAAGCAGCAAAAGGAAGAGAGGACACTGTCAACCCTGCAAAGCAGGAGGAAAGGTATAGAGGTGAATCTCAGGCCCAAGAGCAGCTGGAGAGGTGGCTGATATCAGACCAGAAAGTCGTAAGTTCTGAAGATGGCTGAAGTTTGACATAAGAAGGGAATGTGACTGGTCATGATTCCAAGAGAGGGCATTATGTTCTCTCCTTTCATTGTGAAGAATCTGAAATGATAGAAATGATTCCCAGTTCCTCCAGAAGGATTAAACCACCTTTTGTCAAAAAAGAAAAAAAGAGAAAAATTATAAAAACAGCTATACATCTGAACCAAGAGTAGGGTCTGGTGAAGGAGTGTATCTACAGGATGAAGAGACAGGAGAAAGAGACTGTACATGAATATCCAGCTTAGAACCCCCCAATGCCTCAACCACAGGAAATGATCCCAAGGAGAAGGAAGTGCTGCGGACTCTAACAGCACACTGGATACATGTGTGTGAGCACAGCCTGTGGGAGCAGGAAAGAAGTGCAAAGCTGCAGTCCTCACCGAACGTTCAAGAGGACATTGTTGTTATTTTGTGACTTCCATGAACCAAGACATAAGGAAAAGAGCCTGTAGAGGCCAGGAGAGCAGGGGAGTCGGTCATTACCACAGGAAGCGTCTATGACTTGGTGCAGTCATTTCAGGGCGGGAAAACTAATCAGTGATCACCTCTGAAGAATAAACCAAGTTCAAGGTTTAACAATCAGCCCTGAGCTGTGGGCACAGCGGTGAGCAGAACCCAGGTGTCAGGCTGGCTTATCTATGAGAGCTGCTACTTAGATGAACAGGGAGCCCAAGGAGCTGAGTGACAGTCTGTCTACTTCTATCATCCTGCTTGGCTGTTGCTGTCCAGGTGCACAGCTGAAAACCAGGGTGGCACTTTCTCTGAATCTAGCTGTGTGCTTGGGATGGATGCCCTTGTGTGGCAGCTGGTATGGACCATCTCCTGTCCATCCTTGCTTCTTCCCATCCTTTGGAATTTGCTTTGTGGTAGATTCTAGACAGTAGTTAGACCAGCTGTGGACCTGCCCTGTGCCTTCTGCCTACCTCAGCTAACATCGTTCCTTCAATCACTTCTTGTTGTCTCACAGAGGGATACTTTGTAAACCTCTCATTTTTCAGAATACAAATGGAGAAAACAATGAGGAGGAGGCTAGCTCATATTTGCTGACTTGGAGACATTGTTACAGCTGTAGGCTCCAATTCCCAGGTGAAACAATGAGGGTAAAATGTTGCTGGACAGAGCTCACATGGAGAAAGGGGAAGGATAGGTTAAAAAAAAAGGATAAACAACTCTTGACTGACTGGCTGACTGATAAGTTGATTGATTATTATACAGGAGGCAAAATGTCCTTAACACTTAAGAAATGGCATGTCTGTTCAGCTCTTGAAAAGAGTGGTGGATCTCTTCAGTATTTTTTTTTTTTTTTGGTCTGTGTTGAGACATAAATATCCCAAGGATTATTGCTGCAGTGATTATGATTTACTAGTTCGAAGTCAAGTAGTTCACCCTGCAGGTCTGCAAGCTTCATTAATGCAGAGACACATGCTCGCATGCAAGCTCACGTTCTGGGCTACTGTTTCACAAGTGCATCAAGGGTGGCTTTACTCCTCAGCCCCTGCATACACCAGGTTCCCACTGAGCACCAGGCTGGACTGTCAATCTCACTGGCCTCCTCTGGCTTTCCTGGAAGGGCTCATGCTGGACTAGGCAGTTGTCTTAGCTTCTTCTTATTGCTGTGGTAACTAACCCTGACAGGAGCTGCTCAAGACAGAAGGAGTTGGTTCTGGCTCATGGCCTGGAGCACAGTCCCCCAGGCCAGACAGGTCAAGGTGGCAGGGGCTGGAAGCAGCTGCTCACATCACATCCACAATCAGGAGACAGAGAGGGACACACAAATGCATCCAAACCTTCAGTGTATCTTCTCCGTTTAAAACAGTTCGGGCTCCCAGTCTAGGGAGTGGTCCCACCCACAGCTATGATGGCTCCTCCATCTGAGTTATCTTAAACAAAATAATCCCTTACAGGCATGCTCAGAGGCTAAATAATCCCTTACAGGTTGTGGTAGTTTAAGTGAGAATGGCCCCCATATGCTCATGTGTTTGAATCTTTGGTCCTCTGTGGTGATATTTTATCTGTGTACCCCAATAAAGCTTATCTGAGGAGCAGAGGAAAAAGCCAGTCACTACAATAAACATAGAGATCAGGCAATGTTAGCACATGTCTTTAATCCTATCACTTGGAAGGCAGAGATCTGTCTGGATCTCTGTGAGTTCAAGACCACACTGGGAACAGAGCCAGGAGCGGTGGTACACACACACCTTTAATCCCAGCACTAACCATAAAGGTCTGGAAGTCTGTACGGACAGAGCTGGGCAGGAAGAGGAAGTGACGTAGCTGGGCAAAGAAAGGAAATGAGATGTCAGAACAGAAAGGCATATAGGCATGGGCATATAGGAAGTAGGTATCTTTGGCCAAGGATCTCCAAGTGGTTGGCTTTTTTCTGCTTTTCTGATCTCTTGGTTTTAACTCCAATATCTGGCTCTGGGTTTTTATTAATAAGACCGTTTAGCAATTTGTCTTACAGACTTCTGTTAGCATAACTGTTTGGGAAGGATTAGGAGATGTAGCCTTGTTGGAGGAGGCATGTTACTGAGTGTGGGCTTTGAGGTTCCAAAAGCCCACACCAGATCCAGTCTCTCTCTCTCTGTTTCTGCTGCCTATGGATCAGGATGCAAATCTCTTAGCTACTGCTCCAACACCATGTCTGTCTGCCTGCTCCCTGACATGATGACCTCCAAAACTGTAAGCAAGCCACCAATTAAATACTCCTTTTTATAGGAGTTACCTTGGTCATGATGTCTCTTCACAGCAACAGAACAGTGATTAGAACACAGGTGTGCCTACAGTCTTGACTCTAGGTGATCTGAGAGCCCCTTAAATTAACAGCCACCATCAGACATCCTCTCCAAATGAGCATCAATGGGTAACAAGACTGTTACTTCTCAGATTAAGTATTTCATGTGATTTTCCTGGAATTGTGAGAAAGGTAACTGACAAATTCCAAATCAGACTTCTACTTTTATCATTAATGGACACTTACTCAATTGCTTTGATGGAAAACAATCTAGCTTTGCTTCACAGACAATTTTAAAAAGGCTGGTAATACTTAAACAAAAATAATCAAAAAGCAACTCATATGCTCCTTTCTCAAGACTCCCATGGAGTCAATTTCTATAAAGTAAACAGCTTTTCATTTCATGAGAAATGTTAGGCTAAGGTTTTAATAAATATCTTTTATCATCACAAAGTATTTTATATTATATGTGTGCAGATAAATGTATGCAAAGAAATGTGAATCTGACTGGCAAGATTCAAACAATGTCATTACTTCTTATGGATTTTTTTCTCACCAGTCCAATTCTACAAAACCATGGATTTTAAACATTACCAGGCGGATTAATTGGCAGTTACTTTAACACTTGGGTTTGATTTATTCTGAATTGTATGAAATCCATGCATCTTTCACTTGAATTTTAAAAGTCGAGTGTTTTCACTTGGTCAGAGTACATAGAATAAATGTTCGTAGGATGATCAGTCACAAAATGGGAAACCTATATCACATACCCTTACTCAAGGCTTAGTGAACGTTGCAGAAGAAAGGCCTGAAAGATTCTGAAAAACAGAGGTGTGGGAAAACTGAGGCAAAAATGTGCCTTGTGGACATGACTGTACCTCTGTACTTATGTGCTTGCAGTAACTGTGGCTACATGTACAAGATCTGCACAAAATCAAAGCAGCCAACATTCCAGAATGGAGAAAGGCACATGAGGCTCTACTCTCCTAGCTCAAGAGCAATTGACAGTTGATGACTGCTATCAATTTAGGGGTATACCTACTGGTAGGCAGATGATGCTTGTGTGAATGGCATCCTAGACACATTCATATGTGGGAAATGCCAATTGATTCAGTATGCTTTTATTTTAAGGACATGAAGTTGAATGTGAGAGAAGGGCCTAGTAGGGGGTTCTGGGAGAAGTTTTAGAGGGCAGTGGGTGAGAACGTAATAGGACTTCATTGTATACATGTGTACAATTCTCAAAGAATAAGTAATGCCTAAAGTTGAGTGTTTTAATATATTTTTGGATCTTTCTCCAAACTGAAACTGTGTATGTTATTGTCTTGATATGTTCAATAAATATTCACCTCTTTCCTCACTCCATGTAAGAGGAAACAGTGTCATCTATTAAGAGGAATATAGAGCTCTGGACCTGGAAAACCTCCAGCCAACAGCCTTTAGTCACAGATCCAGGACTGACCTCTAGGTCAATGACCAAGCCTGACTTGGTGACATAGCTAAAACTAGACCTCTGGTCTTGAAAACTTTGCCTAATGCTCTTGAAGAATTGTTCCCATTTTTAAAACATATGCCTTGTACTCTAGCTAGCTTTAACAGTCAACTTGACATTCATCTGACTTAAGGTATTGCCTATATCACAATAACCTGTGGGCATGTCTAGGAGGGATTGTCTTAAATATTAAATGATATAGGAGGGCCCAGTCCACTGTGGGCAATACCATTCGTAAGCAGGGAACATTATTGGCTATATAAGATGCCCAACTAAGCATAAATCTGTGAGCAAGCCAGCAAGCAACATTCTTCTGTGGTTCCTGACTCCAGTGCCCTGATTTCCCCCAGTGAATGGCTCATGACCTGTAAGCTATTTAGTCAAATAAGCCCTTTGCTTCCCAGGTTGCTTTTGGCCACAGTGTTGTCACAGGAACAGGAGGAAACAAGGATACCCTGCTGTAAAGTATCTTATCACTTCCATGTTTGCCTGTGAGCTTGGCCTCTTGTGTATGTTCTGCATGTTTCAGGACCTCTCTCTGCTCCCTCTCCGTAGCCCCATCCTTCACTTCTTCCTTTCCCACACCCCCCACCAGAACTCTTCTCCCCTGTGTTCCATGTCACCTGATGGAGTGCTCTCATGTCTAGATGACATCATCATGGGGATTGGGTAGAACAGGTGGAGGGAGAAGATGCTCATGTTGTCACAAAGCTGGCCATTTACTGGAGTACACAGGGGCACTGGAGACCAGCTTTGTGGCTGCTCAAACACACATCTTTCACCCTGTGAGGGATAGATGTGAAGTTTTACAGGCTTGATTCATCAAGCCTTTGGTCATATCATGGAATATTCCATATAATAACATAACATAATATAACAATCTTGCAAAATTGAAAATGGTATTTCCATCCACTTGAATCTGAGCTTTAAGGGATGGTGTGAATTATACTCAAGACTACATGGGAAAATGGACGTGTTATAGAAAATCTATACAGCCTGTATGTAACCCAAGCATCTTCATAAGCCAGCATGTAGATATGAAGGGGACTTAAGTTCTTACCTCATCATATTCATTGGTTCCATCTGACTTCATACTTACTGAGTTGAAAACAACTCACTTTTTCCTAAAGAGACCACTTAGTGAACCTTCCTGTACTCAGGAATATGACATCATCAGTTTGGGACACAGCTGTTCAAAGGAGACTAGGTCCAGGACTGGAGGGACAGCCCAGCCAGCAGCATGCTTACCACACAGGCCTGAGGCCCTGGGTTCCATCTTGAGAGCCCACACAGAAAGTAGGGTATGGTGGTGTGAGCTTGCTGGGGAGGCAGAAACACAAAGATCCCTGGGCTCTCTAGCCAGCCAGCCCAGTCTAAGAGGTGAGTCCCAGGCCAAGAGACTCTGTCTCAAAACAAAGGTGGATAGCATCTGAAGAAAAACTGTATCCAAAGGTGACCTCTGCCCTTCACACATGCAAGTTTACACACACACAAACATACACATGTACACACACGTGCATGTTCATACACACATGCATGTTAAAACATACATTTTCATACACACATGCACATATGCACACACACATTATATATATATATATATATATATATATAGAGAGAGAGAGAGAGAGAGAGAGAGAGAGAGAGAGATCCTGAGACAACACGATGTACCAATGCTTTTTAGTCAGTAGTCAAAGAACCTGAAGACAAAAAAAAAAAATTAAATTTTCCAAAACTTAGAATAAGATTGAAAATATAGAAGAAAACTCAGACAAGATCAACACAGGAGAATTATCGGCAAACAGAGGTTTCTACTCCAAAGAACACAAGAAAACATGGTAAGAAATAACAGGACAACAAAATAACAGATGTCAGAAGGACCTGTCTCAGGCCTGAAGAAAGATTTGAGTCAAAACCTCAGGGCCCCGAAGAGAAGAGCAGCAGAGACCTGGGGATTTGAAAGGGGAAGCCCTGAAAGAGGGAGAATTAACCAGGTCCCATTTAGATGGAAACCTGACAGATTTCTCACTAACATTGTTTGATGATAAAAAGACATCGTATCTTTGATATGCTGTGAGAAAAAGATCTTTAACATAGAATTTACACCCACTAAGGATTAATCACACATGAGAATGGAGCCAAGATATGTCCCAGACATAATACGATTTTTAAATTTTACCTTCAATGCATTCTTCGTAAGGAATTTGCACAAAACATGCAATCATCAAAATGAGGAGGAAAATCAGCCAAGAGGAGGAAGCAAGCAAAAACAAGAAACCCGAAGCAATTCTAGAAACAGTGAACTCAGCTCAGGAGTCCCTAGGTAATCAATCCATAGGAAGAAGGGTGGGCTGCCGCAGTGGGAGGTCTAGTGGTAAAATGTGTGCCTGTGTGATTGAAAACACACAGAATAATAAGATAGAAAACGTTGCTCTGCTCTCCTCAAAAAGAAAGGAAGGAAGGAAGGAAGGAAGGAAGGAAGGAAGGAAGGAAGGAAGGAAGGAAGGAAGGGCAAGCAAAGGAAAGGAAGGAAAACAATATTAAAAAATGGTCGCAGGGATTGCAGAGTCCTGTGAGATGTGGGTGGCCAGTGCCCAGATTGTCTAGGAACCACGAAACTGAAGTGTCAGCTCACAGCTGGGTGAAAGCCTTCATGCGGAGTCACTGACTGAAGCTCTAAGAGTGCCTTCTAGACAGCAGGGTGGGGCTAGCTGCTGAGAAGATGTGCCCTCGTCAAGACTCTGCTCTTCTGCTGTATAATATAGGTTAGTGTTGTGATGGAAATTTAAAAGAGCAAACTGTGAATAAAGAAGTTTTCTTGCAAAGAGAAACCCTGGGGCCCTGGGGTTATGTTCAGGTCTTGCCTCAGATGCCCACAAGTTCATGAACTGCCTCTAAATCCTTAATGTGCTGAGAGTCTAAGACGGAACTTCACACCCACCATGATGCTCAACAGAGAGCTCTGGCAACTGTTTCTATCTGGTGACTCTTGCTGCTGTCCGAGGGGTCAGATTTATATAGACAACAGGAGGAGGGCCTCCCAGGAACAGTCCTCTGAGGCAGGGCTTGGAGAGCAAAGCCTACTGAATGAGATAAGGTCTGTCTGGGCACTAGTCCCTCTGAGACTGGGGAATCTCCCATGGCATCCTGCTCTGCACACAGCCCTCACCTTTTCTCCCACACCTTGGCTTCCTGGGGCTAGCTCCTCAGAGGCAGCCAAGCCAAGCCAAGCAGAGCCTCTGAGTCAGGGCCCAGCAGTTGCCCTGGAGAAGGCATGCCAGGTATGCAAAGCAACAGCTGCTGAGCTGCCCTGGGCGGGGAACATTTCATTCCTGCCCAGGAAAAGGAGGCCACACTGGCCCTGTAAGGACACCAGAGTGACTCCTAGCTCCAGGGTGCAGCCCAGCTGAGGGTGTGGCCCTGTAACACAGCCAGCCGCCTCTGCAGAGGGCAGGTGGCAGGGAAGGGCAAGTGTGGCCACAGCGGAAGCAACACTCAAAAGCCAGGTCTCCTACACAGAGGGCAACTGGGAGTGGGTGGTTCACGCCTCTATGAGGTCTCAAGTCACTACAGAGGGGTCCAAAAATTTCTCCAGATTTCTTTTCTATATGGAAGCCATCGCAACGGTTTTATTATTTTTATTTTTTTAGCATTAGGTATAGGGAAGAGAGGGTTGTCAGCGAGGCCAAGTCTCCCTCTCCCCATTATAACTCACATTTAAAGACAACACTTGGCTTACAAGAATCAAAGAACCACCACAAATTTATTCAAAGAATCACTACAAAGTTTTTCATTCAGTATTTTCCCTATATAAGAAGGTGGTGTCTTAACTTTTCTTCATACTTAAGCTTCATTCTGTGAATTCTGATGTACAGGCAGTCGTCGACTCTGCATCCTTGTGTTGAGCCTACCAACAGCAGATTCATGCATTCTGAATTGTTGTGTCTGTGATGACCATGCATGGAGCAGTTTTGTTGTTTTCTGTTATTATTATTATTTTTTTTTTAGCAGGATCTGGAGACATTTGAGCTGCACAGGAAGGCGTGTGCAGGTTAGAAACAAAGTCAATGTTATTTTCCAGGAGTCAACAGAACTCCTGAGGGTTTCAGTTCTTAGGAGGGCTTCAGACCCAGTTCCTCAGGGGCCCAGTCTGTTCTGTTCTAGTCTGTTCTTTTCTATTCATTTTCATTTTTGTTCTCTGTGAAGTATTTTGTAACTTTGTGATTTTTTTCCCCTCCCTTTGGCTCAGGTATTTTTAGGAGGATGCTATTTAAAATAAATTGGGGATTGGTAGATGGCTCAGTGAGCCTGAGTTTGATTTCTGGAATTTGCATAAAGGAAAGGCCCAAGTGCACAATGTTGCCTGAACTTTACAAGAGAGTCTTGACATTCGTGCAGGTGTACACACACACACACACACACACAAACAAACAAATAACAATTAGAAGGAAAAATAAATAGCTATGGAACATTCTGTCCTTGACTTGCAGTCTAACATAACCGTGCTTAAAGAACATACCCCATGTGGTCTAAATGCTTCTGTGCACTGTGGCTAATTTTTAGGCACTGCGTGGTAGTGTCTCATTGGGATGCTGCACAGAATTGGAAGGAATCCATATTGTCTGCTGTCAGGTTGGAGGCTGCAGGGGGGCTGGTAGGTAAAGAGGTCTAAGAGTCTGGCTTTGCCTTGTGTCTTCTTGGTGGTTGTCTCTGTCCTGCTTCTCTGCATTTCCAAAGGAGGAAGGTTGGTGAATACAATAATAGTTGAGTTTGTCCATCTTCCCTTCATTGTCTAGTCGTGCAGGTATATACTTCAGTTCAGGGCCGTCAGCTACGAATACACACAGCAGAGGTGTCTTCTTGCTGAATTAGCCTCTGCCGCCCATCTTGCATTTATCTTCTCTATACCTGGAAACACTGTCCATTGCTAAACGCCCGTGCCTTGTCCTCTCACAAACAGCATTAAAAAGAGAGAGAATTTAGCAGATGATTTAAATTTAGCACAACTATTGATAAGGCTAAAATTGAATACCTCATCTTTTTGGGGGGAGGGTGTTATTCTAACTTTTCCTTTTAGAAAGAAAGAAAGGGAAGGCAAAGGGGAGAGAGGGAGAGATAGAGAGAAATGAGATTGGAATTTTTAGAGATTTTACTTTTTATCTCCACTAATTGCTGATTAACAATGGTGGTTTCATTTTTAGTGATTCATCCACCATTTTCATTGTGTACCCCAAACTTATTGTGGCTTTTTGTAGACTACAAGATTTAATAGCATGATTTCACATCTCTGCCCTGATCTTTATATCAACAGTATCATACAGTTTACCTCTGTTATATCTATCTGACGTGCACTACAAACTTTGTAATGCAGTGTTTTGTCAACCCACAATGTATTGCTTTTTTTTTTTTTTTAAATTAAAGAGGTAGTTTCTCTGCACACTGACTTCCACAATTCTTTTACTTTACTCAGGATTTCATTGTGTAATCCAAGCTGATCTCAAGCTAGCAGTCCTCCTGTCTCTATCCCCCAAGTGTTGAAATTATAGGTATGCCACTTCATTTCCTCCTCTATCAGTTTTTATCCTGTCTCAGTGACTGGGCTGTAAGCTTTTTAAGGCCGAAGCCTGGGACTTTCCCCTTGGATCTCATTACCAGCCCACAGTGTATTCCACCCTCAGTGATGGCTGATGAAGGAATGCATGGGACCATTCTTGGTGTCTTAGACTCAGGTCCTGTATTTCTTCTGTGGGCAACCCCAGTATACCAACTGGTGTGAAATTGGGGTTCAATGAGTCTATTTTGAATTCAGGGTTGAAGACAAGAGAATAGAAAGTTTGAACTCTGCTCTTTTGAGTTCAAAACTGTTAATTAATTAAAACCATTAATCTCTTTTGAACAGTAAATAAAGATGCCGAGGCTCAGAAAAGGAGAATAGCAGATGTTCTGGGGTAATCCTGTTCCTCTTTTAGATGGATTCCTGCCTGGGACTCTGACAAATTCCCCTTGAGTTTTTAAATACATCTCTGGCGTAGGTCCTTCTTGTAGAGTGATAAGAATTCTTTACTGGGCAGCCCCAGGGAAGGAAATGAAGGGATTACTGATTTCCTGTCTGGGTTTGTAGCTCTGTTTCTGACCACATCCATGCCCTGCCCCCATGCCCCAAACAACAAGAGTAAAGAACAGGACAGTACTGAGTGCTGACAGTCACACACACACACACACACACACACACACACACACACACACACACTCTGCAAGGATTATCATTATCATTCCACAGAATAGGGAGCAGAGACTGGAGGTGGATTGCTGTGCCTGAGGAAACATTAGTATGTTGCTGGGAAGAATTTTAAGTCTGTTTACTTTTACCAGCAGAGCCCGTATTCTTTCCCCTGTATCTTACCATTTTCAGCCAAGCTTTATAATTTGGCTTTGTATAAGGCACAGAAGGCCTCTGTGACTCCTGGTATAATGATGCCGTAGGCTGTGACGTCACATTATAGTGATGCTTGTGTTCCAGCTTCGCCTTGTTTAAAAATGATTCTTTAATGCGTCTTCAATGTCTTCCGAGACGGAATGAGTAAGATAATAGAATATACCCATCCCGAAATAAAGCAGACTGACTTTATATATGTGAGGGGCATGATAGAGACCCTGTGGGGAGAAATGGTGGCTGAACTAGGGAGGGAGGGAGGGAGGACCTGCTGTTTTAGGCCCTTGCAGCATCTCAGACTCACTGGAGACATGGATGGGAACACACCCTGAAGGGGAAGGTCAGCTATCTAGGGTTAAAATCAGAAAAGCAGAGGACAAAATTATTTGTGATGAAATCCACCTTCAGAACTGATCGTCTGTGGCTTAGGCCAAGTGCAGACTGTCAGAGCAATTACCCCAAATTCAGGTGAAAGGGGGTGCTGACCTCGTTTGCAGCATCTGACCTGACACTTCTTGTGATCTCTTTTCCAAGGTCGCAGGACCCAGAGCAATCTCACTGCCTCAGCCTGTGTGGGCTGAGACTGAATTTACCAACATCCTTGCCCAGCTGTGAGTTCCGTTTGTGTGAAACTCTGCTAAGCACAGTTTTTATCCCATAAAGTCATTTCTTCCAGCCTGTGCAAGCTACATGTGCTTGGAATGATTAGAACTATGTAACTAGGTTAGAAACAGGTAGGGAAAGAATTAAAATCAAGCAATACATAGCACAGGCAAGCTGAGCAGGAGATCAACCTCTTGCACTGGGTTAGACTCAAAGCTACCTCCCTCTCAGGAGCCAGTGGGGATGTAAGGGGAGTCTCCTCTGTCATTATAGTGATACTGTCACCACAGGGGGCAAGCATTCCTCCCCACCATTCACTTGACCAGCGGGAAGCCCGACCATAGGAAGCACCTCTCTGATGAGTTTTGACCTTCAAGGAAGCCAGATGAATATGGGTGTATCTGTATGGGAGACTCTGGGAATATCCCTGCAGCAAACATCAGACAACCAAGAACACCGAGTTTCTCCATTACAGTTAGACTCCCTGTCTTGAAAGATTAAAACTGAGCTTCAGGATAATTTTCAAAATGATTTGTTCCTTCAGGTCCCTGGGTATCCTTTCCCAAGACTCCCATGCATGCAAACTACCTGATGTCGAGTTGTTTGGAGACCTGTTTCTCTCACCTGAGAAGTCATCCTGAGCTCCATCCAGCTATTCAGACATGAGTTGTAATGGCTGTATCTAGGGGCATTTCCATGATGGGAATCAACAGCAACCTTCCACACACAAGCACACACACACACACACACACACACACACACACACACACACACACGCACACACACACGCACACACACACACACGCACACACGCACACATACACTTACCCACCCTTGCTCACACACGCCTGCACATACACGATCAAACACATACACTGGCATATGCACAAATACATACATACTCTCACACACATGCACACACAGAGACATTTTCAATTTCACTTGATTGTAGAAAACAGCACATTGTACTGAGACACTAAAAAAGAGAGCCTGATGTTCAAGAAGCCTAGGATGACCAAAAACAAAGAAAACATATAATATGCTCATTACATCTTACACACTTAACTGGGAGTAATCACATCCTCATGTTTCCCACATGTACACATTAAAGAAAATGTCAGTAATTAGTGGAAAGTTCAACATAATGAATCCATGTCAAAGCAAGATTTTAAATACAGCATTTACACAGGTTACAAATTCCAACTTGACAATCAGAGCCAAACATGTGAGTGTGTGTGTGTGTGTGTGTGTGTGTGTGTGTGTGTGTGTGTTTTAAGTCGTCGGGGAGGGTAACCTTTGATATTTGAGTCCTGCTAGTATACTTGAGCTCAAGATGGTACTCTGGCATTTTTCAAGCAGATTTCAGTCCTCACAGTGAGAAAAGACCAATCTTACAAGTTCACTGGAAACAGTCACATCCCAGAGATGAATGCTCTGGACTCGTACTAGGACAGTTGGTGGATCACAGTCCCAAAGTACCCTCCTCAGGTTAATCCAGGGACACATTTTCAGTTTGGGAAACTACTGATGTGGATAGTTCTCCAAAAACCAAAGCAGTCTAGGTTATCAATAGCTTCTGGGTGACAGAGCTTGCCACGCTCAGAAAACTCAAGAAGCAAGATGGACTCCCTTGGTCCATTAGGTTGAAGATATTCAAAATGAAATATGAAAGTCATTGATTTGATTGTGAAAACAAACTAAGTTTCCGCTTGGAATATCTTTTAAAAGCAACTATGTTTTTGCAACTGACACTGAGTGTGAAGAACAGTACTGGAGCACACACTCAGTCAGGACTCTCCTGACAGAAAAGCAAGAATTACACAGCTCAGAAGAGCTTGCCTTGCAGGGACCCATGAGTTCCACGGTGGTTCCAGCCCAGGTAAGTGAATTTAAGGATTAACTTGTCTAATTTTCACTAAACTAAGCACAGTGAAGATTAAGCGGCTTAAAACATTTCCTGCAAAGAAATAGAAAATTTAGGATGTTATTAGAAAAAGCAAGAACAGGGAACTATCAGGCCATATATGTGATTGTCAGCCGAATTAAAACAAGAGCGGAAAAAAAATGTATACAAAAGTTGGGCATGGTGATGTATGTTTATCACCTTGGCACTCTGGAACTGAGGGCAGAAGAATTTCTGGGAGTTTGACCTCAGTCTAGGCTACATAAGAAGTTCAAGTCCAGCTTGTATGATACAATAAGACCTTGTCCTCTGAAGCCAAAAGCATAAAGATAAAAAATAAAGCCGGGCGGTGGTGGTGCACACCTTTAATCCCAGCACTCGGGAGGCAGAGGCAGGGAGGCAGAGGCAGGAGGATCTCTGTGAGTTCAAGGCCAGCCTGTGCAACAGAGCGAGTTCCAGGACAGACACCAAAGCTACACAGAGAAACCCTGTATCGAAAATAAATAGATAAACAAACAAACAAAAAAAAACCAAATAAATAAAAGGATAAGGGAATAGGCACCAGACAGCCAGTACACATATAACATTTAAAAAATAATAATAATGTAGGAATAAAGTTGGTGTCTCAGTGGGCATCAGAGGAAAAGAGTGTGAAGTTGGCTGCTGTGACCTGTGACCTTCTCTTTCAGGTCTCAGATGATGGAGTTTTCTAGACTCAATCTCAGTGATCATCCAAGGAAGAAATAACTGCCCTAGGTGCTGTTAAAATTCCCAGCATGATTCCTTGGCACTGAGTCTTGCATACACAGAGATGTATATAGCTCTCACCCTGCATCAAAGAGATACTTCCACAGCAGATGCAGAACATTACAAAAAGCCACAACTGCTCCAAGTGTAGAAAACAAGTAACCATGGGATGCTCAGTGCCAGCTGATACATCTTCATCACAGTACCTCACTTGAGGCTCCAGGAACATGGCAGAAGAGGGGACACAAAGTTGTAAGAGACAGAGAGTTGTGTCTTCTGCCTGTGACAGGGAATGACACCCATGAAATCTCAACAGTATGGCCACCCAAACAAGACCTGTTGACAGGCCAACACAGATGGGGGAAATATTATGAGGTCACATTCGCAGATGAAGAGCTACAGGCCTTCAGTGGCTGCTGAGAGATGGAGAAACAGTCTTCCCCAGGGGCTGATACCCACCCAAGTGGTCAGCACTGAACACATAAATATATGAGCCACAACAAATGCACATTTTGTGTGTGTGTGTGTGTGTGTGTGTGTGTGTGAGTGAGAGAGAGAGAGAGAGAGAGAGAGAGAGAGAGAGAGAGAGAGAGAGAGAGAATAAAAATTAAAAAGAGGTCATGAATTGCAGAGAAACTAGTGGGACCGTGCAAGAGTTGGAGATGGAAGGCAAAGGGAGGAAGTGTTGTAAACACAGCCCTCATATGAAATTCTCATTGAAGAAAGAGGGTAATAAAAAGAGAGATGTCTTAAACAGCATTGGGAATGTGCCTTATTGGTCGAGCACTTGCCTAGGATGCAAGAGGCCCTGGGTTCAATTCACAGAACTATAAGGAAAGTTTTTTCAAAATTTATAGTGTCACTGAGATGGTTCATCAGCCTGAGGTCAGTCCCTGGAACCTGTATAAGGGAAGAAAATTGACTCCCAAAGGCTGACATTCACAAGCATGCACAGCATGCACATACCTGTACACACACACACACACACACACACACACAATAAATAGATTAATTAATTAAAATAATGTGATCTAATCAATTTTGATGGACACTGGGAAATAGGGAAGGCCCTTGGAAATCTTTTTAAATGGAAGTTTACTGATATTCTATGGGAAAACAATTTAAATGATAGTCCCATCTGAAATTAAATGTTGAGGATTTGTCTAACAGACTCGCATGGCGACTCCAGGGGTCTTCTTCAGCTAACACGTGTGCTCCATGGCACATGTTCATACTCTCACCACAGCCTGAGCCTTTAAGATCAAAGGGATATTTGAGCAAAATCAACTCCAAGGAGACATCCCTCCAGTGGAGCCACCAACAAAAACTGAAAGTATTTCTGGGGAAGATGAGGCAGAAGGATGATGGCTTCAAAGACAATCTGGACTCCAGAACATGTTCCAAGCTGGCCTGGGCTACATAGCAAGACCTTGTCTCAAAACCAAACTAAGAAATAAGAGCAATGTTTGTTCTCATCTGGTTTCAAAATCTAAAAAGATGTAAATTATTTGTAACCTCACCCACTTTGATAAACTGCTGGCTAAGCATTTGCAAGTTCTTGAATATGGTGTTTTGATAAGAGGATGGAAGGACAGGGACCTGAGGGGGCATTTGGAGACATGATCGGCAGTGTTTGGCCTCCAAGCAGCCGAAGAGCAAAGCTGGAGGTGGCCTCTGGTGTGTAAGCTGCTTGGGTGCCATTTGTAGACATCTGAGGCATAGCTGAAGCAGAGAGGGGACACCTCAAGGAAAGACCCCTTGTCGATTTTCTTTTTTTTCCCAAGACAGGGTTTCTCTGTGTAGCCCTGGATGCCCTGAAATTCTTTTTGTAGAGCAGGCTGGCCTTGAACTCAAAGAGATGTCTCAGCCTCCCATGCACTGGGATTAAAGGCGTGTGCCACCACTGGGTCCCTTAGTCAGTTTTCAATAAAGGGCCTCACTGAAAGGTAAACTCCACATGAAGGAAAAACTAGTCCACTAAACTGGGTGTAAAAAAAATCAAGCTTTTGTTTTGCACACTGGCCCTGTCTTCTGGATCCCTTATGAGACTGCTTCCTATCCTCTTACCAAATCATGTCAGATAAAAATGAAAGTGTCACAAGAGACCACAGGACTGGATGGATGGGTGAGCAGTCCAGGAATATGGGAAGAGCAATGTGTTCTAGTTAAGATTCTGCCAGCACTATGCTTTCTCTGGTATTGTCTCCTGGCTCCTGTCCCCCAAGGGGCTTCTCTCATTACCAAGTTTCCAGTTCCTGGTGCCACCCTGGGGTCAGTACTTCCATACCTGTTTCTCCAATAACCCTTCATTGTGAGTACACAATATTTTACCGAGAATGGGGTAGAGTCTCAAAAAAAAAAAAAAAAAAAGTCTAGTGACGTTGAAAAGGAGGTCTCATTCTTGTCTTAGAGATTTTTTTAAAAGCCTAACTAGGCTTATGTTCCTTATATTTTAACAGGAGTGTTTACATATTTATAGATACTTGAAAATAAATGTGAATGACTAGGAAACCACTTTGGGCCCTGTGATCTGTCACATACGTAGGAAGCACAGCTCTTATACACATCAAACACTTCACTCCTTTATAAAATGATCAGAGGAATACCACCACATTTGGCATTTATAAAATACATCAAAAAGGAAGCAGCTTTCCTTGGTCTTCTGGATTCTCCCTTCTGCAGTGTGTTTTAGGAGCGTCTATTTTGTCTATGAAGTGTACAGACTCTACATCACCTTTAACTCAAACTCTACTAGGGACTGAATCCAAGCAATTATATTTTCTTTTTCCTTTATTGCTTCCCTACCTGGAAGGAAGGTTAATTTCATCACTCATCTTTCCAGATGAGCCCACGTTAGGTCCCTGGGAACCATCACCTCTGTGATCAGAAGTCTCTCTCAGGGCTTCTCTGAATTATTGCCTGAGAATCTCTCTCTCCCCTCCCCCTCTCATATAAGAGATAGACAGTGTATGTGTACGTGTGTGTGTGTGTGTGTGTGTGTGTGTGTGTGTGTGTGTGTTCATAGCTGTGGACAGAGCAGACGGGGTAAATTGTGGCACATACATGAACCTCATCTTTATCTATCTGGCTTCATGACTATGAAATCTATAAGCTTTGGTTTCCAGGCCTTGAAATGGGAAGGACAGCCATGTCTATGTTTACAGAACATCACATATGGAACAAAGGAGACAATGAGTACTTTAAATATAAATGATCAGCTCAGGACAGAAAGATGGCCACAAACAAAAGCATAACACATTTGTAACAGGGAAGTCCAAGGCAGACTCCACAGAATAATAAACCCAGATTGGGTCTTGAGATACATTGGGGTTTACGTGGCCATTCCTAGTAACCACACAGATTAAAGGAACTAGGTGTAAGAATAATAAAAGACTATGATCTTTAGGCCACCCAAATTGCTGTGTTATATGGTGAGCATTAACTGATGAGCATGGACACTGAGATGAAAAGAGCTGCCTGCCTTAAGCAGTCTCTCGGCATGCATCTCACAGAATTTGCCTTCCAAACCCTCCCTGATATTTGCTGTGTTTTCCTTCCCTGCTTAATCTTATTATTTATTTAACAGATACCTTTATTTACTGCCTGCGCTGTTCCAGGCTCTGTTTAATGGGCTGGAAACAAAGTACTATGTAGACCAGCTAGCTCATCTTATTGGCATACTACTGTGTTTCACTTACATTCAACAAGTACTTTCCTGACAGATGTGTCGCCTCTTTGGGAACCAAATGTAAGAGGTAGAGAAACAGAGTTATACATACAATGAATATACTCTGATTTTTATAATGTGTTTCACAGTAGGGAGGAAGATACCATATACAACATTCTGTTGGATTCTTTCCCAAACACTATTCAAAATTTTTTTTCTAAGCGAAAAAGATGAGGACTCAAAGTGTGTCAACTTGCCAGCATCCCATGCTTATAACTATACCAAAGTGGCCTTCTCCTAGGATCCTGTACGTCTGAATCTGTGTTCCTCACTGACTGCAAAAAGGTGATGGGCAGTAAGCTAGCCAAGCATGGCACCCCAAGGATTGGCTGAGGTTCTCTTTGGGGTATACTTCCTAAGTACAGAGCCAACAAGCCTTATCCTAAGGTCATGGGCATTGGCACTCAGGTCTGAGCTCAGGTAAAATAAAATCTATTTGGTGTAGGAATGTCTACCTAACATGAAAGAACTTTTGGAAAACAAGGGGTCAATACTGACATCAGAGGCCCAGCAACAGGAAAACAAATGATCTCACTGAGTGCCAGAGTTACAGGGAACATCTACCTTTGTACGATTCTAATAAATTTAGCCAGAGACCTCTCTCAGTGCCCTCAGCAGCAGCCTCCCAAAACTATTTTCCTGGGATACTAGAAGAGTCAAAACTTTGGAAGGTATTTGAGTCCACACAGCTCAGTAGGTGAGAGCATTGTCACCAAGCCTGATGACCTCACTTGGTGAGAGGAGACAGCTAAAGCTTACAAATTCATTGTTTTTTTGTGTTTGTTTGTTTGTTTTTTAAAGTGATGCCTCAATCCTGCAAAAGTAAGCTGAAAGCAGATTTCCATTTGACCTTGGGGAATGGACAGAGGCAGCAAATTCGGGTTTACATTTTAAGGCCTTATAGGGTGATTTGAAAAATTCAGAAACTGAAGTCTGAATCAACATGAGCACATTAAAGATGACTTTCCCTCTGTAAAACAAGACCCCAGAGGAGCCATAACATTGCAGCCAGGATAGACCAAAAATAAACCCACCGCCCCCTCCACCTCCGTTTCTCAGCAGGAAGTTCTCAGTTGGAGCTGAGAACTGCAGTGTGAGGAGATGGCAGCAGCTGTGGGAATTTACAATCTGAAAAGCTCCAGGTGTAAAGTTCACTTGAAGCTGGGCTGCAGTACCCGGGGCAAACGCGTGCATAAACTTGATCATCCTAAAGGACACCTTCAGTACTCACCCAAAGAAAGTAAGAACCCGTGGCTATAAAAGGATGGTGATGATAGCCTGAGAGGCTGTGTACCATTGAATGAAATCAACGAAGCAACGGGAAGTCGGCTCAGCCGAGGTCTCAGATATAGATAATCGGAGAAACATCCTCCAAAACAACCATTCTCATTACACACAAAGTTGTAACAAGCTTAAGATGGTCTCAGAAAGAAAAATCTATCCAAAGAAAAAGATCAACATGAGTAGAAAGAAAGCAAGGAAATCTCCTAAGATTGGAAACGGCAGTGAAAACAATTCCTGACTCTGAATACTGCTCTGTTTGAAACAGCTGAAGTAAAGATCAGTGAATGAGACAGAAGTTATACAGAATGCCCTACACAGAAACAAGAGTTCATAAATACACATGGATCTTAAGACAAAATAAAGACTGTGGGAAACTTTAGCATGCAATCCCTGAATCAGTGGAAAGAACAGGAATTTCTCAGCTCCATAGACAAGTAAATGCTGCTTAGCCTAACAACAGGGATTCATCCTAGAAAATGCGTAGTCCAAATTCGGGCAATACTCCTACATCTACTGAACATCCTTGTTTAGCTCAGTCCATCTCAAACACACAGGACACTTACCCCATAGTCCAGCAAAGTCACAATGCAGACTGGGAAGGATGACCATTTTACATGAATTAGGAGTGTTCTTATCACACACAGGACACAGAGATGAGCACTCAGTAGGCATGATGGGAAAGACAATGTGGTCCTATTCTGGGATCGTGGTCCATGATAGAGCATCCTCTGTACAGCCAGCGGGAAACCTCTGTCCAATGATGATACTAAAGATCTCAGTGGTGACTAAGCATTCAAAGATATGAGCTGATGGGGACCATTCTTATTAAAACCCCTGTATTGGGAGATGGAGGTCTGCAAATGAGCCAACTGGTCCCTAGGGTGAACACAGAGGAAGTGGCCTCCTGTCTCTGTGGTATGAAGAATATTGGGTAAATAGGTATGTATTTTCAAGTCAAGGCTGGGCCATAGATGTGCACAATGCCTCCTGAAGCTGGCAGCTATATTTAAGGTCTATTTTTCACTCAAAGAAATAAGCAAATATTTAAGGCAGCCAATCATTTCTGGGGACACTTAGGTTCTCCAAGTGACATGATGAACAATATGAGACACCTTCCATCTTTGTAAAACAAAGCATGGAAATCTATCCCCATATTTCAGTTGTAGAAGGGAAGCCAAGTCTCACACTCAGCCAGCACTGGCTGGCTTGTGTTTGCCCACACCAGCACATGGGTAATTAGTTGAAATCACCCAGTTGTGACCCATGGGAGAGGAATGGAGGGCCGGGCAACATTCAAGACGTGTACCAAATACTTGAGGGCATTTTTAGCAAGCTGGCAAAATGACTCTTTGAAGGCATTGGGCTTCTGTTACTAACCTTGAAGTTTTTTCACAGAAAGCGGAAATGGATATCTGAGACTGGAAAAAGTCATCCCTCCAGAGTAGACAAGAGTGTGGCCGGGATGTGACTCACGGATGGGACAAGTGGCCTGGCTTCCACTCACTCCCAGAGAGAGGAAGCTACAGTGAGAAACCCCAAGCAGGCAGGAGCATGTGGCAGGGTACTGCTCTCTAGATGGGGGATGCAAGGGGCTGTTTCTGTCAAAGCAGGGAAGGGAAACATTACAGACTGGCAACCCCAGAAGAAAGCTGCAGCCAGTGGGTCCTCGGAGATAGCTTCTGCCACACCCCTGTCCACTGTGCCAGCCTAAAGCTCCTCCAAGTTGTCTTTCAGTCACAGCTTCAAGACAGCTCAGAAGACACCGTCAAGTAGAGAAGGCCGGTCTCCTGTGCTAAGCTTCAGCTTTGGGCCTCTTATTCATGGAACTCTGAGAATTCTGTTCCCTCCCATGACCACATCAGCCTTTGGACATGCTTAGACAAAGAGAGGGATCAACTCAGAACCTAGTCCAACTCCTGAATGGACTCAAAATCTAGAAGGTCATAGAATTAGGTAGGTACCCAGAGCCATGTGAGCCTGAAGCCATCTACATTTGAGGCCCTTTCTGCTCCACTTCAGATGGGATAGGGTCCTTGAGTCCAACCTCTACTCTTCCCAACTTGGCCCTACTGTCCCTCAAATTTGTCTGTCATGTTTAGTGTCCACGGTGTCTGGGGATCCTTCCCCTTGGAGCCCTCATACCTCTGATCCTGTAAGGGGTGCTACCTTTGCCTGGACACCCACCATCAGGGCTTCCTCCCCAAACCAGCCCCAGTTGTTGCTGCCCACTCATAGCCATGTCCCACCTCCTTTCCAGACTGAATCCTGTGTGTGTTTTAGGATTTACTTCATCATCTCTTCAGCTGGAAGATGATCTGGCACCTTCCTTCTCCACCCTTCTGAGATACCCTCATCACTCTAGGCATCTGAGGTGGACTTGCCTTGCCTCCTAGGAAGGGCTTCCTATCCGTGGGCTTGGATTTCTGGACCTCAGCCTGATCCTGCTGCCGGAGACAACTTTCAACATTGAAAACTGGGTCCAGAGTTTTCTGTGTCTATTGTAAAGATCATTCAGATTTTCAAAGTCTTAATTTTTGCTTCTTATGAGAATAGTGATAGAAGAGCAACTTACGGACAACACATTACAACTCATCAATGAAATGGGTGAAGGCTGGACATATTCTGTGTCCTGGAACTTGAACGCTTACAAGAGAAGTCCAGAAACTGAAGATAGCACTTTGACCAAATACATCTAGACAGGCACGTTGTATGCCACATTTTCTTTTTCTTATGTCTTAGTTATTTTCATGTATGTGTATGTGTATTTGGCTGTGTGAGTTTATGTGCACGATATGAGAGCAGAAGCCCACAGAGGCCAGCAGGGGGACTCATTCTCTGAAACTGGAGTCCCAGGCATTTATGAGCTGCCATGTGGATGCTGGAAACTGAACCTGGGTCCTGTGTAAGAGCCCTCAGTGTTTGGGTTTTTTGTTTTGTTTTGTTTTTTTTTGCTTTTTGTTTTTGTTTTTTCAGAGCTGAGGACCAAACCCAGGGCCTTGTGCTTGCAAGGCAAGCACTCTACCACTGAACTAAATCCCCAACCTGCCCTCAGTGTTCTTAACCACAGAGTCACCTCTCTAGCCTCTAAAGCCTGTGTATATCCTTTTATTTAACACTCAACTGCTAAAAATCTATGCAAAGAAAATTATCATATATAAAACACAAGCAGTGATCCCCAAAATCTGCTTATAAAATTGTTACTTTAGGAAACCAAAGATAATCTTAAGTTGCTATCACTAAGAGATTATAAATTAATATGCTCTATGTTCAAGCGATGGAATCTATCTAGACATTAAAAATAATTTTATAGCTAAAGAATAAGAGATAAGTTACTTTTAAGATGTTAAATGGGGAAAACTGATGCTCAGTCCAGGTACCTGTCTAGCACGGTTGATTTAGGTTTTGGGTTACCTGGAAGATAGAAAAAAAAATAAAAACAAAAACTTATGAAACTAAACTGTTGACAGTGATTATCATTAGGTTGTGGGATTTGGGGCTGCTTAAAAGTGTACTGGCTAGTGAAAAAGCAAATAAAATAAATATTAGGAAATGACTGCCATAATCGTAGCAGGAGAAAATGGAGTATCAATTGGGCAGTATTGACCACAGACAGTTCTCACAACTGCTGTTTCTAAATATTGGGAAGGAATGCAGAGCCTGCAGCTATTTCTGGCTGGGGCCATGCTGTGCTATATCTTACTCTGTGTGGGAGGATGGGTGTGTGAACTCCCAGGAATTTAGGAACCCAGATTTCCTCCATCTGTAACTTCCTCATCAGCACAGCGGCTCAAGTCCATGCTGCAACAGGAATTTCAAATATGAATTATTTCTTACTGTTTGTGAATCCAGTTTTCAAAACAGACAGGGACTGAGTCATAAGTAAATGACCTCTTCCCCAATACCTCATCCTTAAGAGGCACCAGAAGCTCTCATGCACTGAAAGAATCACTGACCACATTTGGAGCACGTGGTTTAAAATACCTTCCGGAAAAATTGGGAAACAGACAGAATCAATGGCCTTTCAAGTGGAAACGTAGCTTCATCCACAAGCGAACCTTGTGAAGGCTCAGAGATGTGTCCTCTGGGGTTCCCATAGCTCCCAGAACTACAATCATCTCTGTGTACATCCTATGAACCCCACTCCAACTCCAGCAGCTCACAGCCCATTTTACTCTGGGGAAAGCAAACTCCTGAATGAATCCAAGGTCACTGAAACAAGGGTCAGAATTGTATCTGCCCATCTCAAGCTAGATACAAATTAAGTGAGAGGGCTGGGGAGAGAGCTGGGTGAGTAAAGAGCTCACTGTAGTTAGAGTTTTCCTACCTGGCCCAGAGTCAGGTCAAATCTCTCTCACCCACCAGGCCCATAGATGCTCAGACCCAACCAAGTAAATACACAGAAACTTATATTGCTTACAAACTGTATGGCTGTGGCAGGCTTCTTGTTATCTAGTTCTTCTATCTTAAATTAATCCATTTCAATTAGTCTATACTTTGCCACTTGGTTCGTGGCTTACCTGTACCTTACATCTTCCTTGTCATGGAGGCGGCTGCTGGCAGTGTCTCTCTGCCCCAGCCTTCCACCTCCCAGAATTCTCTTCTCTCTTGTCCCTCCTATACTTCCTGCCTGGCCACTGGCCAAACAGAATTTTATTTATACAGAGTGATATCCACAGCAGCTCACTGTATAAGAACGAGGACAAATTGGATCCCCAAGACCCACATTTCTTTAAAATCCAGGTGGTGTGAGTTTTTAATCCCAGTCCTAGGGAGGTGGAGATAGGATGATTCCTGGGATGCCAGACAGTCTAATGGATAAGAACATAGACAGTCTATGTTCCAAACCAGTGAGAGATCCTGTCTCTAAAGAACAAGGTGGATGGTGTCCCGAGGAATGGCACCCAAAGTTGAGTTATCATCTTCAAGCACGTGTGTACTTAAATGCAAACACACACACACACACACACACACACACACACACACACACGTTAGAGAACCCATAAGTAAAATGTATAGAAGAATTACAGGCTTCTTCTATCACTGCCATCTGCACTGGTCTGTCCACAAAACTGATGCAAAAAACAACAAAAAAAGTGATTTCCAAAGGTTACCACAGACACACAGGAATACCATGGCTTCAGAAGATAGACCCAAGAACAAGGCATCCCACTGCGGTCCACGTCACCCTGTGGAATCCATCCTTGGCAGTCACCCAGATCTCTGGTCTCTGCCCCAGCCTGCTCCTGTAGACCTTTTCTTACCGTTACATCTACAGGTGTCATGTGCCTTAAAAAATGTAGGTGTTCAGCACAAGCAGTCTGCAGAAGCACGAGCCTTTGTGAAGGGATTACATTGGGAGGGCTCTGTCTCTATCCTGGCCAACTCATTGGTGGATTTCAAATTTTAGATTAGCTAGTTGTAAGGTGGTGAGACTGTGAGAGGTAGAGATTTGGAGGACAAGGGCCAGTGGAGAGGGTGTCTTTGAAGGGCATATCCTCCTGGCCCCTTCTGCTTCTTGGCTGGCTGGAGTTCATCAGTGTTCCTGTACCATGCCCTCAGCCCAGGAACAGACTAAGTGAACATGGCCAGAACCTCCTCCTTTGGGTTGTCTCTCTCGGGTATTTGTCTCAGGCCAGAAAGTCCTATTCACTTTCCCTTCCAACTCCTGACCCCCCAACCCCTCGACCCCCGACCCCCGACCCCCGACCCCCAACCCTATCCTATCCCTCCCCACTCCCTGTCCTGACCCCACATACATCACACTGTTCCTGTCCCGGGTGCACTGCCAGAGCCTTCCGATTTTGGAGTCCTTCCCAAGCCCTTGTTCATCAGGCAAGCTTGTTCACTCTGTCTCCTTAGCTACATCTCCAGAAGGTCCTTGTCACAATGTCAGGTATTTATAGCTTTGATTCAGAAAGGTCACTTATGTGCCAAACTTCAATACATAAATTGAGAAATTAAATTCCAGGAACGGGAGGTCCTATATACATCTCCACTTTTTAAATGCCATGTGTGCTTAACTCCTCCCTATTTGCTTTTTGGAAAATGCCACAAGCCCCTTTTCAAAACTACCATGTATGTTCCAGGTCCTCAGCCTTTCTTCATGTTGAAAGGCACAGTGTTGAGTTCTAGATGTCTCTCTACTGCCTATGGAAGGCCACTGTCTCAAGTCACTGCACAGATCCACAGACATAGCAGGGCAGGATGCATTTCCTGCTCCAATAAAAATAACAGGAATATGAAGTTCAGGGGATGGGAGGAGGGCTCACTGGGTAGAATGGTGCACAACATGAGGATCTAATTTCCATTCCCAGAAGACACATGAAAGCTGGGTATAGCAGTACCCTCCAGTAATCTTATCACTGGGGGTAGAGCCAGGCAGATCCCTGGAACCTGCTGGCCAGTCAGTTTAGCTAAACCAATGATCATCAGGTTTAGTGTGAGATTTTGTCTTAAAAACTAAGATGGATACAGAAGAGGACATTCAGCACTAACCTCTGGCTTGCATACATGTAGGAAAAAGCACACACACCCATGCATAAATGCACACACATACACCCCACTACTACTACTACCACCACCACCACCACCACATCTTCCTCAGTTATTATCTATATTTGCCATGGCCTGGAAGAGCTGAGGTGTCACAGCTCTTCATCATACATCCATTTTTGTACCTCCACAGTTTCCTAGATGTGGAACAGGCAGGGTCCTTTTTGCAGATTGTGGGACAGAAATTATATCTGTTTCCCTAGGAGCTAGATGCATGCAAAGCACATACCATCCCCAGCTCTTTTCTGGACAAAAAGAGAGCAAAGAGGAGCAGAGCAAAGCCATCTTGGTGGCAGGGCCAGGGTGACAAGTTGTCCCAACACCAGCATTAAAGAGGTCCCAGTGAATGAATGATCACTCTCCACCTATAGTCATACACAGCCAACATACCACTAATGGTCTTCAACAGTTGATGCTGAAAAGTCTAAGTTAATGAGCTTTCTCTTCCCTCCTACAACCAGCTCTCTAAATTCTGCAATCATCAATGCTGAAATTCCATTCTGGCTCATAACCACAGCAGCAGACGGCCGTTGTGGAAACCACCCAGAGCAGGTTCAAATGGCCGATAGAAAAACCTTCTGCTGTGCACTTCCCTCGAAACACAGAGCTGCTCAGTCACAAAGCCGAAGCCTGCAGCAGTTCTGTACAAACACATCTTTTTCTGTGACTGCAGCCCTACACTTGGTAAACCTTGCTGTGAGTGTCATTTCTGCCATTTGGGATCTGAAGTTTATGCTAAGGTTTTCTGGGGTTTTTGTTGTTGTTGTTGTGGTGGTGGTGGTGGTGGTGGTGGTGGTGGTGGTGGTGGTGGTGGTGGTGGTGGTGGTGGTTTTCTTCCCCTTGCCCCTGCTCACCCAGATTTTGGAGACTGAGCCTAGGGCTCTGAACACACCAGGCAAGTACTCTGCCAGAGAGGGACATTCCACCACCCACCCTGCCAGTGACATCTTACCAAGTCCCTCCTAATGGGAAAAAAGTTCACGTGAACACATTCTGAACCAAGTCCTTCTGACTCCAGGATGCCACACCTCCATTTCTCAGATGTCTGCCGTTCGAAACCTTAAATGCCATCTTGTCAGGGTGTGCCCTTTCATTCCCCATGAGGGAAATCCCCTACTTTGGTGAAACTTGACTGTCAATCAGCTGAAAGATCACCCCAGTGCCCTCCTATACACCTCTCTCTAACCTCTTTATAGAACTTTATTGAATTCAAGAACTCAATACATGGCTTCAAACAAATCACATTTCTTCAAAACTCTGTCCATTCAACAATGCTAATGTCCAAATATGAAATTTAATTGCCTTAGGGTTTCTACTGCTGCAATGAAGCACCACGATGAAAGCAACTTGTAGAAGAAAGTTTATTTGGCTTAAATTTTCAGATCATTGTTCATCATTGAAGGAAGTTAGAATAGGAATTCAAGCAGGGCAGGAACCTGGAGACAGGAGCTGATGCAGAGGCCATGGATGGGGGTTCTGCTTACTGGCTTGCTCCTCATGGCTTGCTCAGCCTGCTTTCGTATAGAACCCAGGCAACCCACAATGGGCTGGTCCCTCCACCACCAGTGGCTAGTTAAGAAAATGTCCTAACAGGCTTGCCTACAGCTTGATCTTATAGAGATTTTTCTTCTTAATTGAGGCTTCCTCCCCTCAGATGACTCTATCCTGTGTCAAGTTGAAATAAAAGCAGCACAATTGACCCCTTGTAAACTTGACACACTAACATTCCACTGTTAAGTCACAACTTTTCTCATTCATCTCTAACATCTCACATTAAAAACACAAATAACGTTAGGGGGCTGAAGAGGTGGCTCAGTGACTGCCTTTACACAGGACCCAGGTTCAATTCCCAGCACCCACATGGAAGATCACAACTATCTGTAACCCCAGTTCCTAGGGATCTGACATTCCCACACAGACTTACAGGCAAATGTACATAAAATAAAAATAATTAAAGAAAAACACAGATAACTTTAAAAGTCCCACAGTCTACATTAAAAGTACAGTCCCTTTAAAATATCCCATCTCTTTAAAACTCCAAAATCTCTTTTAAAAGTTCAAAATCTCTCAGTTATGGGCACCTATAAAAATCAAAATTAAATTAAATACTTTCTTTTTTTTAATAAATAATTTTTTTCTTTATTATTATGTGTTTTAAATTTTATACATCAGCCATGGGTTCCCCTGTCCTCCCCCTCCCGCCCCCACCCCCACCTTCCCCCTAGCCCCTCCCCTCCATTCCCAAGTCCTCCAGGATCAAGGCACCCCTGGGGATTCATTTAAACCTAGTGGATTCAGTACAGGTTAAACACTTTCTTACTTCAAGAGTGAAGAACCAGGGCATGGTCACAATCTGAACAAAGCAAAACCAAACTCCAAACACTTAAATAATTCAATGTTCAATTACCTGGGATTCACTCATGATCTTCTGGGCTCCTCCAAAGTGCTTGCTTGGGTCACTACTCTGGCTCTGCCCTGTGCAGACACACAGCTTGTCATCCAGGCTCCAGCTGGCTCCACTCCACTGCTGCTGCTGCTCTTGGTGGTCATCCCACAGCACTGGGATCTCCAAAACTGCTGGGGTCCCTTGCTGCAACCAGGCTGCACTTTACTAATAGCCTCTCCTGAACTCTTTTCAGGAAATCCTGCCTAGACACACAGTGCCAAGCCTTGGGTGTTCTCCATGACCCCTTCATGCCTTTAAAACTGGAACTACCTGGGCGACTCTTACAGTACAAAGTTCAGCTGCCAGTGCAAGGTATAACCTTGGCCTCCTCTGGAACACAGCTTCTGTGCTCAGACCCTGAAGAAGCACTTCCCAGAAGATTTGAGTTCAACAATGCTGGCTTCTTCTTAATCACCCCTACTTTCACAGCTTCAGCTCATCAGCATCAACTATCCCAGCAAAGCAAAGGTTTTTACTTCAGTGATTCTGGTGTCTTTAGTTTGTTTGGTTTTTTGAGACAGGGTTTCTTCTCTGTGTAGCCCTGGCTGTCCTGGAACTCACTCTGTAGATCAGGCTGGCCTGGAACTCAGATCTGCCTGCCTCTGCCTCCTGAGTGCTGGGATTAAGGGTGTGCCCCACCACTCCCCTGCTGAGTGGTTCTGTTCTCTTATTAATTACAGCTGATTCTTCAGTGCCAGCTGATCAGACACTACAGCTTCATCGCACAAAAGGCTCTGTAGAGTCTTTGCTTCCCTTTGAAACTTCACAAACCAGGCCTCCGTCATCTACACTGCTCGCAACACTTTTATCTTCCAATTTCTAAAGGGTCGCTCCCTGAGCTCTCAGCACTCAATTGCTTTTATCGCCCAACGTTCCAAAGTCCTTCCACAACCCTCCCCAAAATAACATGTTCAGGTCTGTCACGCAACACCCCAGTCTCCTGGCACTATCTTGTCTTAGTCAGGTTTTCTGTTGATGTGATGAAACACCATGACCAAAGCAAGCTGGGGAGGAAAGGGTTTATGCGGCTTACACTTCCAAATCACTGTTCATCACTGAAGGAAGTCAGGGCAGGCACTCAAGCAGGGCAGGAACCTAGAGGCAGGAGCTGATGCAGAAGCCATGGAGGAGCACTGCTTGCTGGTTTGTTCTGCGTGGCTTATTCAAATTGCTTTCTTATAGATCCCAGGACCACCAGCCCAGGGATGGCCCCACCCACAATGGGCTGGGCTCTCCACCATCAATCACTAATTTAAAAAAAATGTTCTACAGGCTTGTCTACAGCCCCATCTTATGAAGGCATTTTCTCAATTGATGTCCCCTCCTTAGATGATTCTATCCTTTGTCAAGTTGACCTAAAACTGTCCAGCACGTTAACTAAAACTTAAAAGATGTATATTATTTCTGGATATTAAAATTCTTCATGGGAATACATAGGATCTCATAGACTGTCAGATCTAAACATTCTAGGGAGGTATTACCTAAAGCTCTGTGAAGAATCTTCCTTTAGAATTCTCATTCTCACAGATGGTGCTTGAATTTGCCAAGTATCGTTTATTTAGTAGCATTACTATAAACATATGAAGCATTATATGTAAATATATATGACATGCAAATTCCCCTAGTGTTTCATTCATAGGTGATTGTAGCGGTAGTTTCTCTGGACTCACCAGGTCCTGCCTGGTCCCACAGCTGCTTATAAAATAATCATTCAGAGGCTTAATATTAATAATAATTGAAGATTGTATTTGGCTCAGGCTTCTTGCTAGCTAGCTAGCTCTTACAACTTAACTCAACCCATAACTATTAATATATGTATCACCTTGTGTTCCCCGGCTTTACCTGTGTCCCATTACATGTTGCTTCTTGGACAGGAGTTCAGTGTCTCTCTTGATTCAGCCCTTCTTCTCTCTGTATCTCTGCTTGGATTTCCCGCCTGGACATAAGCTTTCTTGCCATAGGCCCAAACAGCTTTATTTATTATACAATGGAAACCACACATGTTCACAGCATACAGAAAGACATCCCACAGCAGGTGATATATATCAGAATATATTTTTTATTTTGCCTTTTTTCTTTGTGTTTAATCTTTCATTTTCTGTTACATTCTGGCATTGTATCATCTCTTAGATCATCATATGTTAATAGTCTGAGTACTTTAGCTTCCAAATTGAAACTTGCTTGGTAGCCCAGGCTGGCCTCCAACTCACAGAGATCGACCTGCCTCTGCCTTCCAAGTGCTGGGATTAAAGGCATGCGCCACCACCGCCCAGCTCTTTATGTTTTATTACATTTTAGTATGTGTGAGTGTGCATTCATGCTAATGAGCCCATGCTACAGTGTGCAAGTGGTTAGCCAGAGGACAACTGGTAGAAGTAAGTTTTCTCATCCCATAAGGGTTCTTAGATTAAACTTGAGTAGTCAGGCTAGCAGTCAGGGTCCATTACCCACTGAGCCATCTGGTCAACCTGATTCTACCTTCTTATTTCCATGGTATTGTATTAGTTTATAGACTTTAATATCTTCTCTTTCTCACTTTATGTATGTATTTATTCTACTGTATTATGCATTGTATGCATGTATTGTAGATATTTCAAGAAGCTAGGAGATGAGAATAGCCTTGTAGGCTCATATGTTTAAATCCTGGTTCCCAGTCCACTGGACTGTATAGGAAGAATTAGGAGGTGTGGTCCTGTTGGAGAAGGTGCTTCACTGGAGGTAGGCTCTGAGGCTTCAAAGGCTTTCCATCAATCTCAGTATGTTCTCTTCCTCCTGCTGACAGATCAAGATGTGTGTGTCCTCAGCTGTCTGTCACCAAGCTTCCCCTCCTCCATCATGGACTCTAACCCTCTAGAACCACAAGCCCCAATAAGCCCTTCTTCCATAGTGTTTCATCACAGAAATAGTGAAGTAACTGAGGTACTGGGTGTTAGAAACACACTGATGGCTGGGTTGTGGTGGCACACACCTTTAATCCTAGCACTCAGGAGGCAGAGCCAGGTTGATCTCTGTGAGTTCGAGGCCAGCCTGGTCTACAGAGTGAGATCCATGACAGGCACCAAAACTACACAGAGAAACCCTGTCTAGAAAAAAAAAAAAAAAAAAAAAAAAAGACCACACTGATGATTGCTCCTCCTCATCAAGAATTCTCAGATCACACATAGCCCAGACAAAAATTCTAGGCTCCAGGGAAATGATGTCAACTATGTCCTTTAGATGCCCTTGATTTCTAAAACCACAGTGACTTTGACGGTGTCCCTTCTGACTCTGTGGTTCAAGCATGAGCAACAGTTTTAACGGGCAGTCATGAAATCTTCCAACAGCAAAATGACCCCAAATCACACCTAGGACTGGGCTTTGCCTTCACAGACAATCTTCACATCACAGAACAACTCCCTCTGGTAGACCTCATTCAGAGATCAGGGAACATTCCCAGAGGGATGTCACCATCCCAGGGAAGCCTCAGAAGGGAAACCATTCTGACCACAAGCCTGTCCTCTGCCTGATATCTTGGCCAGCAGCCACAGGCCAGATGCCTCCCAAAGTGATCCCAAGTTACTTCAATCTATGACCAGTAGGAAGCCTATGACCAAATGAATCAGTGAGAAAGATCATAAAGCCAACATCCCTTGCCCATAAAGTCTCAGCAATCAGATGGTAACTCTCAGTTCATGGTTCCAAGAGCCCAGAAGCATCACCTCCATGGACTGTCCCAACAGTGGCCAGGCTGGAGGCAAAACTGCAGCCCAACTTCCCCATCCCAGTGTACTATTTGCCCAAATGGTGACCATCAGGGTGCTCCCTGTCCTTAAAGTACTTGTTTAGATTTCCAATGGGCTTTCCTGTCAGGCTGGCACATTCCTTTCATCAGGTAGTTTGTAAGAATATTTCTCATCCCTCCATAGCAGCCACTTCTCCTGAAGTAAAAGAAAAATAAAAAAGGAATTGGAGACTACTCTTTGGAATATTCCCATTGAAGTATTAACACAATCTATTAGGTCACATTATAGTCAATTGTGCAGAGGAGGGAAGCCTATTCAACAACATTATTTAATGGCGTTCTGGATGTGCCGTTGGCTCGACATGATGATGAATGCAAGGGCTGAGCAGTAAAGCAGTACAGAACGCAAACAACTCTCCCCCGATGTTTATTTCCCAGGCTTAAATGAGCTCAGAGCTCACGAGTGATTTGCCGTGACTCCGGAATCCAATTGGAGTCCGGGATTACTGTAACTGTTTTCGGCTTGGGTGATTTAATCAGCAAATCTTCAATAGTGTAATATGCGTGTACTGAACTGACTCCAGGCTCTACAGCCTGATTTATACCCAACGCTTGCAGACGACCATTTGTGCGGAGCGCACTAGCATCTGTCTGCCTGCATCTTTAGAGAGCAGATGCCCACGGAAATGTGAGGACAGTCCAGGTTCATGCTGTATATCACACACCCAAACAAAGAGACAAACAGGCTGGGAGCACCAAGAGGGCAGGGCTTGGTGGTGTCGTTGGGAGATGGTTTTTTTAAATATTCAGAAAATCGCCCATTTATTTGGCCAGTAAGTATACAAATATATGCTTGCAGTGTGGTGAGCAGTTTTCCTAGACCTATAAGATCTATGAAAACAGGGGCAGAAGGAGAGGGAGAGAGAAAGAAGTGGCATCTGTGGGGAGAAGCACATAGCCCCCATAGATTTCAGACATGAGACTGAAATCCCGGGGTGGCAGAGTTAAAGAATTAGTTGTGACATAGGTTTGTTACCACAGAACACATGCAATAGTGGGCCTGGGAGCACATTTGTAACCTCAGCCCCAAGGAATGAGAGCAAGTGGCAGCCAGTCTGGCCACTCAGTGAGCTCTAGTTTCCACGAGAGAGCCTGTGTCAAAAAATAAAGTGGAGAGTGATTGAAGAAAAGACCCAAAGTTGACCTCTGGCCTGCATAGATGAGTACACACACACACACACACACACACACACACACACACACACACCATTGATATCTTCCCAGTGAACATAGGGGGAAGAAAAATGCCAGTCTTCTTGGCATGTCAACGCTCACAGCTCTTTGGTTGCATACAGCACTCAAATGCCACTGATAATTACTGTTCCTGCTCCCGTCTTGACTTCTCAAATTGTCTGCAAGTGGAGTGCCCTGCACTCCCAGTCTCAGGGGGCAAGTGTCAGGGTGTGAGAAAGAAAACAGTTGGTCAGCCCCCTGGTCTCAAGTTCTAAGAGCCTAGGGCAGGCAGCTACGATGTTGGAGATTGTGCTGAATGAGAGGGGCTTTCTTGCTTCTGATCACCTCCAGCACAGTGTTGAGAAGATTCTCAGAAAGCAGAGAGGCCTGGTGGGAATGAAAGATAGAGAGAGGGCCTGTCACTGAGTCTGAGAAGCAAAAGACCAGACAGGTGACAGCTCTGACATATAGATCAAGGGAGACGGCCTTCGAGCATTAGCCAACATGTTCAGTCCTCGTATTAGTCAGCGTTCCCTAGAGGAAGAGAACATTTATTAGAATGGCCCACAGGCTATGGTCCAGCTAGTCTGACAATGGCTGTCTACCAACAGAAGGTCCAAGAATCCGATAACTGTTCAATTATCCAGAAGGCTGGTATCTCAGTGGGTCTTCAGCGTACGCCAGAATCCTGAAGAAGTGGGCTCTACCACCATGAAGGAAGGGCCTTTTCAGCGAAAGTGAAGGCAGGCAAGCAAAGAGCGAAAGCTTCCACTCCCCTCCCACCCACACTCCCATCCCCCACCCCTCCACCCCTCAGGTCCTTTATACAGGCTGCCAGAAGAAGGTGTGGACAGCAGATTAAAGGTGGTCCTTCCTACTTCAAATGATTCAATGAAGAAATGAAGATCCCTCAGAGGTGCACCCAGCCGCTTGAGTTTTAGTTAATTACAGACGTAGCCACGTTGACAACCAAGACTAGCTATCCTAGGCCTCATGATGGTACACAAGGTGGGAAGTCCAACTGTACATGGGTTTATACCAGTGGAGTCTCAGGAGACATCACTTGGGAACACCCAAAGTCATATAACATGTGTTATTATACTTTATGTTTAACTTCAAGGAAAGTGATAATCCTATCCAACTAAAATTAAACTTCTAGCTTAGTTAAGTGGAGAGGCAAAGCAAAGCAAAAATATATTGAATTATAGATAAACAAAAAAATATATTCTTACAAAATCGTTCTCTCTCTCTCTCTCTCTCTCTCTCTCCCTCCCTCTCTCTCTCTCTCTCTCTCTCCCCCTCTGCATTTGGCTAGTCAGAGACTTCATCCCCAGCAGCTGTTTACTCCTTTTCATGCTGTTGGGCAAAAGCCCCCTAGAATCTCAAGTTTCCTGTTCTCTGACATGTGACCTGGTTTTGCCCCTCCCCCTCCATTAGACTAAGAGAAATTCCTGAATCTCCTCCAGGACTCCCCACCTGCTGGAGGAAATATTTCATTTTGGTGGAGAATGTGGCAATTCAGAGGAGCATGCCATCAGTAGGGGTTCTTCTGTCTCCTTCCGGCAGGCTGATTTAAATGTCTATCTTGTCTCAAGGGCACCTTCACAGAAACTGCAAACTGGCTCCTGGCTAGGGGCCTGGGACCCACCACCTAGCCTGGCCAAGATAATGACCCAGGACCAGAGATAAATTGAATCCCTACTTCTGCCCTAGGTCAAGAGCCACACAGCACAGATTACCAGCTCACCACCAGCACCAAATGGCCATCTCTTATAACTTGGATCTGAGGGCTCAGGTACCAGCCAGTGTCCCTGTCTCAGGCAGTCAGGGCTCCAGTTGGTTAAAGAACCTCAAGACTGTGCCCAGGTGGATCCCTGAGGCTGAGTCTGTAAGCATGCTCACCCACCCAGCACTGTGCCCAGGTGGATCCCTGAGGCTGAGTCCTGTAAAGCAACGCTCAGCCACCCAGCACTGTGCCCACAGGTGGATCCCTGAGGCTGAGTCGTGTAAGCAGCTCACCCAACCCAGCACTGTGCCCAGGTGGATCCCATAGAGGCTGAGTCTGTAAGTTCTCTCACCCACCCAGCACTGTGCCCAGGTGCGATCCTGAGGCTGAGCTGTAAGCACGCTCACCCGGATATCACCAAGTGGCGCATGGTGCCCAGGTGGGAGTGTCCCTCAGGAGTGACATGAAGTGATCTGTAAGCATGCTCCACCCGCCCCAGCACTGCTTGCCAGGTGGATCCCTGAGGTGAGTCTGTTAAGATTTCTCAATCATCACTAACCAACCGCCACTGTGCCCAGGTGGAAATCCCTTGTAGTGGCTGAGTTTCTGTTAGTTCTCTCACCCGCCCAGCGCGTGCCAGGTGGATCCCTTAGGAGGCTAAAATTGGAGTCATAGTAAATGTGGCTACGCACCATCAGGCCCAGCGCTATGTGTTTTGCTCCAGAGTTATCTTGTCAGTATTTGCCGACTGAGGGCGTTGAGCCTGTTTTAAGTTCTCTGCACACCCCACACACAGGTGTCGTTTTTGGTTCTGTGCCCCCTCAGGTGATCCTGAGGCTGAGTCTGTAAGCACGCTCACCCGCCCAGCGCTGTGCCCAGGTGGATCCCTGAGGCTGAGTCTGTAAGCATGCTCACCCACCCAGCACTGTGCCCAGGTGGATCCCTGAGGCTGAGTCTGTAAGCACGCTCACCCACCCAGCACTGTGCCCAGGTGGATCCCTGAGGCTGAGTCTGTAAGTTCTCTCACCCACCCAGCACTGTGCCCAGGTGGATCCCTGAGGCTGAGTCTGTAAGTTCTCTCACCCGCCCAGCGCTGTGCCCAGGTGGATCCCTGAGGCTGAGTCTGTAAGTTCTCTCACCCACCCAGCGCTGTGCCCAGGTGGATCCCTGAGGCTGAGTCTGTAAGCACGCTCACCCACCCAGCACTGTGCCCAGGTGGATCCCTGAGGCTGAGCCTGTAAGCACGCTCACCCGCCCAGGACTGGGGGGTTTGCAAAGCCCTACCCATGCCAGTGCCAGTCTTCAGTGTTAAGCAAGGGCTTGCTGCCCTCGGGCTCCATGGGCCAGCATCCCTCCTCTGAAAGTTTCATTTTAAACATTGGTCTCCGCGATGGACTTGAGGAGGCGGCAGCTGAGGATGATGAGAGACGGGCGTAAGGATAAAACAGATTCCGCTGCAAGGACTCTCGGAATCCAGAAGTTACCTAGAGGGCTGAAGGGGTAGCACAGTGTGTAACAGTGCGTACTGCCTATGCAGAGGACTGGAGTTCGATCCTCCCCTCCTACGTTTAATGAGTCAAAACCACCTGTCACTCCAGCCCCCCCCCCCCACCAGGGGGGATCTGACCTCTGTCTCTACCTGCATTCACGTACACATCCCCACACATAGGCACCTAATTAAAAATAAGAATACTAGATACTAGAGTGCTGGGTGTGGTGGCACAACATGAAACCGCAGCACTTGGGGTGGGGCTGGGTTGGAGGCAGAAGAATCCGGAGCTGAAAGTCATCCTGGGCCTCATAATTTGTTTTCTTCTTTCTGTTAATTTTTTTTTTGGGGGGGGGGAGCCTTAACCCAGCTAGCCTAGAACATGTATAGACCAGGCTGGCTTAGAACTTTCACAGAAAGATCAGGCCCC